>NC_080851.1:29206371-29533246 GCF_030435755.1 Ochotona princeps
TCTCTTATTATTTTTTTTTAATTGAGAACAAGGCAAAACTGTGTTCTTCATCCTGGAAATTCTAAATTGCTTCAGCATCCAAGTTTCATTATTCGGGTGTGTTTGGCAGTGTTCAAGATGACACTTGGGATGTGTATCTCATATCTCAGTGCCTGGGTTCAAGTACTGATTCCACTTCCAAGTCCAGTTTCCTGCTAATAGGCACCCTAGGAGGTAGCAGATTTTGGCTCAGGAGTTTGGTCCCTGTCTTCCTTGTAAGAGACCTAGATTAATCTCTGGGCTCCTGGCTGTGGTCTGTCCCAGGCCTGGCTATTGTGACTAGAGAGTGAAACAACAGATGGGAGCTCTCTCTGTGTCTCTGTGTCTCTGTGTCTCTGGCAAATGTTTTTAAAAAACAAACCACCCAAAATCCCAGTTCCATTATGGTGAACAAGTCACATAGCTTCCCTAGATATGAGGAGGCTGGAAAATGCTATGTGCCAAGAGGAAACAAAGGGCTGGCAGAATATCAAGCCAGTCTTGGCCATGATGCCATGATGGAAGTGGTTGTAGGGAGAGCAACAGGAGGAGGCTAGTGGATGGAGAGGCTGGACCACAGGGACAGGTGGCCTCTCGGCAGAAAATAAAGACCAAGGCAGAAGCCACCAGACACCAGCAACACAGACCAAGACCAGTGACACAGACCAAGGCTAATGACACAGGCCAAATCAGTGACACAGACCAAGACCAGTGGCACAGACCAAAGTCAATGACACAGGCCAAACCAGTGACACAGACCAAGATATATTACACAGACTAAGTTGTGTGACACAGACCAGTGATACAGACCAAAACCAGCGACACAAACCAAGGCCAGTGACACCAACTGGGCCGTGGGAGAAGGCCAGCAGAGGCAAAGACTGTTGGTGAGGGTGAATACCTGACCCAGAAAAATACTAGACCTCCAAGCAGAAGCAGCTTGAGGTACTGAGGCAAAAGGAGTTACTTGAAGAGGTTGGAATTTCCATTGATCTCCTGCTTAGGAACAATTCACAGATCACTCTAAGTGTTGTCTACCTGACAATGGTTGTCTCTGAACTCCTGAAAGATAAAAGTGATTAGTTACAAGTGATGTAAGCTCAACCATACACATTGATACAAAACTATTAGGGTCTTTCATTGATGGAGTACCTACTATTTACTAAACACTACATGGACTCTGCCTCTGTGTGTGTGTACACATCATCTCTAATTCCTACAGTGCCCAATAGTGGTCTCATTTTCCATAGTTTCCATCAGGAAACTGAAGCCCAAACAGATTACCTGGTTACATATTTTGTAAGTGATAAGGATGGGATTTGAAGATGTTGAATTTGACACTAAATCACAAACTATTACTGTAGCATCTATATTCATGCTTTTTGTAATTTATGTGCATATATTTAAAAGGTGTATTTTATGAAGGAATATATCAAATGACTATTGTTGCATAACAAACACCCTGAAAATACAGGGTCCTAAAACCAACTGTTCATTATTTTCACAAATCTGTTGGTTGACTGAGCAGCTCTGCTGATGTGAGCTGTAGTAGCTGATTTTAGCTTGTGCTTCTCACACATCTGCAGTCAGCCGTCAGCCTGCCTGTAGGCTGCCTGGTCAAGTTTGGCTTCAGCAGGGTGACCTGTGCTACCCGTGGTCACTCCTTGCCTATCAGACTGGGACAACCTCATTCTCCAGGCAGCAGCAAGATTTCAGGAGCTGCATGGCCTTCCTGTAGATGAAGGGTGGAGCTGGCACACATGCACGTTTGTCAGATTGGTCAAAGGGATTCACAAGACCAGCATGTATCTGAAAGTGAGGAAATAGAACCTGTTTTTTGACGATAAGAATAAAAGAATCGTTTGTAAAGGACTTGGGTCTGAGAAGGAATGGAGAATGGGTCCAGTTTAGTCATCAGTCTGCTGCATCTAACATCTTAGATCTTTTTTCTCTAAAAATATGTAAGGAAACATGTTTGCCTAACATGTGATTTTATTAATCAATGCTGTAGCACATGAGTCTCTCAAAATGAGTTTGTTGGCTAGTCCCTCTGGTCTAAGAAGTGCTGAAGCATACCATGTGCTAAATGGATAAATATCTGTTTTACTTAGGGAGGCAGGGCACAAGAATACTTACTTCCAGGCACTGGATCTGTTCAATCAGAAAATAGCTTTGTAGGATAAGATTATAGAAAACCAAAGCAAAACTGAAAATTTGACTTCCTGTATGCCCTGCACAAAAAGCAGGCTGAAAGGGGTGGTGGAGCGTGATTGTGTGATGAGCAGCTGGTTTTTATTTTTGAACATGTATGATAATTACCCAGTTTTTTTTCCTAGAAAAAAATTGAAAAAGACTCAGTAAAGAATTCTTCCACATAGTAATATCATTTTAAGTAGGTGATAATGAGCCTGACAGGTTTTTTTTTTTTTCTGGAAGAAAAGTCTTTGTCATCCATTTGTTTAGTTTAGAAAATGGGAAACAGAAATACGCAGTCAATACTGCCAAGGAGAAAATACTGTGGATCCCTAGTAGGTCCTCAAGGAAGTTGTGGGATGCTGGTGTCAGGCTTCCATCACTATTGACATTGACTTCTCTTTCAGGGGACAACATGGATGTAAGAGAAGCTTTATGTCACACACCTGTTGTACTGAAGGTTTTGTTCAGAGGGGACAGTCCAGTATCATTGGTGATAATGCAAGTGGTAATGCACTTGTAGGTCCAAAAGTATGAACAAACTACAAGTGTCATCTTTAGAAAGCTGTAAGGAGAGAAAATCAGACATTCTCGTTTTGGAGGTCACTGGGTGGTAACCGTGGCAGTGGTAAGGCAACTGGCTCAGCGCTGCATTGCCTTGGAGGTGAACTTGTGACACTTGTTTCTACAAAGTTGCATCAAGGTTGAGCAAAGTGAGGTGTTTATAGGGCCCGATGAGATAACACAAAATGACCAAGTAAGCAGGGTCTAGGTGAGCTGTGGTGATGGTGATGAGGACCTACACAAACTGATAACCATTTCAAACAAACTTTGTAAACCCAGCAAAACAAGTCGGTGTGTTAGGTTAGATCTGACCATGGCACTTCATGGGTCCTCCTCTAGGTTAGTGCTAGAAAAATACAAAACTAAGTATCTCTAATCATAACTTCTCCTGTCCCAAATCTGCACAAAGGTTAAATACATTTTCTCCTAATTTTTTTTTCTATTTTCTCCTTTGAAACGTTAGGAAGTGCATGAATATGTCTTCTCAACTGAAATTTCATCTTCAGATATTTCTGGCATTTTTCTAACATATATCAAGAAATGCAAAGCAAGTGCTTTAAAATAATATTCTAACCCCACAATTTCTCTTGACACTTATATGAAATTTAAATGAAAAGGGTTTTTTTTGTATCATTTAGGTAAATCTTAGGTAAAAAAAAAAGGCTGGAATGTAAGTGGGACCCAGCATGGCTTAGCTTTTGTGCAGGATCAATGGAGAGAAATAGCAGAGAAACAGGAAATAAAGACAACTGTCTAATTCTTATGTAGAAGAACCACTGATAAAAGGAAATCCCATATTTTTTGCTATAAGAAAAATCACTAAAGATGTGATGAGAGTCACTTTTTCTGGAACAATGATTATTCCTATCTTGTTCCAGAACTCATCATCCTTATTTCCTACAAATTGTTTATAGACACAACAAATTTTGATGGCATGTATAATGTCACTATTGGAAATACTTTCTTAAGGATGAATTGTCTAGCTTATTACTTGTTCCCATTTAAAGACCTTTTATTAGAAATTCTAGCAGACATATAAAAATTGTATCCATTTATGGGGCACCATGTGATGTTATGACATATCTCTACATCATGTAACAACATCCAATCAGGGATAGATACAGTTTGCTGGTGTTTATGTTTGATTTCTGCAATATAAAAACACTTTGTTCGGGTTTTTTTTAAATCTTTGAAAAGAGTCTACAGGCAACATAACCAATTACAATTATGAACGCTCTCCTAGAAATTAACAATGCAATCTGCACTCGGTATCTTTGTTTTCTTCTCACTTGTGCCACCTGCTGATGCTGGAATCATCCCATTGACTGAGATCATTTGAGTCCACTGTGCCTCCCCCAAACAGCGCAGTGCTGTCAGGACAAAGTAAAGGAGAGAGACGGTGTCTGAGACAGGGCTTTGGCTCTGCATGCTCTCTTCTTGCCAGAAGGAGACACTGTAGTTTACCATGGCACATGCAAACATGAAATCACCACAGAATTACTTAGTCTTGCAGGGGAGACCCAAGGGATGGAGCTGGGAATAGGGTTTTTGCTATCCAAGATAGCCCTCCTCACCATCTTCCTCCTCCTCTCTGCCACTATTTTCCACACAGGCAGCAGCTGCTACTCCATAAAGCTATTCCCCTTTCTCAATCCCTCACTGCAGAATCCCTCCCCCACACCCACCCGGCAGCATCTCCCACTCACAGGAGTGGCTGACAATCTGTTTCTATCTCATGCACCCCGCCTTCCCCTCACCTCCACATGGCTCATCTCTTTTCTCTCCACCCTTCACTCCCATCCTCCCCTGTCCCCAGAGCACTCTAGCAACTGAAGTCTGGTCTCTTCAAGTGGATTTACCTTGAGACATCTATCCATTGCTCAGAGTCTACCACAAAAAGGGGAGTCCATTGCTCATAGCCACAAAGCAAGGACACTTCCTTCTCCAAACTTTTTTTTCTCAAAGGAAGAAAGAATCAGCCTGATCCTGACACACAAATCTTGTCCTGTGTGCCACCCTGTGGAGTGGCACAATCATGTTGAAGAAGACCCAAGCCCTCCCATGCCTTGTTAGGGGTTTGTAAAGTCTCATTTTCCACCCCCCTGTTTCCTCTCCTTGGCACCTGTTTCATTCAAGAACGTGGCAGCTGGAATGTTGCGGTAGGAAAAGTTAATCTTACTGTGCTTCAAGATGTGAGTCAAGAGGTGGATCGGATGAAGTTTTATTTGATGTTTACCCAAAGGCAGAAATGATGAGATGCAGCAGCCTGGCTAAAATTTAAGTGGGAATCAAGAAGGGTTTTTTTGATGAATTCCGGGAATTCATCCCTAGCTGATTTTTGACAACCCACCTAGATTAAGTGACTTCTGAATGCATTTGTTCCTACAGGTCCCACATTCTGACTGGGCTTAGCTGGGGTGTTTCTACCTCGGGTTACGTGGGCTGGGAGATGTCAGAAAAGTTGAACTGGCAGCTGCACTTGTCCCACAAGTCCATTTCTGGGGGAAATGATCCAGGACCATTTTACTTACATGCTTGGTGTCTTTCTGGGGTTGGCTGGTAGGTAGGGTTCCACGGTACCCACTCTTAATTCTGCATAATCTCAGAATCTTAGAGTCTTTCCGGGGCAATTGGACATTTCTGTGTTGTTGCTCAGCATTTCTGAAAGACAGAAAAAGGAATCTGTTGGTCCTTTAAGGATCGAATCAGAAAAGAGCACCTAGTCACTGCCACTACACTCTTGGATTTAAGGCGATGATTTACAGAGTCACCCTTTGTTGACTAGAGCAACTGTGTCTAAGCCACAGCATTCCCTGATCAAGCACATCTAGAAGATGTGGCCCGTGCGATTTCCTCCACAGCGGAGGTCAGCAGCCCACAGACCTCGTCTGGCCCTCCACCTGTTTTTGCAAGCAAGACTTTAGGGGAGACACAGTTCCTGTTACTCACTGATATATGGCACATGGCATTTTCACGCCACAAGAGCTGAGCTGAGCAGCTGTTCCAGAGAGCCTGTGTATCAGAGAGCCTGAAATATTTACTCTCTGGCCCTGTACAGAAAAGGTCTGCCCACTCCTGCTCTGTAGCATAACAAGAACCAGGTTATGTCTGAAAGTAAAATGAAAAATGTTGTTCCTTACCTGGGTTGGGAGGACCTGCGTGAGCTTTGGCTAACAGAAACCTAAAGGTAGATCATTCTGGAGAGCTGATGGGATGGTTCACAACTGAAGTAGACGTCTGGAGACGGGCACATCCATGTCATCAGTGTAGTGGCTGTGTGAGAGGCCTCTCTCCCCTGCAGAACAATGAGATATAGTGGATATAGTCATCAAACACCTTCCACCACCCTTGCCCACTCTCCCTGGAAAGGGCAGGAAGTGGGAAGGTTGAGTCATCTAAGACATGCCTTACCACTGAAGGAGACCGTGTCACCATAAAGCATGACAAGTTCAAGCTTTGCCCCCTTCCAACTAATCAATGAGGTAGAACTGAAGAACTTTGGATTACTTACAGAAAACAGATCCTTTAATTTTTGCACTTCTGAGTGTAGAATATAAATTTTAGAACTGTGACTGTGAGATGCTACAAGTTCTTTATATTTCTTTAGGTTGAAACAACATTGCAGAATTCTTAACATCACCATCAGGGTCTTACCATCCGATTTGTGAGAGAGCTGGAACGAACTTTCTTCTTGAGAGATGGAGGATGTTCTGTGGTAGGCCATAAAAGGAAGTTTATTGGAAGTTTGACCTAGTTTCCCTATAGTTTACATAGATAATGACCTTGAGCAATGCAGTGTAATATAAACTTTCAAGGAATCCATCAAGGCCAGATTCCTGCCAGGAGAACAGTGGGGTTAATTCAAATGATTCCTTAGCAGGGGCAGGCATTATGGCACAGCAGGTTAAGCTGTCGCTTGGGACACTGGCATTCTATGTCACAGTGCCAGTTTAAATCTTGCCTCTGCAGCTTCCAACCCAGCTTCCTCTTAATGTGCTTGGAAAGGCAGCAGATGAAAGTTCAAGTGCTTGGGTTTGTGTCACCCACATGGAAGAAATGGATGGAGTTTCTGGCTTCTGGATTGAGACTAGTCAAGTTTTGCCATTAGGCATACTAGTGGGCATCTGGGGAGTGAACAAGCAGATGGAAGATCTGTGTGTGTGTGTGTGTGTGTGTGTGTGTGTGTGTGTGTGTGTGTGTTGTTCTGCCTTTCGGTAGATGAAAATAAATGAATACACATTAAATCAAAAAGACTCCCTAGCAAAATTTCTGCCCTTTCCCCCAACCTCACTTGACCATATGAAACAATGCAAGACCACCTTTTCATTTGCTAATGAACATACTACTGGTTGCTTGAAAACAAAACTGAGGAACACATTTAGCTGATGAGTTCAAGGGCAGCAGATGCACTTGTTAATGTTCTCTATCTGGGGCCCCGCCAAGTTGGCAATGACTGTCTTGAGGCCTAGGGAAGGATGATCATGGCTTTGGTAGTAAAGGCCACCCTTCTCTGGGTAGTCAGATAGATTCTCACTCAACATCAACTAAGACACCAAGAAAAGCTGAGCTGTTAGTACACATGGTCTGCCCTGGGCCACGCTTCAAGATAGGTTAACTTTTCCCACTTAACAAAATAGCCCAAAACTTACTGGCTTAAAACAAAGCCAATTTGTTGGCTCCCATAATGCTGTGGGTTGACTGGGCTCAACTGGGTGATCCTTCTGCTCCATGTAATGTCATCTTGAGCCAGTCACCTGAAGCCCATTTGAATTTGGAAAATGCAGGCTAGTGCTGCATCTTTGGAGGGGCTGTTGACCAGAGCACCCAGGTCCCCCTCCACAGAACCTCTTCATATGGCTAGAAGCTCTTCAGTCAGGGCAGCTGGTTCTCAGAAGGAGGAAATGAAAGTCTCATAATTTCACATCTGTCACAAAGCAGTCACAGGCCTGCTCTGAATTCAGGTAGAGTGAACTTAAGATCTACTTAAATTTTTTTTTAAATTATGTTACAAATTAAAGAAAACATTTGATTTGGTTCACAGATGCAATTTTAAGAATATAATACTTCCCTTACCACTTTTATCTCTTCATCCCTGAGTCTTTTTTTTAAGATTTATTTTATTTTTATGGGAAAGGCAGAATTACAGAAAGAAGAAGAAACAGAATAAGAAAGATCTTCCCTCTGCTGGTTTATTCCCCAAATGGCTACAGTGACTGGAGCTGAGTCAATCCAAAGGCAGGAGCAGGAGTTTCTTCTGGGTCTCCCATGTGGGTACAGGATCCCAAGGTTTTGAACCATCCTCACTGCTTTCCCAGATCATAAGCAGGGAGCTGGATGGGAAGTGGAGCAGCCAGGACACACACAGGTGCCCACGTGGGATGCTGGCACTTGCAGGCAGAGAATTAGGCAGTTGAACCATCATGCTGGCAGCTCCTTGCCCCCCTGCAACAGTCTTTCTTTTTTTCACTTTATTTATTTTTTAATTTTTGATTTTTACCTTGTTTATTAGGGTGATGAGGGCTACAGGAAAGTGGGTGAGCCATCATTTCCATATCCTATCTTTTTTTCCTTCCTGTGTTTGGGGGAAGGTGGGAATAAGGAGAGAAGCCACACCCAGTCTCCCAAATGCCTCTGTACTCAGGGATGGAGGATAGTCACCCAACACTATCTCAGGGTTCCTGATGTAGGGCATGCTCCAAGGGTCCTGCTCAAGAAGTTTTGATAGTTCAACAGTTCTGAATTATTGTCAATCTTGTCACTCCAAGCACGATGAAATCTCTCCAGAATCCACTGGTTGATATAGTCCATCTTATGATCTCCATTTGCCCAGATACTCACTGCCAACACTTGGCTGGGGTAGTTGAACAATTTGTTCTGTCCTCTGTCATGTTACAGTGCCATGTGTCCTCTGTAGACTCCAATGTACTGTCATATCCTCCATGTGAACCTGGACATGCTGTCCACTGCTCCATCTAAACCACTGAGGAAGCCCAGCTCTGACCCATGCACTCCACAGTCAGACCATGGAACTTGCAATTCTCTGCATGGTTGGGGTTCTGAGTCCAGTGGTTCAGTTGGGGGGATCCCCAAAGAAACTTCGTTGAGGTAATTCCAGATCTAATTCTTGTGTGTCTGTAGCCCCAGTCAGTTTATGCACATGATGGTGGTTGCAACTGCTGGGTCAGTTCTGTCTCCAGCCATGTCTTCTACACAAACTAATGTGTGTTGCAACCCAGCCCAATCCTGCCCACCACACATTCAGCCCCCATGCAAACCAGTGGGTGCTGGAGCCTAGTTGGAGCAATCTGCAATAACTTCCACCAGGCCTATCCGCCCCCTCTACCAGGTTTTTCCCTTCACCACAGGGTCTCTTGTGCCCTGGTTCCTGTGCTTGCCAGTGTGCATAGCTGACTGAGACAGTCTGTCCCACATCCCATTCAGATTTCATACATGTCAATAGGCATTGAAGCCTAGTTATTCCCTACCAGTCCCACTATTCAACTCATACACGTGCTGGTGGGTGCCACTCTTTGTCTAGCCATGCCTGCCCTACTCCTGCTTTGCATGCTCACCAGTCAGAAGGGCAACCCAAGAGGGAGATGCCTACTCTTTCCCTAATGGGTCCACTCCCACTCCGGACTCTTGCACTCTCCAGGTGGTTCTGCAGTTTAATTTGACAAAATTTGTCACTGCCCCCAACCCCCATGCCAGCATCGGCCAGCTGATGCTGCAGCAAAGCCCAACCAACCCACATCCATTCTGGCTTGTGCATGTACCAGTAGGAGCACTCAAACCAGCCTGGCTTTTCCCTGATCCAGCTCACATGAGGTCAACAGGTGTTGTAGTCCTGCCTGGTCTAGTCTGCCCTCTTCCCAGTTCTCGTGCTCACCAGTGGGAGTGGTGGTCCAGCCGGGGAACCCTCCCCCCCACAACCCCTCAACCAGGTTTTTTTCCCTCAACCACAGGGTTTCATGTGTGCTGGTTGGGCATTGTAGCCCAGTCTGGCATGGCCCGTCTTATCTCAGTATTTGCTAGTGTGTGCTGTAGCCTGGTCAGGTCAGACCAGGCCAGGGAATGGTGCCTAGTGGCATATATTTGGCACAGGATGGGGGTGAACCAGGCTGGGCCAGTTCATATCACCCACTGGCAAATCCAAGCACCAGAATGGAGTGTGGGCTGGGCCTGGTTGGGCTGCAACACAAGTCAATTCACATGAGGGCCTGGACTGGGGGCCAAGTGGGTTGAGTTAGGCTGTAGCCCCCACCAGCATGAGCTGGAACAGTCTTGCTTTTAAGAATTTTTGAAATAGCCTATCTTTAGTTTACCTTATAGTCAAAGGTTAAGCCCTTTTATTTGGCATGAAGAGAAGAGCTGTTGGGAGTTTATTCCTTAGCATGCGTCAAAGAAACAAATGATGGGCTAGCTCCCTAACCTGTTGATATGGGATAGAATCCTACCTTATCGCATCCAGAACCAATTAGATAAGATTCTGATTTGCCAAAGAAACAAAATCACCAGTGCTGGTGGGAGAGCGGTTTATTTTAAGGAGTGGACTCATGTGGCTGTAGAGGCTGTTGACCCAGGGCAGGCTGGCAGGCTGGCAGGTTGGAATCTCAGGAGAGAGTGTGTTTTGATGCTCTATCTGCCCTGAATTGGGTAAGGTCCCTTCCTTTCTGCTCAGGCCTCCAAATGCTTGGACAGGACCTATTCACAATATGGAGAGCAATCTGTTTTCCTCCAAGTCCATTCCTGTAAATGTTAATCTCTGAACAAAGAAGGGTCCAGAACAGTGTTTGACCAAGTATCCCTGCCCAGTCAAGCTGAAATATGAAATCATCCCTCACAGGGGTCAGCCTTGGGGCCTGACCACTCTGGAGGTCACAGGTGTTTCTTCCTACTTCCCTTCTGGTCACCCCTCTTCTCCTACATGCCACCCTCAGCTGCTTTAATTACTTTTCCTTATCTCCTTTTATTCTTTCCAGACCTTGGGCTTCCAGCTCCCTGGTCTGCTTCTCTGGCCACAACTCCCATTCTGCGGCTTATATCTACTTTATTATTTTCTATGTACAGCAACATCAACAAAATGTCTTTAGCCTTGACTGTCTATTTGGCACCCAGGGAATGAAAGATTCTGAAGACAGAGGTGAGTGACTCACAAAGGACTCCAGCTGAAGGACCAAGGCTGCTGGACGTGCTTGGTGACTTCGCTTTGCAGCCCTTAGCCTCTTCCCACCCCTTGTTCAGACAAAAACATTCTGGAATTTCAGTCTCTACATCAATCAGAGTCTATCAGAGAGGCCCAAGGCTCACTCTTTCCTCCCAGGCACCATATGTGCTCTGCAACAGTGGCCATCTGGAGGCATACTGTCTTTTTTGTTTTGTAAAATGTAGAAATTTCTGAGCTGGTGGAAGGAGAGAGTAGCACCTTGCCCAGGCCATGGGGGTAAGCTGAATTTTAAACAGGTAGAACTTGGACAATGCTGGTGAATAACCAACCACCTCTGCACTTTTGTGGGACCATGGGTTACACTCTGGGCTGGGTGGCAAACATCTTGCAAAACTTGTATCTCATACCTTTTACCCAGTGCCTAGCTGTGGACACAGCTAACATATCTTTTTTAATCTCTCTGAAAGTTGATCCAAGGTGGACACGTTGTTTCATGGAGGCTCCTTTCTTTCTGGGGATGAACGTTCTCACGTACCCCTCTGTGTATTGTTGAAAAAAAGAAAGCATACCTTGCACTAAGAACAAATGCAAGAGTAAATTTTATCTCAGGTGTCTGAGAAAGACAAAGTTAGCATGGAATGAAAACCCAGGGTCTAAAAAAAACAACCAAAAAACCAACAACACCAACAACATTAATAAAAGAGTTACTGCTACAAATATGCATGTATATGCTTTTTTAAAAAGTTTCCCAAGGAGAAGTGTCCCCTTTAGCCCCAGTCACTCTGGGAGGGAAATGCTTTCATGACAGTGCAGGGGCATGTCATATTCTAACTATGCAATCTGAGTTGTGCTACTATTTGATACCGAGCAATGGTTCATTTATCTATTTCTTTAACTTTAAAAATCATTGTGATAATGATTCATTTATCTATTTGTTTAACTTTAAAAAGCATTGTGATAAGGGCACATGTGAGTTTGCTGGGACTGTGAGCAAAGTACCATACTCCCCAAATGGCTACAATACCAGGCCAAAACCAGGAATCAGAAACACAGCCCTCTCAGATGGGTGATAGGAACCCAATTGCTTCAGTTATCACCTGCTGCCTCTCAGGTTTGCACAAGGGATCAGGAGAGAAGTTAGAACTTGAACCCAGACCCTGGCACATAGAATGCACTACCCTAAGGGTGGTTTTAATTACTACCTTAATCAAATGCCTACCCCAGCGTCTGCAGGTTTTAAGACTTTAACACACTTCACAGAGTAACTACTTTTCATTCAAACAGATCTTTGATTATTTTCTGAACTTCGACATGTGATCCAAAGGACATGCCAAATTCAAGGGATTGCACATGGATGTGTGACCTTGGCCTAGAGCGATATTCCTTAACCCTATTTGGGTTATTCCCTTTGGAGAGTTGGTTTTGAGAAAAATAAGAAGCCTCTAGCCACAGATGTTCAGCTTAGGAAAGGGCATGGGTAACATGTTGCTTGTAGTTCAACCTGGGGCTCAGAATCTCTGATCTGAAGAGAGCAAAGGCACTTGGATGCTCAAAGAAGACCTAAGACAGGGAGTATTTGAGAAGGATGACAGATTTGTTCTCATTCCATTAAAAAAAGAATTCATCCTCCTCCTCAGAAAGAAAGAGCTGCAGGTGCTTCCTGCGATTATATCAACTCCTGGGCTCTCGGGGCCTCGGGAGCTCTGACCTGGACCTTGAGCAGGCTAACTCTCTCCTGACTGCCCTGTCTCCTTTAACTTCGGTCAGCAGCAGCCTTTTTGCATCTTGGAAGATACCTTCCTGCAGCTCTGGGAGAGGGTGTCAGAGTGAGGTTTCTGCCAGATAGCCTCTGAGTGGCAGGTGTGAGTGGCAGGTGTGAGTGGCAGGTGTGAGCGGAGCGCTGTGTCCTGAGATGGGCACCAAGGCACAGAACTGTACCTCTAGAGAAGAAGCAAGTGCTTGGATGCTGGGAGGCCACTGAGATAGGGGGCTCAGGTCTCTGTTCTGGTCCCACTGGGGTTGGGGAAATAAAACTACCAGACAGGTTTAGAGAACTCACAACAGGGCCAATCAACCTGATTCCCAGGGGTCATCTGGCCCATGGGTTGACTCTCTTCCCCCCCCACCTCGTGCTGGTCTGGAGGTAGGAGGGGGCTAAGATTGCAGCACTTTTCAGTGATAATTCCTTGGGGTTCTACAGGAAGGAAAGCATTTTTTTAAAGATTTATTTGTTTTTACTGGAAAGAGATTGACAGAGAGAAGAGATAGAGAGAAAGGTTTTCCATCTGTGGCTTCACTTCCCAAATAGCTGTAACAGCTAGAGTCCAGCTGATCTGAAGCCAGAAACTAGGAGCTTCTTCTAGGTCTCCCTCATGGGTGCAGGGTTCGAATGCTTTGGACCATCCTCTGCTGCCCTCCCAGGTCACAGGTAGGGAGCTGCATGGGAAATTGGAGCAGCCGGGACATGAACCGGTAGCTTTATGGAATCCCAGCTCTCATAGGTAGAGAATTAGACCATTGAGCCATCATGCTGATCCCAGAAAGCATCATTATTAGATAAATAGGAGAGTGACAATGGCCTGTTTTACCAGACACCACTAGGAACCTGGAAGGTGTATGTTCACACTGTCACACTAATTCTGGTTTCTCCTCTTCTTCTTCTTCTTCTTCTTCTTTTTTTTTTTTTTTTTTTAAGATTTACTTGAAAGCCAGTTACAGAGAGAGAAAGAAGGAAACACAGAGAGATTTTTCCATTCGTTGGTTCACTCCCCAAATGATCCCAATGGCCAGAGCTGGGTCCATCCAGTTCTCCAGTGTGGGTGCAGGGGCCCAGGGTTGAGGACCATCCTCTGCTGCTTTCCCAGGCCATAAGCAGGAAGCTGAATCAGAAGTGAAGCAGCTGGGACTAGAATTGGTGTCCATATGGAATGCCAGTATCGCAGGCAGAGGATTAGCCTGCTGTGTCCTTGTGTTGGCTTTTCCTCCCTCACCTCCTCACCTCCCCCTTCTTTCTCCTGGGCTTAAGTAAGGCATGTGTTTCCTTGGCTGTGTGGAGGCTTCCTGTCCATGGCCTCCTCCCCACCTCTCCCCATGAACCCTTGACACCAGCCTGGGTCTGAGGGTTTGGGGAGGAACAACAGCACTTGGGGTGTCCTCCAAACACCACTGCCCCAAGTTGGCCTTGCATCCTTCATAGTTACCCCTGTTCGCTTACAGCCTCCTGCCTGGCTGCACAGCCTACTGTGAGTGAGCGAGTAAGTTCTTTTCTTCTCTTGATGGAGCAACTCACATCTTTCTGTGTTCTGCCTTCCCCTATGCTATTTTGCCTGGCAGCATATCTAAGCAGGCGAACGGCAACCAACACCTTTCTTGAGATAGTTCCCAACTTCAACATTTGTGATCATGATTGATTTTCTCTTTAGCATCCAGCTCTTCAGCCTTCCAGCAGGAATAAATGGGTACAGAAGCTGGCATTGTGGCAGGTTAAGCCACTGCTGGCAATGCTAGCATCCCACAGGAGGCCAAGTTCGAATGAGTCCCAGCAGCTACACTTCTGGGCCAAGTTCAGCGCACCTGGACAAGCAGTGGAAGATGGAACAAGTAGTTGGGCTTCTTCCATTTACATAGGAGACCCGCATGGGGTTCTCGGCTCCTGGCCCAGCCCCGGCTATTGCAGTCATTTGGAGAATGAACCAGCAGTTGGACAATCTCTGTATGAGGTAAGTGTGTGAAACAAGTCACCATGGTCAGTGTGTGTGCATTTGGGCCTTGTCTTGCTATTTTAACAGCTGCAGCTCCCAGCCATCATAGCAGCCAGCGAGGTCTGGCGTGCAGCCTTGTAGGAACACAGCCCACGTCTTTCTGCAGGAAGAATTATACACCAGAGCTCCTGCTTGGTGGAAATGGGGGGGAAATGGGAGTGTTGAGAGAGGAGAAACCCTGGATAAAAGGTGACTGAAAATAGCACTCACACACCCAGCAGCGGAGCTGTCTGGAATACTAAAAGCCAAAAAACGAGTCAGTAATAATTACGGATGTAGAAACATTCGCTGCTCGCTCTGGGGCTCCTCAACTTACCTGCTGCCCTCTGGCGACTTGGCTGGAGGGAGTTTACTTAGGGAACACTGAACGTGCTATTCCCTATCAGATCATCTGGGTTTGCTTGGAGAATGCTTTCAGGGAGGGGAGAAGCATGGTCGGGGGGAACTGACTGTTGGTCTCACTCAGGGACAGCTAGGGTGGGGCCTGTACCCTCCACCGTCTCTCTCACCCTGCACACGATGCCTAGTGCTGGGTAGACTTGCTGGTCATGCAGCCTCCGTGAGTCACTTTGCCAGCATGGAATCAAGGCTCCCATGGTAGAGTGGATCAAGATCCTTCAGTCTCCAGCTTAGGGAGACACCCTCACAGTCCTTGTACCCCAGCAGGCTTGTCCCCCCCCTCAACTTCTCTGGGAGAAGAGATACCCCTGGAAATAGGAGACACACACCCATGGTCTATGTCACAAAGTGGGCATACAAAAGCATTTCTGTCTTTTGAACACATTGGCAGCATTGGTCTGTTAAGTTAGCCCACTGAAGGAGACACAGATGAGTTGAGGGTGAGATGTGACGCAAGCCTGGAGGTGGAGGAAATGTTCTGTCAAATGTAAGTGCCTAAGATGACCTTGCAGGGATTGGCGCCTGTGCCATAGCAAGTTAATTCTCTGCCAGCATCCTGCATACACACCAGTTCGAATCCCAGTTGCTTCACTTCAAATCACCTCCTTGCTGTGGCCTCAGAAAGCAGTGGAGGAAGCCTAAGCCTTGGGCCCATGCACACATTCATCCGGGAGACCTGGAACAAGCTCCTGGTTCCTGGCTTCAGGTCAGCTCAGCTCTGGCCATTGAAGCTATTTGGGGAGTGAACCAATAGATGGAAAGATCAGACAGATGTAATAGCTCCAAATTTGCTGGACTGAACCCAGACCCTGGGCACATGGAATGCAATCAGAACCCCCAAGGAGCCTCCTGACATAGCTAAGTTCTCCTAGGTCATTCCCTATCACCACCACTAGGGGCAATGAGGTCACTGAAGATGGTGCTTACAAGTTCCTGTTGCAGGGCTGTGGGAAGACATTTAGATGCAGAGCAGGGAAACAGCACCAACATTTGTCTTGGAGATTTACCTGCTGCAAGCTGCCTGAATAGATTCTTAACTTGATCAATATGCCACCTCAGCCCCTGTTTTTCAAACAGCGCCAACTTAAATCACTTACTACAAAGCAAAACCTTTCTCTAAGCTTCGTGCATTTCTTGCTTATGGATTGCCTGCTGGGGTCACGTTTGAAAGCAACCTAGAATGATTCAGCTTCCGGATGCCTTCTGACAGCAGCACGTGAAACTGGGGCATTCTCCCAGCTTGGTCAGGGAAGCAAAGCTATCCAACCTAAAGGGCGATTCCCTTACTGCACGCAGCGTTGATTCTCGTGGTTCTGCCTATGGTGCCAGTTCACAGCCGGAGGCTGGCCAAGCAGGCGGTCTTCCCTCCAGCTTTTAATTACGGAGATGAATGGGAGTCCTTGAGAGAGTGGACACAAAGGACCAGGGTCACCAAGGAGGATGGCCGAGCTCTGAGCAGTTTCTTGGGAGCTGATAAGCTGCAGGCTAAGTTCAAGAGGAAGTCACCAGCTTGGTCAGCAGCCGAGGAGCCGCCAGCATCAGCATTAAGCTAATGAGACAGAGACAAATTAAAAGCGTTTTCAGGATCAACAGCTGTCCTTGGGCCTTTTGCTCATGACTGGCTCTGTGTTCCCCCACCCCTCCGGGTTTGCTGCAGGTGCAGATCTGGGAGGAGAGAGAAAATGAGGTTTGACAAGCAGAGGGTGCCATGGCAAAGCATCCCCTCCCCGCCCTCAAGCTGCCTCTTGGCTCTCACAGGGATGGGCACAGTCAACCTCAGGGAGGGGTGTGGATTCAACTGCAAAGAATGCAATGGGAAACTGGCGATGGTAGCTGTACAAGGGACAGAAAGCTGCAATGAGGCAACACATAAGTGACCTTAATAGAAGTATGGGTATGTAAGGGGAAGAGGGAGAAAAAGAAACACAAACACACAAGAGCTTTAGAATGGGTGAGGGGATATGGAATCACCAAAGTGGATGCATATGGAAGACACTTCATAGAGAAAATGAGATGCTCTATAAAACAGATGTATACATATGTGTGTATGTGTATAGTTTAAAAAGATCTGTGGGAGGGCCCAGTACCGTTGCCTAGCAGCTAAAGTCCTCACCTCGAACAGGTCAGGATCCCATATGTGTGCCAATTCTAATCCCAGCAGCCCACTTTCCATCCATCTCCCTGTTTGTGACCTGGGAAAGCAGTTGAGAACAGCCCAAAGCCATGAGACCTTGTACGCATTTTGGAGACCCAGAAGAGGCTCGGTGCAGCTCTAGCCGTTGTGGCCATTTGGGACAGAAGATCTTCCTCTCTGACTCCTCCTTCCTGCATATGTGTCTTAGAAAAAAAATTTTAAAAAAAAGGTCTGTAGGGGAAAAAGATGAAAAAAACAAGTTTATTTTTGGTGCACTTTTGAAATCCAGAGCATGTGTTGTGGCTCAGTGAGTTAAGCTGCCCTGTGCAACTCAAGCATCCCAATCAGAGCATGATCTCAAGTTCTGGCTGCTCTACTTCCCATCTAGCTCCATGCTGAAGTACCTGGCAAAATGGCAGATTAGAGCCCACGTGCCTGGGCCCTGGCCACCTACATGGGAGATGTGGTTCCTTGCTCCTGGCTTCTGACGGACCCAGCCTGACTACAGCTAGAATACCGGGGTGTGTGTGTGTCTTCCTCTGTGCCATCTTTGCCTTTCAAATGAATAAACAAATGAATCTTAAAAACAAATTTTGAAATTCAGGTATCTGCGTGGACATCAGGAAGTTCAAGGAAATCACACATTGCATGGATTTGAAAAGTATTTTGCAGCCAATTAAATTGATCTTTTAATTCATTTTTTTATCAACTTTTGAAAGTACTCTCATTTGTGCATATATATATATGTATATGAGTATATATATATAAAATATACATATATACATATTCATTACAATAGAAAAAACAAATGTGTAACACAGATAGCTAAAAACCTCTATAATTTCTACCTACGTATCTTCTATGAAAAAATAACTTCTGCTAAATGCTTGGTAACTGCCAGGATTCTTTTCCTGTGGCTATATAAGCGTGGGTATTGACAGGTGGAGGGTAGATTGACAGGAGTGAGACCAGACCTGTGGAGAGGCAAGTTGGGCCTGGATGCAGCAACTGCTGCTGGGGGCCTTGACCGTAGTTCCTGGACAATTCTATGTGACCATGCTCACATCTGGGCCTGAGAGCCAGTTCTTGCTTCCAATTTGGTGTGGTGGCTCCCAGGACAGGATGGAGGTGCTGGAGGGTCAATGGCCCAGGAGGCATCACTGACCTCCAAGTGACCATGGCATTGTTGTGCAGGAGTCCCCAGGGCCCTGATCTTGTCTCCCTCAGGAGGCCCATGCTGAAATATTGAGTGCAGTGTCTCCAGGGATTCCAGAGGGATTTGATCTCAGTGGTCCACACTGGTCACCTGCTCATGAATAAGTCCTTTGTTACTCCATCTACCTTCCTGTCTCACCTCCTCATTTCCAAAGCAAGACCATGTTGGTGTCCACACCTCTAGCTTGAATTCTGCTTTGGAGAAAACCCCAGTTGAGGAGTGGCCACAAGAGTGCAAATAAGGTAAGTCGGCAGATGTGAGACATCCAGGAGGTGGGACAGATATGATGCTCCCTGGGAAAGGCAAGGAGAAGGTTCTATCATTGATGACTGAGGTTTCCAACTCACCTGACCAACCAAGTGGCAGTTACAGTAGCCAGAGGATTTTAACTAGGGAGATGGATCCCAGGAATGCAAGATACCATTAACCTTGGCCTTGTTAAGTCACTTGTAGGCCATCTCAGAACATCCAGTAGTAGTTCTCAGCCCAAGTTCTGTTAGCCCTGGGACCAGAGGCAATGCGCATCAGTATCTCCAATGTTCTGGAGAGTAACCCCCACTCCAAAAAAAAAAAAAAAAAATGCTTAGTTCTTCGAATGTCTTCAACCCTGGAACCTAGCTTTTTCCTATATACTAACAAACACTGCACTCAATATTTCCCATATTGTGGGAAAGTTGCCATGGATTCCAAATGTTTCCCAATTGACTTGAAAACAGTGTGGGATTCTTATGTGGTTGGGTCAAGACATAAGAACGGACCACTTGGCCAGTGGTTTTCTCATACTTAGCTGTTTCTTGACCTTGTTATGGGAAGGGACAGTAGGATAGCCAAACCCTGTTGTGGCATTTATGTTTTTGGGAATTTGTGGTCGTCTCAGGGATCAAGTCTGAAGTTGAGGAGATAGTTTGGGTTGAAGACGGAGATTGAAAAGGTACCAGGTTGACACATGAAAAAATAAAAGCAGGGGGAAAAAATCAAATGCCTAGTGTCTGAAAGCTGAAGAGTTACTAGGAAGGAAACGAAGAAATGGATGTCTCAGGGCCAGCAGTGGCACAGCAGATGAATCCTCCACCTGTGGTGCTGGGATCCCCCATGGGCAAAGGTTCAAGTCTCAGCTGCCCCACTTCCATGCAGCTCCCTGCTTGTGGCCTGGGAAAGCAGTGGAGGATGGCCCAAGTCCTTGGGTCCCTGCATGCACATGGAGACCCTGAAAAGGCTCATGACTCGCAGCTTCAGCACAGCCCAACACCAGACCTTTCAGGCCTTTGGGGATTGATCCAGCCAATGGAAGATCTTGCCTTCTGTCTCACCCTCTCTCTCACTGTAACTCTTTCAAGTAAAATAAAGAAATCTTAAAGAGAAATGAATCTCTCTTTTCATTTTTTTCTCAATTTACTACCTGAATTTTCTCATTTGTTTTCAAATTCACAGATTTTTTTCATTCTCATATAAATAGAAAAAAATGCCAATTAATTCACATTGAAAACCTTCTGGTTACTTTTTTAAAACTTTTGTAATAAGGAAGTAAGAAAAGCAAATTTAAGTTTTGAGTACAAGCAATGAGATTCATTGATTTTGTAACCAGCATTAGCAAGGAAGGAATGAAGGAACATGTACTGAACTTGTGTTTTCATGGTTTTTGCGTATGCTACCCAAGCTACGTGGACTCCTCTGAACAGTTATTTTAGAAGGCTGCAGGTAGATTTTTTCTATTCATGTGGCCACGGCTCAGACATTTTTTGGTGGTTTATATTTGGACATTCCTTTGTAGGTATTTTTTTACATTCCCTCATGACAGCCAATTGATATTGCTTTATTGTGGCCCATGGTTAAGCCTGAGGTTAAACCTTGCATTTTTAGAAACCCTCAATAGTTGGTATGTGTATGGTAATAAGCATTATTTGGAGACAAAAAATGAAGTGAAACCATAAACATTTAGAAGTAATGGTGACTAAGGCTTGTAGAGATTCTGGCAACAATTTTATGGGTGGTTGGGCAAAAATTCTGGGCAGTGATTGGGAAGGGAGGCTTAGCCTTAGCATTTGAAGTCTCGACCCTGAAACCCAATAAATAGTCCTTTGACTAAATAAATTTTGACCCAGTTTTTAAATTGCTAGCGCTGATCCCATAATAGTTTTGCTTCAGATGGGTTGAGTGAAAGGTTAAGAGAGTGGATAACTAAAGTTCTTGATCTGTTTGCTGTTGCTAACAACACAGAAAACCACAGACTGGGTGAGTGACAAAGAAAGAAGTTTTTCTTGGCTCACAGTTCTGGCCCAAGGTTGAATGGTTCCGTCTGGTGTGCAGGGTACCCCAAGTGAAGAGAAAGGGCACGTGTGTGAGAGGATGCCAAAGGCACTGATGGAAGGCTAGGGCCTAATTACCTCCCACCCAGGTTCCCTTCCTTTAGGGTCCCACTGCTTCCCCAAAGTCTCACTGGGGATCAAGTTTCCAGAACACAAAACTTTGACCGACCACATCCAAGCCACAATGCAGAATGCAAATTGTAGACAGAGAAGGAGTTTGGGCTGAAGACTATGGATAGAAACAGAACAAAGCCCAAAAGAACTTCCCGCAAGGATAAGAAAATGGCAGAAATGATACAGAATGAATGAGGTAAAGGGTGAAAACGAGGTGAAGGGTAAGATGAGATGAGGAGTGAGCACAGCTTGAGCAAACACAACTAAAGGGATGGGGGAGTCACGCAAGGAGTAAGAAAAGATTACACAGTAAATCTGAGATGTTCATTTTATGGCCCAGGAAATGAGGAAATGGAAAGGGAATATTAATAAAATTAATCATGGAAACCAGAGCTGTGGGAAAGTGGGTAATGAGTGAATAAGTGAGGAGAAAAAAATAGGAGTCTTTAAATGCTTGGGTGACTGAAACTGTGAAAATGGAGGTAGAGACAAAAAGAAAAATAGCAAACAGCCCTAAAGATGAGAATAAGAATCAATGAGGGGATGAAGGAGGATCCAGCAAGAAATAGGAAGGCAGGAAAATCTGCTGTGAGGGAAAAGCAGAAAGAATAAGTGACTCTTTCCAAACCAAATGAAGCCTTTGGAAAGTTCTGGAGTTTTCACGTTCAGTGGTGTGCTGTTGGTCTCTCCTGCCAGACGTTTGCAGAGAGTAGAGGAGAGAACAGCCAGGGATTCCTGGGAAAGGGAGTGACCACATCCAAGGACAGACAAAAAGCCCAGAACTGCAGGCTGCAGCCAAAGACAATCACCTCTTAAACATCTTCCAGCAAAGACAGAAACTCCAAATTTTATCCTTTGTCTGGACTGCTTTGAGAATCAACATGCTTTCTTCTGGAATTGTATTTTGTCTTTCAAAAAATTAACTAAGAGCTATGAGCTTTGCTGCTGCAATAGGGAGATCAGAAAGTGAAATGATTGCACTGTAGTGCATTCCTCAGCATCACCTCAAGGTTTTCTAGCTCAGCATGTGGCCAAGTATCTACCCACTGTTTCTCAGCTTTCCTTGCCCTCTGGGCGTGGCGGTGGGACTGCTGGGATTAGTGGGCTGCTAGTAGACTTGAAGCACAACCACAGTCCACTGTTGTCCTTAAAATGACTGCCTGGGCATCCTGCATCCTTTCTGCATTTTGGCTTCCAACCGTGCAAGCTGCATGATGAGAAGGTGGAAGAAAGAGGTAGTTCAAGCAGAGTTGCCACTCACTGGGGTGTCTGCAGCTTAAGGAAAGCAACTTTCATGGAAGCCATTTAGGGGAAACTGACCCCAGCTGATGGGAGACAAGGAAATAGAGGTGCTGATCTATTACAATCTTCTGTTGTGCAAAGCTTTGCATTTCTGGCACAAAGTAGCTAATGGCACAGACTTGTGCTCTGAAGTCACCAAGTAGAACATTCTAGAAATAAAAAATTAAGAAGTTAGAAATTATGCTTTGTTACAGCACATTATTATAATTGTTCTAAGACTATTTTTAGTTTTTGTTGTTCTCTCACTGCACCTAATTTGCAGGTTAAAGTTTGTCATAAATATGGGCAAGAGTATTTAAGTACTTTAAAAAGAGAGTTTGTGAAAAGGGCAGGCGTTTGGGCTAGACTTTAAGACCAGTTAAGACACCTACCTCCCATGTCAGAGAGCCTGGGTTTAGCTTTTCCCTCCAGTTCCTGCTAATGAATATGTTGGAAGGCCGCAGATGATAGTACAGTGATTTCATTTGCTGTCACCACCCATATGGGATCCCTGAGTTGAATTCCTGACTCCCAGCTTAGGCAGATGGGCCTCATTTTCTCTCTCTCTCTCTGCATGTATGTGTGTGTGTGTGCCATATAGTCCACTCAATCAAAGCTTAAAAATAAGTTTGTGGAGGTGGATGTTTGATGTGGCATTTCAGATAGGCTGCCTCTCTCCCACTTCTAGATGCTTGGGTTTGTGTCTTGGTTCCACTTCCAATTTCACCTGCCTGTTAATGCTCACGCTGGGTGATACTCAGACACTTGCATCTCACTCCTGTGGGAATCCTTGGCTGAGTTCTGTCCTCCTGGCCCCAGCCTAGCCCAGCCCTGGCCTTTGTCAGTATTTAGAGAATTAATCAGCAAATAAATGGGATCTTTCTGTCTGTGTCCCTCTCTGCCATTCAAATAAAAGGAAAATCAACACAAAAGTAAGAATCTTAAGAGTCTGTAGAAAAATGGAGTTAAACATACATTTACTTTGCTGCTAAAAAAAAAGTTTAAATCCATGCATGCAAAAGGATGTGAAGAGATTCATGAAAATGCATGCCATGAAAAAAACTTCTGTCTGGATTTCAAAATATTTAACACCAAAATAAACTTATCTTTTTATTCCATTTCCCATGAACTTTGTAAAGTCCCTTACTATGTATGGGGAAAAGCACAGTATAAATAGAATCCAACACTATCCAGACTTTCAAGCGCCCACTGTGCCTTGGAACACTTTTCCCCACACACTGGGCGGGGCTGGGGGTGTCTGTTGGAACAACAAACCATGTTTCTTTTGCTCTCACAACAATACACACATACACAGACCCTTGTTTCACAGCAATACATGACAGCTGGACATCAACTAAATGAATACCAGTCTGACACACCTTACCCGGTACAGCGTCGGATCCTGCAAGGTTAAGGCTCAGGACCCCAGACTGCTACCCACCTTCAGATACCAAGTGCAAACCCCAGGAGACTTCGCTTTTGCTCCTGACAAACTGGCCAGAAATCTCCCTTTCTGAAAGCCCCTCTCTGCTCAGTTTTGCTGAATTTGCTAGGGCTGCTGCCAGGGCTTAAGGAAATGTTAATGTTACCTGGGTGATCACAAAGGTCTTGAGGACCGTTGGGGAGGGATGAGAAGGGGCGGGGAGCGCTCACACTAGGAAGTTCCACATCTAATTCTCGAGAATCTTTCAACATTTTTATGTCCTCTACAGATTACTTCTAATACTATAAATATTGTTCTTGAAACTTAGCTGTTCCACTCATCCCTTCAGTCTCTCACCATTCATTCATCATCCCATAGACAACTAGTGAGCACCCAATATCTGCTTCTTGCTCCTGCAGGGGCTGGGAATGGAACAGCTGCCTGCTGGCACCAGGCCTCTGCCCTAACAGGATTGGTGTTGGAGCCATGAGGAGACAAATTACAGACAGCGTTGCTAGGCTTCGCACAGGGAGAATTTCGGTCCCTGTGTCTTTTCCTGTACCTTTTCTATTTTTCCATTTCGCTACTTTCACACTTATACTTGGCTTTTTGCATTGCCAGAATCTTAAAGTCTAAAAACATTAAAACATCATCTGCAATGGCCGGAACTGGCTTGATGCAAAGCCAGGAGATCAGAGACTCTTCCATGTGGGTCTCCCACATGGGTGGAGACCTAAGGACTTGGGTCACCTCTTGCTGCTTCTCCAGGCACCTGAGCAGGGAGCTGGGTTGAAAGTGGAGCAGCTGGGACTTGAACTGGTGTCCATATGGGATGCTGACACTGCAGGTGGCAGCTTTACCTGTTGCATCATGCCGCAGCACCAGCCCTGACAGTAGTATTTAAGTGAATTATTGTCCACAGCACAGCAGGGTAGGACATGATGAACCTGTTGTCTCAATTTCTTAGCACTCAGGGGAGGCTGCAGGCAGACTTGCAGTCTTTGAGCAGGTTTTTTGGCTGTGACCCATAGGAGCTTCTGTCTGGAAACTCTTCAGGGTTTTAGGGTCAGCTGGCGGCAATCACAATTGGCGGCAAACACCTTCCTCTGACGGAGTTGGGCATTTGGTAGCTTCTTTCAACACACCGCCTGTGTTCTTCAGCTCTTAGGGGTTCTCTCCTGTTTATTCCTCCATAGCTCTTCCCTTCTATTTTCTCTTCTTGCTCTCCCATTAATCTGATTTTCCAGACTGATACCCTGTAGGCTTTGTCTATTTTTACATATTTTCCATCTGTCTTCTTTTTACTTCTTTCTGAGAGACAATTCTAGTTTTGGTCTTGAATTACTTAATTTCTTTCATGACTTTTGTTTTTCAAAATGCATTGCAGCTTTTTATTGTTTTGGAAAAGCAGAGATAGGGAGGGGAATCTCCCATCTGCAAGGTCGCTCCCCAAGTGTCCACAAACATCCAGGGAAAGCCTGAGAAATGAACACAGCCGAAAGGAGCCTTGGGAGAGAAGACAACTGAATGTTATGAGGGATCCTGGAACAGAAAAAGGACATTAGGTAAAAACAGAGGGAGTCTGAGTCCAGCATTGGCTTCCGTTAATAACAGTGCAGTAGTGCTGGCTCAATAGTTAGGACGAATGTACCATCCTAATGGGAAATGTTAGTAATAGAGGAAAATGCCTGTGGGATATATAGGAACTTTCCATACACGTGCCACTATTTTTCTGTAAATCTGAAACTCCTAAAAAGTGTATTTTTTAAAGAGAACACTAGGCCTGCCACACATATTCTGAGCTCTAAGGAAACCAGAGCAGAAACACATTCTCATTCTAATACCTACTGTGTCGTTGAAAACCAGGAGGATTCTCTCTGCTTTCAATATTTTATCTAAAAGGGAATTGCTACAGCAGCTACTGGGGCACTTTGGATTAAACTTCTGCTTGTGCTGCCTACATCTCCTATGAGAGTTCCTGGGATCACATCTCATCCCTGAGACTGACCTCCCCAGCTCCATGCTGATATATTGAGAGACATCAGAGGATGGCTCCAGCACTGGGACTCCTGTCACCTCCCTACCCACCCAGGGGATCACCCAGATGGAGTTCCTGGCTCCTCGTTTTGGCCTGTTCCAAGCCTGGGTGTTTAGTCTATGCCAAAGCCCAATTACTTTCGACTGAATCCTTCTGTTTCCTTATCACAGCTTTACTTATCATATGTTTCATAATGAGAGGTTCCTGCTGGCTTACTGCCTATCTCCATCCCCCCTGGAAGGTCCCATTGCTGTGAATACAGTCTTACCTGTCTTGCCCATTGCTTTCCTAGTGTTACCCAGAATTCTGCCAGAGAAATACAGGAGCAGACTATAGGAGCTAAAAGAGGGAGGGACTATAAAATGACATCCTCTATTTACATTGTTGAGTCAGAGATTTCTGCAATTATGTTTGAGGAGTTAAAAAAAAAAAGGGATGAAGCTGGTGGCAGTGAGGTAAAAAATTATAAAGACAACATGGACTGCAGTTTTGAAAAGGAAATGTGTTACATGGCCTGCAGCCAGTGTAGCTGAGTTCTCCACGTCCTGCTTTTCAGTTTACTTTAGGTGCAGTGGACCAATCACAGCTAAATTGGGAGCTGCGTTATATTTGCACAGTTAAACGCACCATCACCTCCAGATACAGCAGCTAAATAAAACACAGGCTTTCCTGACTTAAAGTCTGCACTGATGTGGTTCCCCGTTCTGGGAGTAAGTTGACATGGCCATGAGGCCACCCCACCGCTACATCCCCCTTGTCACACATGAAGGGGTCAGGAGTTTTCTGTGCAGGAATTCATCCTGGAGTGCTACCCATCTGACCAGCAGCAATGGGCATGCTCTTCTCTTTTAAGAATGTGCCCGAGGCTGGGGAGTGGAAAGGTGATGGGGTACTAATCCATGAAGAAGAATCCCTGCCACTGACATTAAATTAGTTACAGATTCAGATTCTATTTAGTCCACAAAGAGAAAGTAGAAAAACAACTTCTCTGCTCATTCCTTGAATGTGTGGCATAGATTTGGTATGACTCAAATTTAATTGTTTTCTTTTTTAAAACGGAAATGGAGGAAAGAGAGAGAGAGAGAGAGGAAAGAGAGAGACTGATTTTCATTTGCTAGTCCATTCCTCCATTTCTCAAATATTCATAATAACCAAGCTGGGCCAAAGTCAGGAGAGCCAGGATTTGAACCCAGATCCTCTGGTATGGTAAGCGGGCATCTGTCCTACATCTTTAACCAAAAGCTACTCATCTACCCCCAGTGTAGAGGTTATATACTCAGCATGGTTGACAAAGTCACTCATAGGTTCACAGGGCCACGCACTGCACACCAATATCCTCCTCACAACTAGCTTCTAGTATCTTCCTCCCTTAACTTCCAGGGATAATCAGTTCCCCTAAATCTTATTGTTTGTACAGAGCTGAGGGAGACCAGGAGTGCAGACATTCCAACCCTCTGCGATCCCATCATTTTCTTTTTAAAAATCTTTTATTATTATTATTATTATCATCATCATCATTATCATTTTATGATACAGTTCCATAGGTCCCTGGGATTTCCTTTATCTCTTCTCCAATTCCCTCCCCAACCAAGTTCACCTATATCATTACTATAGTATATTTCTTCATACACAGTCATTTGTCCATTATTGTGGACATGGACAATGGTAGAGAGTCCAACATCCTAATACCATACAATAAACAGTTTCATTGGGAGCCCATCTTTAGTCTGGAAGTAGAGATGCATACTGCATTGTATCCTCACATCTGGATATGTTAGTCTCCATTACACAGCTACTGCACATCCCTTTAAATGAAAAGCCACAATACAGAATCAATAATAGGAAGAAAAATAGAAATTTACAATGCCATGAAGTAAAATAACATGCTACTAGATATGACAGTCTCCATTACACAGCTACTATACATCCCCTTAAATGAAAAGCCACAAAACAAAATCAACAACAGGAAGAAAAAAGAAATTAAAAATACCATTAAGTTAAATAGCATGCTATTGAATGACTAATGTGTCACTGAAGAAATGTAAAGGAAAATCAAGAACCTTTTTGAAGAAAATGATGCTACTGTATGATCTATGAGACAATGAAGAATTTAATCAGAAGAAAGTGTTTTGAAGAGATTAAACTAACAACAACAAAAAAATCAAAATCCATGAGATATAGTTTCTGCTGATGTTTGTTGGTGAAATGTATCTCCTGTAGGCAACAAATCGATGGGTTTTGTTTTTTTAATCCAGTCTACTATTCTATAATGTTTGATTGAGCTTAAGCCATTTACTTTCAGGTTTAATATGCATGGGTGGTAATTTGGTCCTGTCATTTTAGCTATGGGGTTGTTCATTGATTTAGTCTTCTGTTTTCATTTTACTGGGATGTTATTCACAGTTGTTTCTGGTTTTGCTGGGTGCTATTCTTTGTCTCTGTCAAGAGAGCATCTTGAAGTATCCTTTGTAGGGCAGGTTTGAAAGAGGCAAATTCTTCTATTTTTTCTTTACTGTGGAAGAATTTTATTTCATTTTCAAAGACAAGGGAAAGCTTTTCTGGGTACGTTATCCTGGGCTGACAATTTTTTGCTTTTAGAATCTGGAATATGTTGCTCCATTCTCTTCTGGGCTGTAGAGTTTCCTGTGAGAGGTCTCCTGTGAGTTTAATTGGCATTCCTTTATATGTCAATTGATTTTTTTTTTTCACATGCACATTTAAGGATCTTTTCCTTATATTTGATTGAAGAGAGCTTGATGATCATGTGTCTTAGTGAAGATTGCATTTGATCAGGCCTGTTGGGAGTTCTGTGCCCCTCCTGGATGTTGTTTCCCAGTTCTTTCTCTAGATTAGGAAATTTTCCCTTATTATTTCATTGAATACAGTTTTAATTCCAGTTTCTCTTTCTGCACCTTCTGGGACTCCCAAAGCTCTTATATTAGGCCTTTTAATAGTGTCTTTCAATTCTTGAATACTTTTTTGGCCTGATTTAGCTCTGCTTCCAGATTTTTGTTTGTTTTTTCCCCCTGGTGACAGGAAATATCTTCTAATTTTGAGATTCTTTCTTCTGCTTGCTTCATTCTATTTTGGAGACTCCCACTGTACTTTTAATTTGCTCCACTGTATTCTTCATTTCTGATACATCAACTTTTATTTGATTCATCTCCAGTGTGACATATTCCTTGAATTCCTTGAATGCCTGCTGTACAAGCTTTTCGTTGTTGATAAGAAGCTTTATAACAAGTGTTTTGAATTCTGTATCTCCCATTTTCTTGATGTCTTCCTCAGTGTAGTCTGAGGTTATCAAAGGCTTTTGCTCCTTTGCAGGGAGTCTTCAGTAATATTCATTGTGCCTTTGTCTCTTCTTTTGCTCTTGGTCATTATACTTCTGTTTGTCAGAATCTTCTTCTCGAGGCAGGTGTCTAAGCTGTGTCACCCACAGATCTACAGTTCGATTTTACTTATTGCAGTTACATGGCTCTTTGTTTGCAGCCACTTGTGCCACTCCCTCCAGCAAGTTCCAGGTCTGGGTTCTTATGTTAGACTTCCACCATGGTCTCTGTAGCCCCAGGTCATGGCTCACCATTCTCCATGTCCTGTGACACTGTGCTGAGGCTGCACCGTTGTCTCTAACCTTTCTCTCACTTCTGATTGGAGTAGGTCCCAGGATTAGGGAGACACCAGATGTCTTATATGGCTAGGTTGTTGTTTGTGGTGATCCTGCTGGAACCTGTTGGTTGTTATGTCTGAGTGCCACACGACCTAGTTTGACCTGTACAATGCCATGGTCGGTATTATTTTCCTGTGGGACCAGTGCAATCCACTGAGTTCAATGAGTGCTCAGAAGCTCAGCACATGTGCAGTTCACTCATGTCCCAGCAGTCCTAAAACTTTTGCCACACTGTACAAAATGGTGCCTGAGATGCCACTACTGGAGTTCTTGATCTGCTGGCTGTCAGCTCTGAGGATTACCTGGACCTATCTTGGGTGGATCCTGTAAGATGCCACGTTGTTGCTGTTCACTGAGACAGAAATGAGATCACTCCCAGCTCAGTACACACACAGTCCTACCCATAGCCCTTGCCTCCTTAAACAAAATGGCGCCTAATGCAGCTCTATGTGGGCAGACTTGGCTGTGGAATTCACCCTGTTCCCGCACTGCCTGTCTGGGATCTGCTGCTCTGTCTCTGCTCCTGGTCAAATCAAACAGACCAGCAGGACAGGCAGTTCTTCGTCTAGGTTCACCTCTGGAATTCCCAGTAAATGTCCCTTCCCTCCTAGTTGCTGGTGGAGTTCCAGCTGCTGGTGGCGTTCAGATCGCTGTTCCCTGAATGCCACTGGGGTTTCAGTCACTGCAACACCACACCATTGTGTCTGCTGCATTCCTGTGTTTGTCAGTCTCCAGGTATCCCTCTGCTGTTGTTCTGTTCTTTCCTGTTTCCTGGAATGTGCCCTCTCTGCTTCATACTGGTTAATGTTTCTCCGTCCATTGAAATGTGTTCTTATCCTATTCTGCCCTCTTGATTTCCCATCATTTTCTTTGCAGAAAATGATGACCTATGGATGGCTTTTCTGTGCAGCAGCATCTGCTTGAGATTGACCCAGCCCTCTGGGGTTCAGGGCAGATGTTCAACGCATGGTTCCCACAGCTAAGGTTGGGGATGAGATAGGCTGTCCTGGATGGAAAAGTGAGTGAGGGAGATGACCACCTCAAATTGGTGCATCCAACCATGGATAGAAAGGCATAGGCTGCGCTCTGGTGAAAACCATTACACTTTATCTTCATGCAGAACTCAGCTAACATCAGTCACATGACCAAAGCAGCATTTCAAACATATTTAAATACTGGTTCATTTATGTTTAATTCAAATGTTGACATTTCAATTCAAAAAGTTCCAATTGCACAATTCCAGAGACCATGACTTCAGTCCATGTTTTATTTAAAACTTCTTGTTTAGCAGCAAAAAAAAAAAAAAATTATGTGGGTTTGGTTCAGAGTTCTGCAAACACAGATGGTTTGTTCCTGTTTTTGAATGCAGGGTATTTAATGTCAGTTCTTAGCGTGTACACAGCAGCATAGACAGAACTTCATTAGGATTCTCTGAGAAACCCTGAAGCCTTTCTTTTCCTCTGGATGGTTGATTGATTGGCAGCTAAACTGTCTTGATTGACAGGTTTTGGTGATCATTCTTCTCTGCTAGAAATGGAGATACCAAATTGCCTTTGGCCAGACCATTTGAGAATATAATTCCCTGTGATTCCTTACATGGTAACTAACATTCTTAGCCTTGTTTTCAACATTGTGGGAGAATTGTTGACTACTGTCCTGCAGCCATCAGTGGAGGAGTGAAGAAAGTCAGTGTTCCCAAGTCTGAGATGTAACCATACTTTCCATGGAGTACAGACCCCAGAAGGGAGAATGAACTCATCCTCAATTTGACACAAAAATGGCTTTAGAGATTACAGGTCCAAAGTATTACATTAACCTGAAAGCTGCACCTTAAAACAATGTTTTCTCTTCATCACAAAGCTGTTCCGACACACATTTCACTAAAGATGTATAGATTTGGGGGAAATCTGGGGATGTTGGTGATTGAGAATGACAAATCTAAGGTGATTTAAGCCATTACTAGCAACAGTATACATGTCCTCAAATCTGTTAAGTGAGTAACCACACTTTACAAGAGTGGGAGGCAACAGTTTATGGTGGAGTAGGACTGAAATGACTTGGAAGTCCTGAAAATTTAATGACTGCTAAAGAAAAGAGAGGGATTTTAAAGCAAGTTAATTGTACACAGAGAATTTTAAGGGATATGGTTAACCTAGACAATTGTGTTGGCTGTACAAGCCTTTAATGATCCTGCATAGTTTCCTGAAGCAATTTTCTGGGGAGCTTTGTGTGGGGGAAGCATTATTAACGATGCCATTCTAATTATTCTTTGCTCAAAAGTAATGACGTGTCCTAATTGAGACTCTAATGTATTCCTTTCCAATTGCTTCATTGACTTGGGTTTTCCTGTATTGCTCTTTCAGGAAGAAAGGCTTTGGGGTAGTGAGATAAAACACACAGAAAGTACAATGTCACTTCTAGGGAATGTCTTCCAGGGCTCTTCTGCAAGGAGATGGAGAAGGTGAACCCATGCAGTCAACTAGGGTCTGTTATACACTGTTACCCAGAAGTCACTGTCATGGAGTGTAGGAAATGCAAGGTGCTTGCAGAAAAGAGAAAATGTCTGGTCTCCTAAAAGTTCTCTGAGGGGACTGTGTTTGGCGCACAGGGCAAGATGATACATGGAATGCCTACAGATCATATTAGAACTTCTGATTCATGTCCCAGCTCTGCTTCTGATCCCACCTTCCTACCAACATCTGTCCTGTGAAATAGCAGATCAATGGTTCAAGGACTTGAGTCCCTACCACCCATGTGGAAGACTGGGATTGAGTTCCAGGCTCCTGGCTTTGGATTGGTCTAGACCTGCTATTGTGGAGATAGCGGAGCAAATAACAGATGGATTCTCTCTTCCCTCATCTCTCTCTTTGCTTTTCAAGCAAAACAATGACAACAACAAAAATCTCCCTGGGATTACTTGAGACAGGAGGGCAAAGATCACACAACAAGACAGGTTTATTCAGGAGGGTGTGCAGTGAAGCTGACAGAAATGGCATTTGCTCTCACGGCCTTCATGAAGGTGTTCCTCAAAGCCACTCTGGGAAAGCAGGTGCAAGTGGCTCTGTGGGGTCAGATGTCTCAAGTTGTGGTGCTGCAATTATTCTGGCGTGGGAGATGGAGCCTGTGATTTTTTCCCCTCAAGCAGAAGAGCTTTGGGGAAAAGAGATGCTATAACAGACCATCACAAACAGATTCCAGCTCTCCAGAGAGGCTGGGCTCTAACCCTAAACCTTCATCTAGTTAGCAGCTTAGTAATCCCTCCTTTCAAAGCCTGACTAGAAAGATTTTGGCCCAGTTAGTCTTGGAGTGTGTCTCTTTAAGATTCTATTTAAAGTGCATAATCAACTTAATCTTATTTGCAAGTACAGTATAATACATAATGAACCATTTGATTTGCAAATTTCCTAACTCCACTCATCTGACAACTTTTGTACCAGGTCACCCTGCCTTCACTAATAAAATCACCAGGCTGTTGCTTCTGTGGGTCAAGGGAAGGAGATATTCTGCAAGAGAAAGTGTCGTCTGTACCCTTGTGTCAGGCCTTTTGTCCCAGCTTGTCCACTTTTTGGAGCCGTATAGGATTGGAAGCTGGATAGCAAGGTTTTGTTTCTGATTCAGCCATGACTTGTCACATGAGTTTGGACCAGTTGTTTAACTTCCAAGGGGGTTAAGGCAAGCTAGATACCAAAGGCTATTCTCCTCCAGGAACAGTCCAGAGCCCCTTGTGCATGCTTATATTTGGGGGTGGAAAAATCCCTGTCAGGGATTTTTTTTTCTAACCTAGAATTTTTTTTCCCTTGAAGTACAAGCTTCACGCTTTGCCTTGAATGGCCCCAACAAAACTCATGTTGAAATGTAACTCCTTGTAAGAGGGTGGAAACTTAACTCAAGTTAGGGGCTTGGAGGTGAGGTCTCTGGGAAGTGAGGAAGGACTGCTGAGGCTGTAAGTGTCCAAGACCCTCAGAACTGAAGCTTGATGGGAAGTGGAGAGACCTGAGCTAGGGCATCGTGTCTCATGCTGTGACACCTGTGCTGCCATGAGACTCTGAAGGTGGTCCCCACCAGCAAGAAGGACCTTACCAGATGCCCCCACCCTGATTTTGACCTTCAACTTCTCAGGCTTCAGAACCATGAGTCGAGAAAACTAAAATCTATAAACTACTCTGTGCTGTGCAGTTACAGCAATTAAAAACAGACTAGCATTGTCTTGAAGAGTAGGGACTGTGAGTTTCCCCCTCTTGACTGCCCTGGCACCCAGAAGGGAAGGGCATGTTGTAAAAAGTCAATGTGTTTGCTGGTGAGAACTGAACTGTAAAAATCCAGCAATCCTAGGTTAGGCACAATTTGAGGATTTCAGGGAGAAACCAAAATGGGAACATATTTGGGTAATGTTTGCTATTGAATTTGTTCATACACAGGGATCAGTAAAGTTGAAACTAATAGTTCTTGCCCTTGATGACCCATTGGCATTATATAAGGGCTAAGCAACAAATAAATTGAAGCAAAGTTCTTCTCCACAAGGCTCTTATCTAATCGGTCATTGTTCCCACCAGTTTTTCAAGGTGGGATCATGAGCAATTTATTTTTAATTTTTACTTATTTGTTGGAGAGGGAGACAGTGACAGAGAGCACTAATATCTACCAGTTCACCATCCAGGTGCCTGCAAGGGGACCAAAACCAGAACCCAGGCATGCCTATGTGGATGTGGGCATTATAGCTTGCATCTTCACTGCTGAGCTAAACACCCACCCAAGAATTAATTTGTTTGTTTGTCTAAGATTTATTTATTTTTATTAGAAATGTAGATTTACATCACTAGTTCACTCCCCAAATGGTCATAATGGCCAGAGCTGAGCCAATCCTGAACCCAGGAGCCAAGAGCTTCTTCCAGGTCTCCCACATGGGTGCAGGGTCCCAAGGCTTTGGGGCATCCTCCCCTGCTTTCCCAGGCCACAAGCAGCCCCACTTGGAAGTAGAAGAAACAGGACATAAACCAGCACCAGTGTAGAATGCCAGTGCTTGCAGATGGAGGATTAGCTAGTTGAGCCATCATTCTGGGCCCAAGAAGTAATTTATAACCCCTCCTTCTCAGATGTTACTCTGTATAGTCAGTGTTTAAGAGTCGCTAGTCTAAACCTTACCCAAAGAGATACCAAGCTATCATTATCTACTAGAGTTTTAAACTTCATACATGCAACATCAAAGAAGTAATGCAAACTTATTATATTAAAAAGTTAAAAAATACACATAGGCAGAATATTCTGCCAGCTCTGCCTTCAGATCAGAGATGGTCTCCCCAAGAAACCGTTGAATTTATCTGGACAACAAGATGCTGGACTCTATGCTTGGTCTATGCTTGCAATGAAAGAATCTTGACTAAATTTGAACTGTAATACTGCAATAAGGTGGAGTAATCCACCATGGGGGAGGGTACAGGAGGGGTTGGGGGAATCCCAGAGCCTATGAAACTGTATCACATAATGCAATGTAATTAATAAAAAAAATCTTAAAAATACACATAAGCAGAAAAAAATAATAAAAATGTCTGTGATTAAAGTATATGCTTCTTTTTACATATATATGTATGTGAACACTTAAAAATTCATAGAAAAATGGAGAATTCAAAGATCAGTTAATTTTGAGATCCAAGCATAAGAGAGTTCCTCAAAAGGCTGATGTACTAAGAAAAACTAGGCATGGATTTCAAAACTTTTTGGACCAAATAGACACCTAATTCCATTTTGTGTGAACTTTTCAAAGTGCCTTATATATCTTTTTTCGCTAAGACAGATGCAGATTCCATTGTGCAGCTTTGCTTCTTTCCGTCAGCAGTGTATTGCAAACATCTGTCTAAATCAGCAAGAACACTTCTTTACCACTACTGATTAAATTTTCATGGGCCAAACAAACAGTATTGTGTGTCTTTCAAGCTCTTTCTTCAGAGACCTAGATAACGCACAAGCTTGGATACCTTTAGAAGCTCTATTTGTCTTAAATAGAGTGTTGTCTCCCTTAACGCCTCAAACAACCATTTCTTAGAAAATCTGTCTAACAAGGAGTATTTTCTACTTTTTGAGTATTCAGCCCATTTCGTGTGTAGCTGTGAGGGTGCAGCTGAAGATATGGATTTCTGTGGCTAACACTGATTATTTCTCCTTGGGAGATTTTTCATGAATAATTTGAACTCTGAATGCAGGATTTGGGAAAACACATTTCTCAAGCATCAAATGACAGCGGTTTTTCCATGTAAAAATAATGTTTCTGGGGCCCAACGTGGTAGCCTAGTGGTTAAAGTCCTCGTCTTGCACATGCCAGGATCCCATATGGGCGCTGGTTTGTGTCCCGATGACCCCTCTTCCCATCCAGCTCCCTGCTTGTGGCCTGGGAAAGCAGTTGAGGATGACCCAAAGCCTTGGGACCCAGACCCACGTGGGAGATCCGCAAGAAGCGTCTGGCTCCTGGCTTCAGGATTGGCTCAGCTCTGGCCATTGAGGACACTTGGGGAGTGAATCAGTGGACAGAAGATCTTTCTCTTTATTCTCTCTTTCTCTCTATATATCTGACTTTCCAACAAAAATAAATACATCTTTTTAAAAAACTCTCTGAATTTTGAGAGCAATGACCAGACGTAGACATACTGTTTGGCTGAAACCACAGCCCAGGAACAGAGAACCCTGGTCCTTAAAAAAAAAAAAAAAACTTTTATTATTTATTATTAATTTTTATTGGAAAGTCAGATTTTCAGAGAGAAACACAGAGAGAAAGATCTTTGGTACACTAGTTACTCCCCAGTGGCCACAATGGCCAGAGCTGAGCTGATCTGAAGCCAGGAGCCAGGAGCATCTTCTGGGTTTCCCATGTGGGTGCAGGGTCCCAAGGCATTGGCCATCCTCTACGGCTTCCCCAGGTCACAAGCAGGGAGTTAGATGGGAAGCGGGGCTGCCAGGATACAAATTGGCACCCATGTGGTATCTCGGCATGTGCCAGGTGAGGATTTAGCCACTGAGCCATTGTGTCAGTTCCACCCTGGTGTTTTGAAAGAGTAAAAAGTAGGGTAGATGCCATGCCACAGTGAAGATACTGCTTGGCATGCTTTCATCCCATATCAGCATAACAGAGTGCAAGTCCCTGCTTAACTTCTCGTCCAGCTTCCTTTTAATATGCTCCAGGTGATGACTCCAGTACTTGGGTCCCTGCCACTCTGCCACTAAATTGAGTTCTGAGTTCTTGGTTTCAACCTGGTCCGAACCTGGCTGTTTAAAGCATTTAGGGAATAAACCAGTAGGTAGAAAATCTTTCTGTCTCTTCTCTGTCACTCTACCTTTCAAAAAAATACCAAGAGAAATAAAAACATGTAAAAAAATAATTTCTCCCAAGTCACCTGAGATATCTGTGAGAGTTGTTACAATCATCTAAAGATTCCCTGAATTTCCCAGCGATTCTGAACCCAGGCAATTTTCTCAGCTTATCCAGGAGCTCTGGACACGGCATAGCACATCAGGACATCATTTCTAACACTAATACTGACACAGACTGCATGCATTTTATTGGTTTCACCCAAGGTCAGTGCTTGCTTTCCTGGGGAATATAAGTCGATAGGTTTACCCAATTTATCAGTGCAGTGTCGCTGCCTCGTATATGTCTGTAATCCCATTGATATAAAGAAACTATCCTGACTTTGAAAAGAATAGAACTGTTTATTCTAACTGTGTAACTTTGTAATAATAGAATTTTTTGACTCAGTGCCAGAGGTCCATGGTTAAAGATCTGCAGTTAGTATTGTCTTTCTTAATGGCCAAGTTCGGCGGGGGCACAGGATATCACATAGCAAGAGACAAGGTCCATGTGTGTGCACATGTACACACAGCTGTCTGGTCTCTTTGTTCTTATAAAGCCACCAGGATTCATCGTTCAGCCCCACCCTAATGACTCAACTAATCCTAATCACCTCCCAAAGGCCCCCACCTCTCAACACCATAGTCAGATTAAGGTTCCATCCCCTTTATTCCTCATGATGGAGATTAAACAGCACAGTAACCGCATGCCTCATTTGCCATCTTTGCGATCATTCCTGAAAACCCTGCCACTAAATGAAACATTTTTAAATGGAAAAGTATTTCCACTCATACTTAATGGTGGAAGTTACAACTATTTTCATCTTAATCCAACATATTGAACCAGTTATCATAAGTTAAAACATTTCAGTTGAATGATGAAGGCATGTATCTAAGTAATAGATCATGCTTCTTTTAAAAAATAAATAAATGCAATTTGTTGATGAAAAATTATAAAAGTTCATTATACTTGCCAAGGGAGGAAAAACATCTTGCATAGTGGAAATCTATGTGGAGAAGGGTCAGGATCTGAAAACTGGAGGGAAAGCACTTGCTAGTCAACACAGAGCTCACAGCTGTTGGAAACCTGCATAGGCACCAGGCAGAGGTGCTCTTCCTCCCTGGACCTTGCTACAAAACAGGATGTGGTTTTGTTTGTTTATTTGTTTGTTTTTTCAGAGAAAAACAGGCAGGCAAGCAGAGGGTTCCCATCTAATGCTTCCTTTCTGAATGCTCATAAGACCAGAGCTGAGCAGGTTGAAGCTAGGAGCCAGGAATCCAATCCAGACCTCCCCATGGGTGGCAGGGACACAGTTACTCGAGGCATCAACGCTGCCTTACAGAGTCTGCATCAGAGGCTAGGGTTGGGAGCTGGAGCTGGTCACGGAAGGCAAGTACTGCAATATGATGCATACATGATCTTAATTTCTAGACTAAACTCCTTCCCCAACAAAATGCTTGAGCTCATTCAAACACAGAGCACAATTCAACTTCTCTGTGTATGATATTCACCTCATATGAAGTACTGTACCCAGTAAATGGGTGGCAGTGTCATTTTGGGTTGAGACTGTAACATTGAAATTGACTTCTCATGGTATTCTCACAATGGCAATAACATTCTCCCTTAGTGTATTTTTGAGAGAAAAATCATTCTACCAGGAGAGAGGGGCAATGACTGAAATCGTGTTTGACTTCTGAAGTCATTATTGTGAAGGGTCATTAGCCAACAGTCTCTCTCTCTTAGGTAAGTCTGTATAAATATGTCCCAGTCTGAGACAGGCTTTTGGCCCTTAACAGGTGAGTAATGTGGTTCTTGATGTTTCATTTATATGGGTCATTTCACTCATCTGGAGAAAGTCCAGGAGCTTTGCTAATGAGACTTTTTAAAATTTCTCTGATTTTAATTTCCATTAAAGAGACAGTTTACCAGTAGCTCCAAGATGGATGGGAGCACAACATAGATTTAAGATAGTCGTGGAAAGCATAATGAATGTGTGAAAAGGTTACAGGAGAGCATTGAGCAGTTATCGCAGTTGTCGAGAATGGCTGAGTTTTCTCGAATGGTAGCCATCGCTCACTTCCACGGCCTTACCTTGGCTGCTGTGTGACCGGCTCAGTCTTATTTGTAGTCATTTCCACTTGCAGGCATTAGCCGTTCCATTTTGTTAGATCATGGGAAGCTCTTGACATTGAGGCATAGAGACATTTTAAAAGCGACTTGCTAATTGTTCCACATTACCTGTTCAATTATTGGAGCCAAAGCTTTAGTAAAGGAATAAAGGGTAATGTTGAATGCTTGGGGGAAAAAAAAGAAAAAGAAAAAAAGAAAAAGCATTCAGACTGGCTTTCTGAAGTCTAGATGACATTTTCTAAACTGAGAATAAAGCTCTGGTCTTTTCAATCTAAAGTGAGTATTACTGCCTGGCTAGACACCCCCTTTCCCCCGCCCTCCAAGCCAAAAGCAGAACAGAGCAGCAAGGAGACATTTTAGTTTTGCCATCCGATCATGTGGGAAGTAGGAGACAGTCTGCCTCAATATTCTTGTGTGTAAAAAGAAATCATTTAGAAAGACTGTAAAATAAAGCATTTTTTTCACAGTCCTGGAGGCACCCTGTCAATCTTCTACCAATGCAAGATACTGCTCTAGGTGTCCGGGGACTCTGGCTTGGTTCTGGGTGAGGAGGGGGAATGACAAGACACAGGGAAGGTTTAGCCCCGCACCCCTGCATTTTCCCCTTGACTTGATTGGTGGTGCCCATTTCTGCTCTGTAATATATTATGCACTCCCTCTAGTGTCAGGATTAGTATATGATCTGAAGCCCAGTTTGACAGAATGCTGCTATAAACATTCATATTCAGATCCAGGCTCCTAATTATGCCATATTTCAAAGATATTAAAGGCCACCTCGTAATGGACGAGCAGCTTCCACCAAGTTGCCTTGGCTCAGAAAAGAGCATGTATTTTAACCCGTGTCACAGAGAGGCCTCTTCCAAGTCTGGCCTCCCCGACTCCAACACCAAAGTGACTTCTCAATAAGCTTTATTAAAGCTTTAAATTCCTTTAATAACCTGAAACATTTATTAATTTTTAAGATCTGTAACTATTCCTTTTTTAAAAAAAAAAGCTCATATAAATACATACCAAAAATTTATTTGAGATGAAAGCAAATGTTAGCTAGAAAATAAAGCCTAGGGGAACAGCCTGCTAAGTGTGATGGTCAAGATTTCGCAGAAGTTGATTAGCTGTTATTGCTCCATGGGTCTATTAGAAACTAGAAGTCAAAATGGCACTTGTGTTGAAACTGTACCCCATGACCAGGGCTGTTGAGGGCCTCTCCTGCTCAAACCTCCTTTGTCTTTTTTTTCCCCCTTTTTTAAAGATTTATTTGTTTTTATTGGAAGGGCAGGTTTGCAGAGAGAAGGAGAAACAAAGAGAGAAAGATCTTCTGTCTGCTGGCTCGCTTCCCAAGTGGCCACAAGTGCCATAGCTAAGTCAATTTGAAACCAGGAACAAGGAGTCAGGCATTTCTTCTGGGTCTTCTACACAGATGCAGGGTCCTAAGGGCTTGGGCCATCTTCCAGTGCTTTCCCAGGCCACAAGCAGAGAGCTGGATGGGAAGTGGAGCAGCTGGAACATGAATGCTGGCACTACAAAGCTGAGGATTAGCTAGTTGAACTATTGTGCCAGCTCCCAAACCTCTTTGTTTTGTCCCTCACCAACCTCTACGCTATTGAAGTTCCCATGTTTCCCAACTGAAACCCAGAGGCCAGGAGGAAATCTGACCCTGCTCCCAACTTCCTTCCTAGTGATACCTTAAGAGGATCCAATTCATGTTGATGCTATGCAGACAGGAACGTATGATCATTCTGGCCAAGCTTCTAGCGGAACCTTTTAATTTTGGGGCACAGACTTGTGCTGATGTGGGGACTGGAGCTGCCCCCTCAACCCTGTTGTCCAGTCTAAGGATGGGGCTGGCAATGTAATGCAAGTGGGGACAGGGGGCAGTAAAGTCTCAGGGATAGGGAGTGGGGGAAACTCTGGGTGTTTATAACATCACCAGTGGGCCATATAAGTGGATTGACTTAAAAATGAGCCTGTTAGGGCTGGCTCAATGGTTCAACTGGCTAATCCTCCACATTCAAGCATATGAATACTGGATTTTGTCCTAGCTGCTCCACTTTCCATCCAGCTCCCTGTTTATGATCTAGGCAAGCAGTAGAGGCTGGCCAAAACATTGGAACCCTGCACCCTGTGGGAGACCTGGAAGAAGCTCAGGGTTTCTGGCTTCAGATCAGCACAGCTCCAACCATTGTGGCCATCTGGGGAGTGAACCAGTGGATGGAAAATTTTTCTCTCTGTCTGCCCTCCTCTCTGTAAAAGCTGCCTTTCCAATAAAATAAGTAAATCTCTTTTTAAAAGAATGTGAACCTGCTATATAGATTTATTGAGTTTTGAGTCTTGCCTGCAGTTACCTTGGCAGGACCAGAGCAGATGGTTTCGTGAGTTTTCTATTGCCTGCAGGCTGGGCACTCCCCAACTTGCCAGAGGCACCAGTTCTCACCCCTGCCCCTGTCTGGGCTTTTTGTATGAGAGTCAATATATTTGTTATTATTTAAACTATTTTTAATTTGGGATTTTTAGTCCTTGTATCTAAAATAATCTCCATGCTTACAACTGTTGGCATATTTAATCAAACTATCTTCTTACATTGAAAATCCAATTATATATATTCCTGGCTTCACATCTAGTTTCATGCAGAACAATGCAATACAGTGGTCAGTGAGCGTTTGTTAGTGAAGTACTGTTGCATAACACATTATCCCCAGCCTTCGGAGCCAAAAGCCAGTAATAATAAACACCTGTCATCTCTTGGGTTCTGTGGGTCAGGAATTTGAGAGTGACCTAGCTGGACTGGCACAGATAGCTGTCTGCAGCAGCTAGAGTCATCTGAAGGCTAGGGTGGGGTGGAGCATCAGCTTCTAAACTGGTTCACGGGCAGGGAGGGCGATTTGGTGCTTGATGTCAGTGGTACTCAATTTCTCCTGACATGAACCTCTGCATGCAGTTGGCAGGGCCTTTAGAACAGGACATCTGGTTTCCATTAGCGTGAGTGATGCATCCAAGATGAGAGCTCTTGTTTCTGTGACCTGGCCCCAGGAGTCACATAGCTCTATGCCTTTCACGTTGCAATGTCTAGATGCAAATCTCTGAGATCAGCCCACATGCAGGAGGAGGAGAATATATTTCATCTTCTTAAAAATATCAATAAACTTCCCTTGAAAAGTGGTGTTGGGTTTACAATAAACTTGGACAGAAGTTTAGGGAACCCTATAGTCCTTGTCTTCCCCATCTCTCTTCTCCCTTATATCTGCCACCATCAGCATCCTGCACCAAAGGGATGCATTTGTTACAATTAGTCAGTCTGTAATGGCATATCATCATCCACCAAATCTATAGCTTATAGTCAGGTTCACTCTTGATGTTGTCAATGCTATAGCTTTTGACAGGTGTGTGGCATGTCTTCATCATTTGTCATTACAAAATCTTACAGAACAGTTTTACTGCCTAAAAATCATCAGTGTTCCACATTTTCACCCCATCCTATATCTAAATCCTTGATCCTTTAGCTAGCTTTGTAATTTTTCCTTTTCTAGAATGTCATCTGCTTGGAATAACTCAATTTGTAGGCCTTTTAAAAAAAACGTTGGCTTCTCTCAGAAATAGGTGTTCAAGTTCCCTCCCTGTCTTTCCATGACTGGACAGCTATTTTATTTCTTAGTCCTGAGGGTCACCATTATATGGATGTGCCATGGCTTGGTTACCCATTCACCTACCAAAGGACATCTTGGTGGCTGGCTTCCAAATTTGTGCAATGTTGAAGAAAATGACTGTAAATATCTGTTTAGGTATTTGTGTGGCTAGAAGTTTACAATGCATTTGCGTAAATATCAAGGAGCACAATTGCTGCATCAGATAGTAAGAGCAGGTCTAGGTTTGCAAAGAGCTGCCAAACCATCTTCCAATGTGGCTGCACCACTGTGTATTCATGCCAGAAATGTGTGAAATGTGTGAATGCTGCTGTTACTTCTTGTCCTTGCCAGCATTTGGTGCTGTCACTGTTTGGGATGGGGGATATCTTAACGGGTCCATGGTGTCATCTCATCGCTTTAATTTGAAATTCTTTCTTAACATTTGATGTTGTATATCCCTCTGTTTATTTACCGTATGTATACCTTCTTTGATGGGGTATCTGTTTAGGTCTTCTTTGCACATTTTTTAAAGCTGAGCTGTTCATTTTGTTGTTGTTGTTGAGTTGTAGGAATTTTTGCATATTTTGGATAACAATCCCTTGTCAAATGTGTCTTCTGTAAATATTTTCTCCCATTCTGTTGCTTTTCTGCTCATTCTGTGAAAGCCACAGAAGCTTTAAATTTTATGAAGTCCAGTTTGTTGAATTCTTTCTTTCTTGGATTATGTCCTTAGAGTTGGATCTAAGAGTCATTGTCATGCCCAAGGTCTTCTAGTTTTGTTTTATTTTATCACCCAGGAATCTTATAGTTTAGCCTCTTACGTTTAGATCTATGGTTCATTTTGATATTTCTTTGTGTAGGATTTAAGGCCTGTGTCTAGATTTGTGTTGTTTTTGTTTGCAGCACAGGATGTCCTGTTTTCTGCAACTAGCATCATGTGTAAAAATACCTATTTTCTCCATTGCATTATCAGCGTTCCTTTGTCAAATGTCAACCTGATATATTCAGGTAGGTATGTTTCTGGGCTGTCTATTCTGCTCCACTAGTCTAATTCATCTATTCATTCAGAAATACTATGTTGGGCCCAGCGGCATGGCCTAGCAGCTAAAGTCCTCGCCTTGAACGCCCCAGGATCCCATATGGGTGCCGGTTCTAATCCCGGCAGCTCCACTTCCCATCCAGCTCCCTGCTTGTGGCCTGGGAAAGCAGTCGAGGACGGCCCAAAGCTTTGGGACCCTGCACCCGCGTGGGAGACCCTGAAGAGGTTCCTGGTTCCCGGCATCGGATCGGCGCGTACCAGCCCGTTGTGGCTCACTTGGGGAGTGAAACATCGGATGGAAGATCTTCCTCTCTGTCTCTCCTGCTCTCTGTATATCCGGCTTTCCAATAACAATAAAATCTTAAAAAAAAAAAAAAAAAAAAAAGAAATACTATGTTATTTTAGCTACTGTAACTCTACAGTGAATCTAGTACCAGCCCTCCATTTTCATTCCTCTCCCTTGATACTGAGCTGGCTATTCTGGTTTTGTTTGCTCCTTTTGCTTCCCCATATAAACATTCAGCTTGTAGAGAACCAAAAAAAAAAATTTCCTGGGATTTGAATTGCAATTGTGTTGATTCTATGATTGAGGCTTAGAAGAACTGATACCTTAGCTATATCAAGTCTCCTCTTCATGAACAAGGAATATTTGTTCTCCTTTGCATTTGTTGCTTTTAAAGTCTATTTTTTTGATGAGACATAATTATTCATATTGATGGGATACAATGTGATGTTTGAATGCATGTCATACATGGTGCAGTGATAAAATTATGCTTCAACTCAGACATTATCTTTTCCATGAGAACATCAAAAGTCTTCCCTTCTAGCAATTAAATAAGCAATACTGTATTTAAAAATACAGTTTGTACCCTACTGTGTGAAAGAATACCAAAACTTGTTCTTCTAGTCTGTTTGGAACATTGTATAGAATGGTGACCTTTTCCCTTAACCTTCTTCTCCCTTGCCCACCCTCTCACAACCAATTTCCATGAGAACAACTTGTTCAGAGTCACGTATTGGTGAGATCATGGGATATTTGTATTTTTATTCCCAGATTATTTTCTTAACATGATGACCTCTACGTCAACCCATCTTGTCAAAGGTGACAGGATTTCAATCTTAAGCTGAAAACTGTTCCTTTCTGTGCGTATACCACACAGTGCTCCTTCACTCCTTCCTCTTTTGATGGACACACAGATTGGTTCCATGTCTTGGCTGCTGTGAATAGTTCTGCAGTAAACTTGGTAGTGCGGGCATCTCTTCAGTAATTGCTTTTGTTTCTTTTGGATATATCCACAGTAGTAGGATTGTTGGATCATGGGGTTGCACTACTGCTTTTTTTTAAAAAAATATATATATATATTTATTTATTTATTTTGATAATCTTACATAGTTTATTAGGGCAGAAAGGGTCAAGGGTTACAGAAAGTGGGTGAGACCATTGTTTCCACATTAAAATCATCGTTTTCCCCCGTATCTGTGGTCAGGGGAGAAACAAAGGGAGAAGCCCCACCCAGCCTAGCCTCCCACCCATCCCAGGTCCCTGATGTGGGGCATGCTCCGAGGGCCCTGCTCAAGCAGTTTTGATAGTTCAACAGTTCTGAATTACTGCCAATCTCGCCATTCCAAGCACGATGAAATCTCTTCAGAATCTACTGACTGACATGCTCTTTTCATGGTTGGGGTTCTGAGATCAGTTAAACTGTTAGAGGGATCTCCAAAGAAACTTCATCTGAGGTGATCCCAGACCTGAGTCTTGTGTGTGCTTGCCAGTACAGGGTCCGGCACCATTCATCGCCCCAATCAGCTTACGCACATGTTGATCATTGCAATTGCAGTTCTGTTTCCAGCCCTGTCTTCCATACAAACCAATGGTTGCTGCAGTACAACCTGATCCTACCCACTTCATACTCGGCCCTCATGAAAACTAGTGGGAGCTGCAGCCTAATTGGGACGACTCCCCATAACCCTCACCAGGACTGACCCACCCTGGTTCCCATGCTTGCCACTATGTACCGCAGACTTGTTCAATCTGTCCCACATCCCATTTAGCTCTCATACATGTCAATGAGCATTGAAGCTTAGTTCAACCCAACCAGCCCTACTATCCAGCCAATACACATACTGGCAGGTACCTTTCTGTCTAGTCACCCCTACCCCAGTCCTGGTTCTCATGCTCTCCAGTGGGAGTGGTAACCCAGGACGGAGGTGCCCACTATTTCCCTACTAGGCCACTCCCACTCCCTGATTATGCACTCTCCAGGTGGTTCTGGAGTTTTATCTGACAGATTTAGCCCCCAGTGCCAGCCTCTGCCAGCTGGTACTGCAGCAAAGCCCAACCAAGCCTCACCCACTCTAATTTATGCCTGCACCAGTCGGAACAGTCAGTCCAGCCGGCTTTTCCCTGATCTAGCTCACATGAGGTCCACAGGTGTCCACAGGTGTTGTAGCCCTGCCTGGTCTGGTCTGCCCCCATCTCATTTCATCTCATTTCAACTCATGCTCTCCAGTGGGAGTGGCTGTCCAGCAGGGGAACCCACATTCCCCCTGCCGTCTTTGCCTCTTTCCTCTCTGGTTCTCATGTGTGCTGGTTGGGCGCTGTGGCCACATCACCTTGTCTTTCTGTAACATGCACTGATATGTGTTGCAATCATACCTGGCCCGACCCACACTCTGTTCTGGTACTCAGATTTGCCAGCAGGTGATTTGAACTGGTTCAGCCTGGTCTGCCCCAGACCTATGCCAAATGTATGCTGATGTACTACTGCTTTTAAAGTTAAGCAATTTTATGCCAATGAGTTTGACTACTTATGTGAAATACACATATTTCATCAAAAATATAAACCCAGAAAATTGACATAGAAAGAAAATAATTCTGGATAGCCCATAAGCTTTTAAGATATTAAACTAATTAAAAGAAGACTCCCCCAGAAATAAAGGCCTTAATAATGTGACTGGTGAATTCTACTGAGTATTTAAAGGAGAAACAATAGGGGTTGGTGTTTGGTGTGCCAGTGACAGTGCCTGCATCCTACTTGTGAATGCTCGGTTTGATTTCTCCAGTTTCCCACCAATGCAGAGCCTGCAAGGCAACAGTGATGGCTCAGGTCATTGTGTTCCTAGCTCCCACATGGGAGACCCGGATTGTGCTTCTGTCTCCTAGCTTTGGCCTGGCCCAGCCTCAGCCATGTGCACACGCGGGGAGTGAAACAGCAGATAAGGGTTCCCCTCGCTTTCTTTCTGCTTCTCAAACTGAAAAAGAAGAGCACAACAATATGTCCTTTCAGAAAGTAACAACAGATCCAATGCTTTTTGACTCCTTTTTCAAAACCAACATGTCCCAACACCAAAACTTAATGAACATACGCAAACAAAATTACGGAACTATAGTCCTCATTAATAGAGTTGAAAAAACCTTCCCTAAATATCTAGCAAATCAAAGGCAGAGAAAGTAAAAACAGCCTCTATTTCAGCAGATTTTTCTGTTGCTCTTGTGTAACTGTTCCATGGTTGAAGTTTGTGCTCTCAGGTGTTTTCACGGTGATGTTTATTAACCTTTATTTCTAATGAAAGATTTCCTCAAGCATTGCTCATAGACCTAGTCAGGTGAGGAGGAATTTCTTCAGTTTTTGTCATGGAAAGTTCTTATTTCTCTTTCTTTTCTGAAAGATAATTAAATACAATTCCTTAGGCTGACAAATTGTCTTTCGGGGCTTTCAGTATTCCAGGCCATTTTCTCCTTGGCCTTTAAGAGTCCAGATGAAAATTCTGCCTTTAATCCAATGGGGATTTGCTTATAAGCGACTTGATTTTTTCTTTCCGGTTTTAGAATTCTCTCTTTGTCTAGTATCTATGAAAATTCATAGAAATTATAATAGGGCCCAGCAGCATGGCCTAGCGGCTAAAGTCCTCGCCTTGTACTTGCCAGGATCCCATATGGATGCCGGTTCTAATCCCGGCAGCTCCACTTCCCATCCAGCTCCCTGCTTGTGGCCTGGGAAAGCAGTCGAGGACGGCCCAATGCATTGGGACCCTGCACCCTCGTGGGAGACCCGGAAGAGGTTCCTGGTTCGCGGCTTCGGATCAGCACAGCCCTTTGCGGCTCACTTGGGGAGTGAATCATCGGATGGAAGATCTTCCTCTCTGTCTTTCCTCCTTTCTGTATATCTGACTTTGTAATAAAAATAAATCTTTATAAAAAAAAGAAATTATAATAAAACCTTGGAGAGGGTCTTTTTTTTTGGTCAAATCTATTAAAGATTCTTTGCACATGATGGGCCTAAATGTCCATATCTTTCTCAATATTTGAAAAATTTTCAGCAATTATTTCATTGCATCTGTTCTCTAAGACATTTCCTTTCCTTTTATTCTGCTGTAAGACTCACAATGCTAATGTTTGCTTTATTGGTAATGTCCCATTGCATACATATGCCTAAGGATTTTCTTTTATCTTTTTTGTCTGACAGGTTTATGTTAGAAGACCTGTCTTCAAGTGCAGGTTTTCTTTCTTGTGCCTGCTTTTTTCCACTGTAGAAGGTCTTATTGGTATTTCTAATTTCATTTATGGAGCTCTTTAGCTCTAAGATACATGACTGGTTCTTTTTTATGCATCTTTCTGTCTGCTGGATTCCTCATTCATATCAGGAATGTCTGCCTGTACTTCTCTTGAATCTCATACTTTTTTATGATTATTCTTTAGAATCCTTTGTTAGATAATTTGTCAATCTCCATTTCTTGGTGGTCTGCTGTTAGAGAGGTATTGTGCTACCTGGATCTTTCATACTTCTGATGCCCCTGCAGTGGTCTTTGTGAACTTGGCAGACCCCTTGCTTCTACCAGTTTTATGGGGGTAATTTTACAATGAGAAAATGTATTAACAATGTGTTCCAGCATGTTACTGGATATTCTATGCTAGCTTTGATCCCATACAACCCTGCGGATGATGTACCTGCGTGCAGGTGTGGGTTACCTATTGAGACCCCCAGGTTATGTGAGGGCAGAGCCACCCCTGTGAACCCAGATAGACACATTGCATTGTATCCAGGAGCCAGGTGTGGTATCTAGGTCTTGGCTGCATCAGTAACTTCATGGCTTTTCTAAGAAGGAGACCACCTGCTCAGAAAGATGTGTCATGGCTAAGGGTTGGTGGGCAGGACCAAGATCCTGTTTCTCAGAGCCTCATCAGACAAAGTTTGTGAGAAAGCCATTCTTCACTGCTTCTTTGAGTTGCAGGAAGGTGAGAAGGTGAGAAGGTATCTGGTTACCTGCCAGAGCCCAAGGCAAGCCAAGATACACAGGAAAGGCTACTGGTCTACTTACCTGGATCTCTATGGTCCATGGTTGTCCAAAGTTGCCCCCTTGGGTTAAAGGTGCACAGCTGGAGCTGCTTTGCCTACTTCCAGGGCAGCAGGTGAGTGGGCAGGGTCATCCAGTTGTTTTCTGGGGACCTCTTCCAGTTGAGTTGCCCAGTTTTTGTCCAGGGATGTGAGAGCATGGCTGAAGATCCTGACTGGTTTGCAGAGTTGCTGGGTGGCAGGGAGGAGAGTGACTTGAGACAATTTCCTGCAGAAATGAACATGTGTCCCAGTGGTTAAGCTGTGGCTTAGGACATCAACATCCAAAGAATACTCACATATTGCAATACCTGGAGCTGGATGCCAGCTCTGCTCTACTTTCACTCCCCAAATGTCCACAATAGCCAGGAGTTGGGCCAGGCCTAAAAGTTTGGAATTTCATCCAGATCTGCCATGTGGGTGTTAGGAACCCAGTGACTTGAACTATCACCTGCTGCCTCTCAGAGTGTGCCATCAGGAAGCTGGACTGGAAGGAAAAACTCAAACCAGCTATTCCAAAATGTGGGATATGAGCATATCTCCAGCTGACTGAACATTGTGCCACACACCTACCTCTGCAGAGAGTTTTGACCAGGAATGAGTGTTAGGTTTTGTCAATGTTTTTTCTGCATCTGTGAATTTGCTCATGTGACATTTTTCCTTTTTACATGGTTGGTATGATGAATTACACAAATTGATGTTTGAAGGTTGAACCAGTCTCCTACACCTGGGATAAATCCCATTTAGAAATGATGTGTAATTCTTTTTATACTCAACTGGATTCCATTTGCTAATACAATGTTTTATGGGGGATTTTGGCACCTGCTTTTACTAGCAAGGTCCACTGACAGCTCTCTCTTTGCTTGCAATGTCTTCATCTGGTTTTGGTGTCTGGATAGTGCTGGCCTCACAGAAGGAGCTAAGAAGTATTTCTTCTGCAGTTCCACTTTGTGAAGGGAGGGATGTCAGAGACTTTAAAAGCCCCATGAGGATCCCCATCAGTGGAGGATATTCCAGAGATCTTCCGAACTATCCCTTCCTGAGGCCTTCAGGACCACAGCATCTGGAATCACATCAACTGCCACTTTTTATTGCCTGCCAGACAATGTTGATGTGCCTTTTAAGCCTTTGGCTTTCATATCAGTCTTGTGAGTTGGGCTCTGTTAGCAATCCTTTCTATTCTTTAACAAAATTGAGGCTCAGGCAAGTAACCTTTCTGATGACACGCAACTAGTAATTTTCAGGAACAGGATTTTTAAAAAATTATTGATGGGAGAGAAAGAGAGAGAAAGAGAGAGAAAGAGAGAGAGTGAGATCTTCTAATCATTGGTTTACATGTTTGCCACAGCTGGGACTGAGGCAGGCTATAGCCAAGAGCCTGAGATCCATTCTGAGTCTCCCAGGCAGGGGGCAGGAACCCAAGTGCTTGAATCTGCTGCATCCCAACGTGCACATTAATAGGTGTCTGGAATTGGAAGTGGAGACAGACTCGAACCCCAGGTCACCATGTGATGTGGTAGGTGGCCATCTCAAGCAGGGACCCAACCACTGTGTCAAAGTCAAGCTAGGCCAAATGCCAACCCCTGTGGGAAGATGTAGGATTTACACCCAGGCAATCTGGTCCCATAGGGACTCTGGCAAAAGGACTTATAAATATCACCCAGGTTTGGTGCTTCTGTGTGTCTCCAGGGTGGTTTTGTGTGTGATGTCAGGCAAGGTGATGTGTCTGGGCACTGGTGAGAAGTGAGCACAGGGTAGGGTTAAGCCAGAGCTGTGTTTTACCATAAACGAGTGCATATGTAGGTAAATCAAAGAACCTCAGCTGGAAAAGAAGGGGATTGAGTATCCAGGGAGTAGAGGGCAGTTAAAACATTGGGGACATTTAGATCCATGGCCTGATAGGGTGAAAGGGCTTTTGAAACTGCCCCCTGGAAGAGGACCGAACATGAGAGATGACAGAGAGTTGGAAGGATGAGATTGTGGAGAGGTGCATTGAATCATAAGGACTCTGAATGGGGCTTGGGTAAGGGAGTAGTTTGATTGACAGTGAGTGGAGGAAGATCAGAGGAGTGGAGGTCAAGCTTGAGAAGTTAGGGTTTTAGAAGAATCATCTAGGAGGATCCTGAGGTCTCCAAGAATTGCAGCAGGGAGAGCACGGAGGAGGAGACGGTCAGTCAAGTGCTGAGATCCTCATGGGATGAAGAGGAGTGACCCAGAGGGGTGTAGATGACTGTGACCATTTTACTGCAGTCTTTAGAGGCACCAGTACATCAAACACACATCTGGGCATGGAGGCATAGCCCAGTTAACTTCCTCATGGGCACTGCAGGGAGGTCATTTGTCTTTGCTGGCAGGTAACTGTAATATATCTTTTATAGATATTCCTTAGTGCAGCTGCATTTAAGCAACTGTTACATATCACAAGCAGCATTCCCTATTATGGCAGCATTTCCTGGAAATGCCCCAGGGACTGCTGATGGCATTGCCAGCCTGGGGAGGGGGAGTGGGCAATTGCTTAGTGAAGAGGTGACAGAAAGGATGGGGCTGTGTGTTCTCTGCTGCAACCCATGATGCTCTTAGTTCATCGGTGATATTCAGGGTTTTCTTTCACTGTGTGCAAGGTTCACCTCTTACCAACCTTTCTTCCTCGTGGCGTTGGGATTCTACACACAATCCTTGTACATCCAACCAGTTCATTGTGTGGGTTTTCACTGTGTAGGGGAGTTAAAACAAAGAGCAGATGGCTCATTGTTATACAGTCAGAACCTGTATAAATTCATGGCAGAGGACATGGGATTTTCATGATGCTTCTATCTCCTCAAAAGAAACTTTTCAGGAAGTCTGCACTCAATGGGAACAAGTCATTTCTTTTAATGTCACATGTAAAGTTTTTACTGCAGTAAATGAAACTGAAGTTGAGGCGGAGGTGTATAACACATACAAATATAACCACTGATTTTTTTTTGCACTGATTTAATTTTATTGTGGCATATGCTTTGTCAAGACGCTGTGACATTACCTCGGGCTGGGCTGACACGTTATCCTTACTTCGTAATGTAAATGTTTTGACTCAGTGTTTCCTGTAGGACAAACATCGAAAGCTGACAAATCCATTTTACTAAAAGACCTTCTGGAATAGTTACTGTTCATACCCAAAGATGAAGTCTGACCCCTTAGAGTTTGTTTTGTTTGTCCCAAAACATAGTTTAAAGTTGTATGATTCTTACTCTACGTCAAAGTGAGAAAATTGATCTAGTCCCCATTTTTCTTCTTCTGAGATTGTGATCTCACTTCTTGTTTTGGAAGAAAACTCTAAAATGTGTCCCATCAGATGAAATGAACAAGCAGTAGTGTTCTTGCTCCAGTGACCAATAAGCTGCATCAAAATAAAAAACTTTGCTTATCTGGTATTTTGGTAGATTGCTTTGAGAAAAAAGCGAAATTGGTTTGTTCTGTTTCTGTCTCAAGGTCAAATATATCCAGTGCCGCACCCGCTCCTGGCTGGATCTGAGCTCCCCAGCTTGGTCAAGCACAGCGGCTCCCAGGCAGGTCATAGACAACCTCTTCTACTCACACTGACCTCTTGTGCACCTGTGGCAGTTAGGAGAGGCTCCAGGAGAAAGCTCAGGACACTATTCTGCATCTGTGTGAGGTTCTTTTCCATTGCCATGAAGCTGGGCAGCTGGCACTCCTCTCAGTCGCTGTTAAAGAGGCTTAGCTGTCAGTCCCTGTTCTGCAGCAGATTAGTGAGTGTTCCTGGATCCTGTGGTCATGCTCTGAACCTGTGGTTGGCAGGGACAAAGGATGAGGAAACAGACACATTTAAGCCTGGATTCATGTCACTTAAACTCACTCATCTTGAACAGCCTACTTACTGTCTTATACCTGAGGGCAGGGTGAAAAATTGGTTGAAATAAGACATCTTTGGTGTTGAGTACTTATTGTTTTTGCCACATATATGATAGCTACATCTAGGAAATCCACAGAGGCCTTAGAACTCTATGTCTGAAGGCAAACACTTGCTCTTCTGAGTTTCAGTCCTCCATTTGCCTCTTAGTGCCAGTGTGAGACTCAGATGAGGCTTTCTAATGACCAGTTAAAGGGTTTATTTATTAGGAGAGTAATTGTATTTCCTTGAAACACACTCAGAGATGATTGCTGTAGAGTTTCTCCTCATAGACAGATGTGAAGTCGTTATAGGGTTGGTTAGAAGCATAGCCAGAGCTCAACCTAATTTCTGCCACAGAATTTCTATCATATTTGCTGCTTGTCAAGTGAGTGAATAAAGGATTGAGTGAGTGTGTGACTGAAAGAAGTTTCTAGAAATGCAAGTGGATGGAGTTAGGTGGGCTTTTTCTGCAGCCACCAACCAATACTGTTATATATTCACATCATAGTTCAGGAGGGCTTAGGGCAGGGGAGCACCCAGAGCACCAAAATGGGAGTTGATGATATAATTTGGGGGGGTACCATGGCGTCCTGGAAGGATGCCTTGGGCAGGTGAGGAGTCCATAAATGGCACTAGAAGAGACAGCAGCTTTTGTTTGCCCTTGGCCCTGGATCATTCTTCCTTGAAATGGCATCAGTCTATTCCCAGAATAGTCTCGGGCTTGGGTGTGCCAGGGAATATCAGCCAACCGTGAACTTGTTTGGAAGTCACATAGTTAGAGATGCTTCCTGATGTTTGCAGAGTCATGCTGCCCTTCGATTTCACACTCCGAGGACAGACAACTTCTTCTCATCTGCCATACATTAAGTTCTACTTTTTCCTGGAAACAGAGTGCTGACGAAAGAGTCACTCCCACCTTCAGCTCCATCAACATCAGAAATCATGCATCTTAATATCATCAGAGTTCTGTGACTGGGAGCCAACAGCCAGCCTGAACCAAGGCAAGACAGAACCATCCAATTGGATCAGAATGCTCAGGCTGCACCATTCCATGGTAAACAAAGGCCAAGCATGGGCTAGCGTCAGAGGTCACAATGGGCAGTCACAGGCACATGCAGACTCCTCTCCGGAGAGGGACCCTAGTAGGCGCTCACAGGAGGAGACTGGCCTGGAGGAGTGGAAGGGCCAAGCAATCTGAACTTTCTACACCCTCCTCCAGGAACTGAAGCTGACTTGCCCTGCCTGGCAGGGGAGCAGGACTTAGTGATATTCTTGCAATTAAGGGATCCTGGAAAATGACAAAGTAAACCGACAGAGTAGAAAATTCAGGAATTGGCTAGATTCTGATCACCAGTGAAAATCATGGGTGTCATGGCCCCTTAAGTGATGTTCAATCACCTTAGCCTTATCTTGAATAATCATAAGACAAACCTAAGCAGAGGAACACACTGCAGAACACCCAACCAGGGGTCCAGGGGCTAATATTGTGGCACAGTGAGTTAGTCACCCTCTGCAAACAAACAAAAAACCTGCATCCCATATGAACACTGGTGTGAGTTGCAACAGCTCCACTTTTCATCCAAGTCATTGTCAATGGCCTGGAAAACCAGCAGAAGTTGGCCCAAGTATTTGGGCCCTTGAAACCCATGTGGGAGACTTAGAAAAAGCTCCTGGTTTAAGCCTAGCTCGGCTTCAATCATTGATTCCATTTGGGGAGTGAACCAATTGATGGAAGATCTCTCTCTCTCTCTCTCTCTCTCTCTCTCTCTCTCTCTTCCCACCCTGTGTGTGTATGACTCTGCCTTTCAAATAAATAAATCAATCCTTAAAAAAAAATCCTCTAATCAGTGCTCTTGAAGTTTCCAATATTGTGGAAAACAAGGGAAGACTGATACACTGTTACAGACCAGAGGAACTGAAGGAGATGTGACTACTAAGTGTGTGTAGGGGGCAAGACCTGAATCAGATTTGACAGAAGAAAATGACATTGATGGAAAAACCCAGTGAAATGCAAACAACATCTAAGTTTTCTTTGACAACAGTTTATCAACATTAACATCACAGCTTTGAGACATACACTGTGGCCATGGAAGGCGTTAAAGGAAGCTGCTGTAAGAATTCCTATTTGCAATTTTTTCCCAAACAAGAAGTTAAAATAATAATAATAATAATAATAATAATAATAATAATAATAATAAATAACTAGTTACCAGGGACAGAGGGAATGAGAGTGGAAGAGTGTAAAAGAGAACATTTTTGAGTGATCGCAATGTTCATTTGATAAGCAGAGATTTTTGTCTTCTATCCACTGGTTCACTCTCTAAATGTGCCCAACAGCCAGGGCTGGGTCAGGCCAAAGCTAGGAGCCACATATGCCATTGAAGTCTCCCAAAGGGTGATGAAGGCCTGAGCACTGGAGTTATTGCCTGCTGCCTCCCAGGGTGCTGTTCCAGGAAGTGGAGTGGGAAGGGCAGCAGCTGGGACTCAAGCCAGCATTCCAATATGAGATACCGGCATCTTAGGCAGCAGCTTAACTTGCTGCACCCACAGTTGGTCCCTCACCCCAACTTCCATGGGAATGGTCTATGCTTGATCTATATGTCTGTTAAATATTACCCAAGCTTATCCTAAAGGGAGAAATTTCTGATATATGAAATTATCAATGAAGAGTCATATTTAAATTATACCTTAGTAAACTTGGGTTTACAAAAGTATATATCACATCACTATGGAAGACAACACAATAGGGGTGTAAGTGAGAATGAAGTAAAAGCCTGTCGTTGGGAAACTTACCACATCCTGTCCTTCCCTTATATAGAATCACACTTCCAATACAGTTAAAAAATAGTGATTCCTCCCTCCTCCAAATTGCTTTTCTAAGAAAGTAAAAACAATATGAGAGGCATGGGAAGATTCTACAGGCATCTCAGCAGTGCCTTGGGCATTTCCCAGTACAGAAGCAGTGCGTTCTCCTCGGGACTGAAACTCCATGGGCAAAAACAGGTGCATCTTGACTTTCCTGGACTAGTTGTCAATTCTAAGGCCTGAGAAAAACTTATCTCATGGATCCACATTTTTTAAAAAGGGGATAGAATGGGAAGCCTAAACCTCCTCTCTTCCCTTGGTTTTCTTTTAAACTATGTGGAGGATCAATTCACATCTCTAAATGTAGCACTGACTCACGTGTGGAAACTTAGATTTCTATAGGGTGCTACAGAGACAGAGTCAATATCATAGCTAGGTAGATAGAGAGAGAGAGAGATGATAAATAATGAGTAGATGACCAAGGATAGATGACAAGCAAATAAATGAGAGACAGAAAAAAAGAACACATGGAAAAACAGATGGAAGAGGACATGTAGGGGAGTTACATCACATGATTATGAAGAATGAAAAACCCCATGGCAAGTCGCCTGCAATTGGACATCTTGTGAAACTAGTCACATGACTCAGTCCAAGTCCAAAGGCCACAGAGCCAGGCGAGCCAGTGGCCTGGCTCACAGGCTGAGCCCACAGGCCTGTTAATCACGGAGCTGCTGGACTAAGACCTACAGGCCACAGGCCAGGAGATAGTGGTCTTCTGTCCAGGGACGGGACAGCAAAAGTGCAGCCCAACTTAAAGACGGACAAATTCACCTTATCTCTGTTTGACTTTCCTGTGACCTGTCTGTTCACAAACCGTGTCAATTTTTTGGCCTGAATTGTGGGTCTTTGGCTTACTGATTACAGAAGCATCGCGTATATGAAAGACATCATCCTTTCGTCCTCTCTGCTGCAGTTTTTCACCTACCTGCTATTTTTCTTCTGACAGTTTCCATGATTTGTATTGTACATGTGCGGAGAATTCTTATTTTTATGGAATAATGTTTATCAGTAATTACATCTGGCAAGACATTCTTCACTCTCAAGTAAGCTCTACTGCTTTGTTCTGGTTCTTTTGTGTTTCAATTTGGAACTTACTTAGTTTTAAAAAGTAGATCGAGCAGGGCTCTATATTTACCCTCTTCCTGATAGCTCTCCATTTGTTCCAAGAATGAATGAGCCATCTCTGTCCCCTCCATTAGACATGGAAATATGGGGCTTCTTGCACTGATGCTGCCCCATCATGTGTAAACTTCCCTGGCAACACTGGAGCTTTCTTGCACCTTACACAACACAGGAACAAGACCTCCATGGTTCCTTCAAGAAAGGCCAGTTCAGTTCACCAAGCTGGAGCAGGTGGCCACAAGACTTGACTGGTGGCCTTGAACATCCTACTCTAACGATAGACATGGAAATGCTGCCCACTGCACTCTCATTTCCTGTGATGCTCTGAGCAGGTAATTCTTCAAAATGTTCCCATTTCGGAGGGTGAATCTCTGGAAAACAAGACCTACCTCAAGCACTCCACTAGAGGGTGCTTCAGCTATATGTTTTCCCATGTACGGAAACACACAACCTGTGTTGCATGGGGACGGTTTGCACACACATGCCCGGTGGCTCTCCAACATGGGGAATGCAGATGATTTCTCACTCCACACATGGTAGATGACCTTCCAAATACTTCTCTCTCAAGAACCATAGGAAATGGAGATCCACCAGCATGGAAACTATCAGCCTACTAGGAAATGGACTCATGAATCCAGTGTCCATCCCAGGAGGAGGCATTTAGCAACATTTCTTTTAGGGACTTTTCCGGAACACAGGGGAAAAGGACTGGAGCTTGATTAAAAGACACAGACACATGTTCAGAATGCTGGGGTTACAGTGGATTCAGGGAACAGAAATATCTGTGGGTCAGTGCTTCCACAGGTAAGCAGGGGTTTGTGGGCTCTGTGGGAGGTGGGGTAAGAGAGTGAAGGCCAACCATGATTGGGAGAGACTAAAAGATACAAGTTTTGTGAGAGATTTCCCCCTGTTGGAAAGGAATTATAGAGGTTGGTTAAAAGGATACTTTTGCCTACTCAACATAGAATCAATAGCTAATCCAGATTAGCTTGGTGAGAAGACCCTGAAATATTATAGGAAAATGATGATAGGGGTTTGATGATGAGGCAGTAACTGACTTTGGAACTCAAGATAGAACCATCTGGGAAGGCTTTTATAAGTTTGAACTTATTTATGAATCTCAGAGGCCCATGCATAAGTCATTTCAAAATGTTTTTTAGATGATTCTAGTGAAGCCAAACTCAAGGACAGCAATCTTTAAGGATGGTTCCCAAAGCAGAGGGATAATCAGATTCACCTGCAGAGCTTCATGCAGATAAATGCTGCATCCCTTCCAGACTAACTCAGAGGATTTGACATGGACACCCTAACTGAGCATTCGAAATATGAACTGAGGTGTGTGCAAACTATACTTCAATAATACTTCAGTAAACTTCCCAAATTTAAAATATCCCCAAATTTCATGCTGATTATATGTTATGATGATAATCTACTGGAAAACAAGGCAAGTAGAATATATTATTCAATGCTATTACTTCACAGATATGTGTTCACCTGGAAAAACATGATGACTAGAAGCTGTAAAATGATGTGTGACTTGCATTCAATTTCTACTGGACTGTAATCCTTATTTTTTTTTATTCAAAAGGCAGATAGAGAAATCTTCCATCCATCTAAGGTTTTTCTTGTAGGTGGCAGAGACCCAAATTCTTGAGGTATTAATACCTGTTACCTCTCAGGATCTATACTAGCAGGTAGCTGGAAGGAAGTTAAAGTCAGAAGTAGGGCCAGGACTCAACCTCAGGCACTCCCAGGCATCCCAAGATATTATTTAACTGATGAACCAAATGCCTGGCCTGTGTTAGTTTACGTCAGCAGTGCACAAATCATCCTTTAACTGAGTAAGAATAACCCAGAGTCCTTGTTGAAAGACGAATTTCCCAGATGTAAACTACTGTTCCAGAACATCAGGGGTGAGAAGCAATGAGACTCTTTGTTAGTTTCCAGCAAGATAATGCACATAATGATCTTAGCACAGTACTCAATAAATATTAACTATTACTGTGCCCATCACCAAGTTCTGGGTGGGTACTCAGGAGATGTTAGCTCCTGGCATGTATCATTCCTGAAAAAATAGTTCATTAGAAACATGCACATCCAAGCCACGATTTTCCTTTGTGTGTAGGGTCATCTCACCAGCGATGTCTAGATGTATAACTCCAAGTGCAGGATACATGTCTACTAGGTTGAGATTTGGTTCTGGGACACACAAGTGCCCACTGCTCGGGTATAGGCTCAGGTGATGGTGGTGGTGGGGATGAGGAAACAGAATTGCTGCACCCCAACACCTTTGTTGTAAGGACAAAACCAGAGTCATGAGTTTGCCTTAGGAGTTGTGGGTGCTAATTCTGTTCACAGATTATCAAGCGATTGTCATCATGAAGGGGGAGGATGACAGAGTTGAGAAGTGGATATCATTTCATCTTCTGCATAGCAACGGGAGGCAGGGAGAGACAATGCTTTCTGACTCAGGTCTCCCTGGCGCAGCTTTAATTGTCTGTATGGTTGCACTTGCACTTGCCTGATATTTAGCAAAAGTACTGAAGCATGCTAGCTCTCTGTTGGGACCTAATGACAACAGGAATCATCCCGACACAGAAGGTAATTCTTTATCTGGTGACCTTTTCGAAGTGGTGAGTTTCCCCTTCAGGATTCTTTTCTTTTTTTCTGCTGACTGATATTTCTATGAAACGTGGGTCTCTCCCCTCCCCCTCATCAATTGTTGGGATTTGAATGTCATGAAACTAAACACTGTGAAATTAAACCTGCTGCGCAAGCTATGAAAATGAGGAAGCTGAGAGGTCCCTTTCTTGTCATATCAGTGCACCATTTGGAGGCAAATTACGTGAGACATTAGCAAGCATGAGGCATAATGGATTACTGTGATGGTGACAATACATGCTCTCCTGTCAAGCACGGACTGTTTGTGTGGAAGGGTTAATGTTAATTTCTTGACGGCAACACAGCTGTAATTGGTGGGTCATGCTGGTAAAAGTTGCCCCAGTTTCTATCCCCATCAGCTACTCTACTTGGACAGTTTTGTTTGCAACCTGTGTGGGTCTCAGGCTGATGGAATGAGCATCTGGGCCTGTGCCTCACAATGTATAGACTTCCAAAGGTGCTATCAGGTAGTCAGCCGAAGCATTGCTGTCCTTTCTAATCAATATGTGCTTTGGTCTTGGTGGTTACTGACTATTCCCAGGACTACTGGTCAGGTGGTTGCCATTCTCAACTGCAATTTACAAATGACATTGCTCTGGACAGAGCATTTTTATTTGAATGGTTTATGAGAGAGACAGATTTTCTATCCACTGGTTCATTCCTCGGAGGAAGGATGCAACAGCCAGGGCTGGGTCAGGCTGAAGCCAAGAGCCAGGAACCCCATCTGGGTCTCCCATGTCAGTGGCAGAGACCTGAGTACTTGAGTCATCTTCCACTATTTTCCCAGGTGCACTAGCAGGGAGCTGGATTGGAAGCAGAGAAGTTGAGACTAGAACTGGTGTTCTGACAGGGAATGCTAAAGTTGCATGGTATGTGCTGGTGTGGTGATACCAGTGTCTTACAGGGAAGTTCTGTTGTTCAGAGACAGCATGGCTAATGGATCAGGAAGATGATCACCTGGAAAAGATCATTTATAACAGCTCATAAGAGGGCAGGGCCAGTCCATGAAGGGTCACAAGGGGAAGCACCATTGAAGATCAAGAAGCAGGAAACATGGGTTAAGCTTTTCATCAGTTTCCAAGTAAAAGAAGGCATGACGCAGGGTGGACAGTTGAAGATGGACTACTTCCCTTCCTTCCAGCATGCCTCAGGACACCAGGCTGTCCCTGGTTGCTTGGTATCTGGCCCTGGGGCAATGAGGGCAAGAGGATGGTGGCCCAGGGATGGAGACTATGGTGAAGGAAGTGGTCAGGATGAGGGCTCCAGATTGGCTGGTTTGCTTTTTCCACTGCTAGGAGTCAATTCTGGGCAGGACAGCATCTTCAGGTTAGAGAAATCACAGATGTCAAAGTCTTGAAGTCCAGTGTAATGAGTGTGTCAGGACTCAGGTCTGGCCCGGGGCAGAAGAACTACAAGGCAGAGCTAGGGAAGCTCCTGGGGGCCTAACCATACACAGGTCAGAGATTTCCAGCTGGAGGAGAGATGTCAGACTCATCCTGCCTTCTCACGTGGAGAAAATGGAGACTTGACCAGACCAGATGTCCTGCTCAAGGTCACCAGCCATCATGGCTGCCTTCTCCTCTGTCCCAGCCCTTGCCACATTGCCCTACCTTACCTCAACTACCTGCCAGTCTTAATTTTTCTGGCTCTGCTTCCCTCAACTCACACAGAGAAGCTTGCCTCCTTTATGTAGCTAGCTTCTCAGAGGTGAGCTGGGACTGGTTTGTTTTGGTTTGGGCTAATGCCAGAAAAAGAGGAAATTATTTGTTGCAAAATATCTTCCCCCAACCATGCTGGCGAGCTCTGTCATCTCCGTTCTAAGTCATCAGCCCTTGGAGGACTCGCAGGTTCCCTTACTCCTAATTCCACGTGGGACCTCACACCTTTTCCATGAAGTAGCCACAAGTTTGTAAGTTCTCCTTGGATTCTGTTCCCATAACTGGCATCTGGCATCTAGAAACTTCTTTTTCTACCCAGGTGAACACCTGGCCTTTTGCTGCTTGAAGATTTGGTTCTCTGCTGAGTTGCAGATTCACAGTCTAGAGTCATTTTCCCCATTTCAGCCTGTGAGGTTGGTAAGCAGCCAGCTCAGTGGTTCCTAACCTTGGATGCACCTTAGCATCACCCAGGGACCTTCAAACATCCAATGCTAGAGGAGGCCCTCTCCATAGACAATTCTGATTTGATGGATCCATGATGGGGTAAAAAAAAGATATTTTTCATGCTCCCTGGTGATTCCAATGTTCAGCCAGGAATAAAAATCACTGAGCAAGAAGACAGTAGAAATGACAAAACCCATCGACGGTAACAGAAGGTAACACCCTCGGGTCACCTAAGATGACCCCTGGGCCTGGACAATAAAAATCACTCACCAGATAGATGTTTTTCTCATGACACACAGGTTCCACCTGGTCCTGTCCCTCAGACTGAGAAAAACCCAAGGACATGACACTGTCCCGAAAATCCAGCAATACCTCTCCACTGCCTAAAAAGAAGAGAAACCTACAGCACAGATGTTCTAGTTCCTATCACTCTGAACCAGCCCACTGTCAGTGTTTGAGAATTTCTGGCTGTGCTTGTGGGGTATCTGGACAGGCACAGTGGGACTGGCTGGTCTCTGCCTCTGAGGCCTCAGATGTGAAGACTCAAGAGCTGGGGGTGGTTTGGCAGCTGGGGGCTGGAATCATCTGGAAGTGCTGTCATTCATGTGTCTGGAGGTTGATGCTGGCTCTCAGCTGGGACCTCTGCTGTGACTGTTGACCGGAGCATGACAAGGGCCTCTCTCCTTTGCAACCTGGTGGCCTGCGTGCCAGCGTGGTGACCTCCGGCCAGCTGGACTTCTTAGTCTGTGACTCCAAGTGTTCCAGAAGCACCATCTGCTTTTCCAACTGAGCCTCACAGGTCACAGAACACCTCTTGTTGCCCTCTGCCTCCTCATCGAGGCTCTCCTAAGGCCCTCTGATCCAGACAACCCCCCTGCCACCTTTGGGTGAAAGCATGTGACAAGAATACTCTAGAAGAAAAAGTGGGGTAGGAGATGTGAGTGGAGCTAACCTTGGAAAAATCAGTCTGTTACAATGGCAGCAGTCTGTTGTCTTTGCTGCTCTTTAAAAAATATATTTGTTGCATGTGTTTGACAGGCAAGAGTGAGGGAGGGAGGGAAAGACAGGTGGCGGCTATTGCTTAACTCATCAGCTGCTTGTAACAGGCTTGACTGGCCAAAGGAACTCAGCTTGGATCCACCGTGTGAGTGGCAGGAACCCAAGCACTTGAACCTTGCCTCCTGCCTCCCCAGGTACACACATCAGCAGGAAGCTGGAATTGGAGCCACAAACAAAGCCTTCCAACACGAGTGCCAGCGTCCCAAACAGCATCTTAAAGACTGCACCAAACACCCGCTCCTGTCTTGTTCTTTGGTCTGGCCAGGCTAAAGTATTCACAGCCTTACTGCTCATCAGAATGTCCCTCTTCCATTTGAATGTCACCTGCCCTTGCAAGCAAGACTCCCCTGTGGCCTCCTCCTGCATGGTGCTCAAGTGTGCTGGCCACTCTCTCTCAGCCCACTGTACCTCTGTTTCAGACACTGCTTTACCAATTCCCACTGCAACATGTACCTGTAACTTTCTCTAGGGTAAGGCTCCCTCCTGCTAATATTCCTGCATCTTAGCCATGTTGGCACATAGAGACTGTTCCAAAAACATACAAGCAGTACTCCAAAAGTTCACAGCAAATGCATATAGAATTTTTAAAAAATTGTTTACTTGAAAGTCAGAGTTACTGAGAGAAAGGGAGAGAGCAAGAAGGAAAAAATCTTCTATCCACTAGTTTGCTCCCCAGATGGCTGAAGCAGCCAGGAATGAGCCAGACCAAAGCTGGGAGCCAGGAACTTCATCCTAGTCCCCCCGTGGGTAGCAGGGTCAAAGCACTTGGGCCAGCCCCCGCTGCTTTCCCAGGCACATTAACAAAGAACTGGATTGGAAGTGGAGCAGCTGGGACTCAAGCCAACACCAATAGAAAATGCTGGCGTAGCAATGCTGTGGCTGGAAAATGTATATTTGAAAAAACTCTACATGGAAATAAACAATTACGTGCACCAAAGTAAGGGTATCTTTGAATCCCATTTCCCATGCATGTTCTGAAGGCTACCCACCCTAGTCATTGCTAGATAGTACCGTTATTATGGGAAATACAGCCCTTATAAAACTCAGATTGAAAATGTCTGTCTACCACCTGGACCTGCAGTACCGTGTTTCAGGGCTTACAGAATCCAACGGAATGGGGACTGCCTAGGGGTTACATTCGGCAGTGCCTGCTGCTCTTGGCTTCTGAGTCGCATTACCCAAAGGGCCTCCCTTGAGTGTCATGAACACATTAGTTAATGTTGGTAAAGTGCTTTGGAAATGGAAGGAGCTGTATGGGAGCTAAATATTATTATTAATAATGGTGGGGTGATTGATTACTCCTTTCCACAGTACTGTTCTTCAGCCTGTGCAAAATTGGAATTGGTTGTGTTAAATTGGCTCACCTGTTCTATTTGGCCCTGTCAGGAAAATCAATGAGACTCACATGAATATTCTCTGCATATATCGCCAGACCTAGATAATCATCAATATTTATTGTAAGCAGTTATGGAGGGAAATGGATGAATATTTAACACATGAGCACATCTAGGTATTATTAAATGGACTTGGCCAAGTAAATTTTGAAGCTGTAGTTTGGCTCTAACTTAAAAACAGAAAATCCATATTTTTAATTAGATACATGGTCATGTTTAAGAGGCTGTCGTGGGAAAGGTCCTGGGATATGAAGGCCAAGAATAACTCCTGAATGACAATGACAATGACTGCTCTATGCCCTGGTTGCTAGCCAGAAGACAGATGTCTCTCTTTTAGAACTTCCCTGATTTTATTGTTGGGATAGCATCCTTACGTCAGACGTAATTTAGAATCACACATATCTCTGTAGGCTGCAGCTGACTCACATGTGAACTGATGTCAAACTTCTCAAAAAAGGACCAATGGGGGCTTTGAAGGAGTAGACTGATTCCCAACCAGCAGATCTGGATGGTGCAGAGTGGCTCCGGGGACACTGGTGAAGCCCCTTAGCTAAAGGTGATCCTGGGTCACCAGCTCTGCCAGAGATGCAAATCACCTTCCTGGGAAACCCTAATGGACCATGGGAAAGTCGCCCTAACTGAGACAATACTGTAGTTACAAGTATGTTTCTTGGATGGCACTCAAAAGTTCAATGGGCCTCGAGTGTCCTGTCCACTGCTTTCTTGCCAGCATGTGGCTAACAGTCACCCTAAGAAGGGATTGTCACTAGGGGTGATGTAAGGCAGTCAGAGTCATAGTCAGAGTTAGCGCTTTCCTATCCTGCTGGCACAAGTAGACTCAATAAGTCTAGTTCTACCCAAGCTCTTTACCAGCCTCAGTGTCAGATTCAGTAGAAAGAGCATGGGAGTGGAAAGAAAAACGATTGTGTTGTAACCCACTCTTAGTTACTGAACTGTTGTGTAGTCTTGGGTGAACTGAAAGTTTCCCTTTGGCTGCGTTGAATTCTGATTAGCAAGCACCCACATTTGCCCTCCCTTTTTCTGTGTCATGTCCCCTCCTCAAATCTACTTTACAGAAAGCCCCAGACATCGAACTCTTAAGTCCGAAGTGGCTGCAGGTCCCAGGTGTGACCCAACGGAGGCCAGAGAAAGTTCTTTCCTGCACTTGGGGCTCAGACAGAGCTCCCTGATGGATGATGGGGCTGTGAACTTTTTCTGTAAGAATTGTGGTTGATAGGGCCCGGCGACGTGGCCTAGCGGCTAAAGTCCTCGCCTTGAAAGCCCCGGGATCCCATATGGGCGCCGGTTCTAATCCCGGCAGCTCCACTTCCCATCCAGCTCCCTGCTTGTGGCCTGGGAAAGCAGTCGAGGACGGCCCAATGCATTGGGACACTGCACCCTTGTGGGAGACCCGGAAGAGGTTCCAGGTTCCCGGCTTCGGATTGGCGTGTACCGGCCGTTGCGGCTCACTTGGGGAGTGAATCATCGGACGGAAGATCTTCCTCTCTGTCTCTCCTCTGTATATATCTGGCTGTAATAAAATGAATAAATCTTTAAAAAAAAAAAAAAGAATTGTGGTTGATCTCTGTTGTGTCTGCTTCACTTTGCTCTCAAAGATACTCAACCACACCAGGTGTAGCAAGCTGTGTTCCAATGCAAGTTGATGATCTCAAGTTCGAATTCAATACAATTTTCATGCATCACAAAAAGTTTTTTTGGATGGCCTTTCTGGTCATCTATGCAAGCCATTCTTTTATTTTTAAGATTTATATTTTTAATGGAAAGGAAGATTTACACAGAGGAAAGACAGAGGAAAGATCCCCCATCTGCTGGTTCACTCCCCAAATGGCCACAATAGCTGGAGCTGAGCCGATCCGAAGCCAGGAGATGGGGGCTTCCTCCAGGTCTTCCATGCAAATGTAGGGTCCCAAGGCACTGGCTATCCTTTCCTGCTTTTCCAGGCCACAAGCAGGGAACTGGATGGGAAGTGGAGCAGCTGGGATATGAACTGGCACCCATATGGGATCTTGGCACCTGTGGGTAGAGGATTAGTCAGTTGCACCATTGCATTAGGCCCACCAGTAGAGGGTTGCAGTTTATCTTAGGAGTCCCTTGGCTTCTCGATGTCCTTCCTTATCTACATATAATGCCTCCCTGTGTGTGTCTATGCTCACATTTCTCCCTTTCCAAAGGTCATCGTTCCTATCGTGTTCGGGGTCCAGCCTACTCCAGCATGACCTCATCTCGACTGATTCTATCACGAGTCTATGTTCCAGAAAAAGTCCAAACCAAGAGGGGGACTTTAAGCCCATAGCCCTTGGGCTGGCACCATAGTTGAATGGCTAAAGTCCTTGCCTTAAATGCACCAGGATCCTATGTGGGTGCCAATTTGTGTCCTGTCTGCTCCATTTCACTTCCAGCTCCCTGCTTGTGGACTGTGAAAACAGTAGAGGATGGCCCTGGGCCTTGGGACCTTGCCACCCACATGGGACACCTGGAGAAGTCTCCTGGCTTCGGATCAGCTCAGTTCTGGCCATTATGGCCACTTGGGGGGTGAATCAGATGGTGGGGGATCTTTTTCTCTGTCTCTCCTTCTCTCCGTGGACCTGATTTTCCAGTGAAAATAAATAAATCTTTTGAAAAAAAAAAAGCATAACCCTCACCTGCTGCTCTGTCTTAGTAATTCATGCCAGAAACACTAGGGTCATCCTCCAAGGCCTTCTTCATGATCCTCACACCTAAACATCCACAAGCCATATGAGCTCCTTCTTTACACCGTGGGCAGACTCTGGCTATCCTCCACCGACTTCACTGCTACCACCAGGTAGAGGTGGCCCTCCTCGCTCTGTCTGAAAGCTGCAGAAATTTTCTAGATTCCTTGCTTCCACTGTTGCCAGCCCAGGGTAGTCAGCAACTCTTTTTTGTATAGTAGCCCGGTGAGCCCAGAAAACTGGTCATGCCATAAGCAGCAGGTATGGTCCTTACAAAGCTCTCCACTGTACCACACCCCGTGACCTCTGAACTCAGTGAGGCTGGCCCCCAGTGGTTCTGTGGATGCCTCAGGGCCCTCATGTCTGAGCTGCTTCTTCCCAGTGGCATTTCCTTCCTGCCCCTACAGTGTTGGCTGGTTTTGCAGAGACTGTCCTGAAACACCCTTAAGAAAACCATGACCCTTCCCCATTTGTTCTGAAATGGATGGAAAGTTTGTACCCATGGTATCTTGCTATCAATCCCAATGAATCTTTTCTATGCAAATTATTTCAAAATAACATCTACCTGATTGATCCACCAATGAGCAACGGTAAGTCAGAACTTAGTCACAGATACATCTTTTATGTCCTAATTCTTCTTCCTTCCAGAGTGAGCAAGCTCAGACCGTTGGACCGTGTGGTCCTGAGCTGGCAGCATTGAGTGCTGCAGGAGATTGTAAATCTTGCTCAAGGGCTGTGGAGATGGCTCTGCAAGGCTCATGCAACATTCATGGAATCCCAGCTATTTTCAGCCAGTGCAGTCCTGCGGCCTGTGGACTGGAAAGTTGGTCTCAAAGGAAATCAAATGAATGTTGTTCCTCCTGGATCTCAAAGGTATCCAAAGCTTGGATATTGAGTTTTGAGAAACTTGGGATGCTCTTACAAGCATATGTTGTGTTTGCTGTCCAACAGCAATGGACTTGGTGCACAGAGTTGATAATCATACACATAGACTGACTGGTGGTCAATAGCCAACGTTAATAACAGCAAAAGACTTTCAAAGACTGAGGATCATGTAGGCATAAGAAAGGAGGGTCTGAAACAGGATGTGGTTTATGTACTAGCATGCAAGAAGGAAGGATCAATCAATACACAATGTGTTCTAGCAGACTACTAATGATTAACAGCATGCAGGAGAAGAAGCATCTCTCTTTGATTTGCTATCAAAGCCTGTGGATTCAGGAGTTCCTGTGCCTCTGCTTTTCTGTTCCAAATGCTTCAGGACCTTGGCCCTGAATTTTCAGAGCTTTCTTAAAGGTTTACAGCTGGTTATGGTTTCACACTTGTGAAATTCCCCATTGTCCACTCCTAGTCAATTTCTTCCCCATTCTTTCCCATTCCAACTGCTTGAGGGCCTTGGCCCTGAATTCTCTGAGCTTTCTCACAAGATTACCATTGGCTCCAGTTTTATACTGGGGAGGTTTCCCATCCTCCTAATTTCTGCCTTCCCACAGCATTGTCTATGGATGCAGGCTGTGTGTACTTGTCTGACACTCCATGTGTCTTGCCAACCAAGAACACAAAGAGGACATCCATGGCTCCAACTCTGTACAGCTCTTCCCCTCGCACTCAGCAGCAATGGAGTTGAGCCAATTCCTCCCAGTTGCAGCTATGCTCTCCAGTTGGTCGAATGTCTTTGGTGCAGGGGTGGGTTTCCTAGTCTCAAGTCTATCAGACACTGAGGCTTCTTTCTTTCTCACTTCCCCTGGGATTCCTGCCACACCCTCTTGTCACCCCATAGAGTTTTGTGAATTATGATAGCTTGTCCATACTGCCCTGTGTTTAAGGATCTGCTGGACGACCTCATCACTGGCTTTGTTGTAAATGTTGTCTGCCCAGTCAACCATTTCTCTACCAAACCCTCCTCTTTCAAACTTTACCATAGGGTCTTCTAACCAAAGGACAGTAGTTTGCATTCACAGAGGGTAAGGACCATGTACAGACCCCCACAGATGGTGAAGAATGGTTCTAAGGTTGGAGCTCCAGTCTGTTGGACTCTGAGCTTATTCTCTTCCTGTTATTCAAAGTACCATCTCTTTTGCAGTTAACAGTGTTGCTGTTCTTCACATTGGCATCAGCATAGACCCTTGCTCTGGCTAAAACAGAGTGCTTGAGGCTAGTAGCTTATGAAAGAAAGAGGTTACTTCAGTTTATGGTTTTGGAGGCATTAGAGGTGGCCTGTACAGTTTCATGCATTGATGGAAAAAGGAAGGACAAGAGAGCAGGTGCATAAGGTGTAAAGCATGAGAGGAAAACACACTGCAACACGACTTACTCTCCCTCCCTGAGAAATCCATTAATCCCTGTGGATGATGTCATCACATCTTAAAAGCCCCACCTCCCAGTTCTGTGATTTTGGGGATCACATTTCACTATGAACTTTGGAGGGAAGGAAACATCCACACCATAGCCACCCTGGACTCTCCTCCCTCCCCTTCAGCTGTCAGTCTACTTGCCTTCTCTTGTTGCCCTTCCACATTCTCTTTTTAAAGAAACACTCATTCTGCTGATTGCCTCACCCATTTCTCTATATCTTTCCCACTCCCCAAATTTCTTTCCTGTAACTCTGCACCCAGGACCTCACATGACACTCATGGCGTAGGCACAGGGACCTAAACATGACCCACCTTAGATTCAACTCTCAGGACTAGGAGGGAGAGATGGACCCTCCCTTGGCCAGCATTTCCTTCCCCAGGCTCCGTCGCTCCATTTCCACTTGCCTGCTTGATTTCACGCCATCTGCTCCATTAAGAGGGTTCTCAGTAGAGTTGTCACAAGCATTACAAAGTGCTTGTAGCAGCTGGTTAAGCGTATTTATGCTACAGTTGAAACACGAAGCCTGGATACAATAGCACTATGTGAGCAGCTCTGGCAGGGGAGAGTAATACGTGGCTGATGTGGTTGGTACAAGATATTTCATGCTGGAGACCAGCATGACCTGAGTGTATCTCAATGGCAGGATAACCCTGCTCCAGCCGTGTGGCCATGGACATCAGAGGCTGCAATGTAGCAACTCTGGAAAAGCAGGCTGCGTGAGCAAACTCTGGGGATGGACTATAATAAACACTGCAGATACAAGCAGTTCAGAAAGCGATGGAACTGCCCTGGGCCTCGGTGTCCATGTTCCCAATGATGACAGTGATCATAGATACTCACAGTGATGAGGCTATCAGTGCAATGACTAGCACAGAAAAAGAGCTCAACCAAGCAGAGAAATCGTCATCATCATCTTCTTCGCAAATTCAACCTCAGGCATCAAAATGCCATTGGCATTTTGCATTATTTTGAGGAAGTTACAGCACTGAGGAAAACAAGGGTGTGTTCACTTGCCCAAGCATCTAAGAGTGTCCCCTGTGATAAGCACAATTTCAGTATTAGAGATGCGCTGGGGGGTCAGCACAGTGGCAGAGCAGACTAATCCTCTCCCTGTGGTGCTGGTATCACATATAGGTGCTGGTTTGAGTCCTAGTTGCTCCACTTCTGATCCAGCTCCCTGCTTACAGTCTGGGAAAGCAGCAGAGGATGGTCAAAGGCCTGGGGTCCCTGAACCCATATGGGAGACCCAGAAGCCCCGGCTCCTTGTTTCAGACCGGTCCAACTCCAATCATTGCGGCCATTTGGGGAATAAACCAGTTGATGGAAGATCTTTCTGTTTCTCTCTGCAACTTTGCCTTTCCAATAAGAGGCAATAAATCCTTTTTTTTTTTTTTTTTTTTAAGAAAAAAAGGTATATTGGGAAATAAAACAGGCAGTCCTTGGCCTTATGGATATGTTTTTCTAATGAAAAGACACAGAAAATGAGCCAAGAAATAGATCAATGAAATGCACATTCAAGGCATCAGAATGTGCTATACATCCTGTAAAGAATTAGAAACTGGTTCCTGTGACCCTGACTGGGCGGGGACATCTTCACAGTGGTGAGGGATGCGACAGGCATGCCTGTGCAGATCCCAGGCTGAGGCTCCCTGACTGAAGATGCAGCCATCCCCGCGGTCTGGGACAGAAGAAGCTTGCAGTGTGTCAGAAGGGGGGAGGAAGCCAGTGTGGGTGACAGGAAAGTGAGGAGCAGCGGGGGTCAGATGAAGCCAGGGAAGTCGCCAGGGACTCGATGATGTAGATTTTACCAGCTGGGCCAAGGAGTTTGAGTTTCCAGAGCAGTGGAGCTGCATTGGTCCTCTTGTAGTCAGCAGATGTGTAACTTTTCCATACTGGATGAAGGGAAAGGAAATACCGAATTCTTTAAGAGAAAGAAGTCCAGCAAGGCAGCTTCCTCCTCACCTCGACTTTCCATGTGGATGCGCTTTTTGGAATAGTATTGGAAACTGGGTCCTGAGCAAACCGCTTTCATCCCCCTGGGTTGAGTGCTGGAGGCTGGGGATGCCACAGCAGCTGAAAATGCATGGGGCTGAGTACTGAAGTATGCTGTTGAATGGGAGGACAGAGACCGTGATAGGGCCGTGCTGGATGCAATGAAGGATAAGTACCTGACAGGTCACAAGTAATTTCAAAAAGTTCATGCAGAAGTGGAGTTGAGGATATGATTATTTTAGTGCAAAATTTGTTTGTAGATTTATGCATTTAAAAATTCGTGGGTTTAAAAAAAGTTTTTAAAAAAAAATCATTTGCACATGCACACACACACGCACACAGAGTGCACAGAGAGATATCTTCCATCCACTGGTTTACTCTCCAAGTGAGCTGACCAACAGGGCTGATCTGAGCCAAAGCCAGAAGCCTGGAACTCCATCTGGGTGGATGGCAAGGGCTCAAGTACTTGTGTCATCTTCTGCTTCTTTCCCAGGTGCATTAGCAGGGAGCTGGATTGGTTGTGGAGCATGGAATGAACTGTACACAAAGAACACACAAAGACTTATGGGCAGGACAGAGCTGGGAGTTGCAAGGTTTACAGGGAAACCAGCCAAGAACGGGATATTTTTTTCTTCTCCTAGGAGAAGATGAAGCAAGGCTCTAATTCAATGCAATGTTTGTTTAAGATTTATTTTATTTTTATTTGAAAGGCAAGTTTACAGAGAGAGAAAAGATCTTTCATCCACTGGTTCACTCCCCAAATGGCCACAACAGTTCAAACTGAGCTGATCTGAAGTCAGGAGCCAGGAGTTTCCTCTGATTGTTACACGTGAGTGCATGGTCCCAAGGATTCGGCCCATCCTCCACTGCTTTCCCAGGACATAAGCGGGGAGGTGGATCAACAGCAGGTGGAGGCTTAGCCTACTACAATTGCCCCCTCAATGCAAAGCTTTAAGCTTGAATCCAGTGCAAGAAAATCTCAAGGATCAATTTCCGGGTGCTTCATTGATTGTTACAGACAGAAGTGTGAAATGCATTCATCCTGGGCATTAGGGGTCATGAAAGGTTCACACCAAGCACCAAGGTCCTGGGCTGACTGACTCTTCCTAAGCCTGAAGTGGGTGCCCATGAGGCCTGTGGTGGCAGAAAGGGAACCTCAAATCAGTCGTCTCAAGGACTGGAGGAGCCACCTGGGGAACAGACTGCACTGCCCGTTAACACGACATCCGCTGTCTGTGGTCCAATTACCCAATTACAAAGGGGGCGTTGAAGAGGAATGGAAGTTTTTAACATTAATCACCGTCTAATGATGGCTGCGCCTGGGAGATGTCAGATTTTATTTGATAGATTCATCCTGAAAGTGATATGTACCCTGACAGTTGAGGAAATTAACGGCTTGACTTTGTGCGGCGGTGACTGACAGGATAAACTAGCTCTGACAGGCTAAATGAAGACAAGGCTGCTAGGGAATGCGAAATGCCAACTTCAGATTTTGGGTGCAACATTTCAAAGGTGCCAAGACTTGCAAACATGTTTCATGGAAACTCAGAGAGGCGACTCTCTTGAACAGAGGTTGTTGCAGCAGAGTGATAAATAAGTGACTTGTGAGTAGCGGTCACACACTTTTGCTTTAAATGCACAGGTTTCTGTGGACTCAAATAAGGCAGGGCAGGGCAAGCCCGGTTCAGGTTTATGTTTTCGGTGTTGGTGTACATGCAAATTTCCAGGAGGCCTGGGTCTCTGCCTTCCCAGGGTTCTGCATTCCCAGGGTTCTGTATTTGCAGGGTTCCACCAGGGTGAGCAGCTGTAATGCAATAAAGCCAAACTGTTTGTAAAGTAGTTGCCAAACTGTATTGTGTATCTATCAGTGTTGGTGACTGATTACAGAGCAGGTGAACAGTCACCATCTTCTAACTTACGTAATGCTGGGTGACAAACCTGCAAACTATTTTGAGTGTAAGCATGAACTGCAGGGTTCCATGGAACACGCATTCCTGAACTTGTTAACCTTCTCAATAATTTGGAAAAAACATTCTAATCAAAACTGTACAGAATTTTCCAGAGCCCACTGGAATGAACCAATCTATTTTCTCAGTATTTTTTGAAATAAAAAAAAAAAAAGGTATGCACCATTTCCAATTTTCCTTTCTTTTAAAATTTTTCCAACTTGTTTCCATGGTCATCAATTCTTTTCTGAAGTAAAACCTTTTGAAGTGCAATTTTGGACTGAGTTTAAGTTCCTATCAAATTTTGGTCTTTCTGGTTACTGTCTCATATTTTTCCTTTAAGGCTGTCATTTATACCAAGCCTAATTAATCTGGTTTAAATTTTGTAGATCTGAATCTTGTCAGAAATATGATTTTCCACCAATTTTAAGTAATAGAAAGAAATCTTTTTAAAAATTTTATTGGAAAGGCAGATTTACAGAGAGAAGGAGGGACAGAGAGTCGTTTTCCATCCATTCCCCAATGGCCACAATGGTTGGAGCTGAGCTGATACAAAGTCAGAAGCTGCTTCCAGGTCTCCCACAGAATTACAGGGTCCCTAGGCTTTGGGCCACCCACCACTGTTTTCCCAGGCCACAAACAGGAACTGGCTGGCAGGTGAAGTAGCTGGGACGTGAACTGGTGCCCATGTACAATGCCAGCACTTGGCAGGGGAAGGATTCCCCTTTTGAGCCACTGCACTGGCCCAACTCATGAAAGGTTTTATCATGTGTGATTTAACCACTTTCCATTTTCTTTTGTGTTGGTGTGTTTCTTTCAATGATATTGAAATTTGAAATGAGACATAAAACAGAGAAGACTGGAAAGAGCACCTCCATCTGATGGCTATGTCGAACATGTCTGCCTTCATTCAAGGAGATGCTTGGTACTGACTGAGCACTGAGACTTGGCACCCTAACGTCCCCAAGACTGAAATCACAAAGGGAAAAAAAATCACCTTCATCTACTGAGAAAGCTCATGAGTACTAGACTCGAGTTTTCTTGTATCAGATATCATAATAGCTTCTTATGCTGAACTGAGTTCCTCTCCTGAAGTTCATGCTCCAAGTCCAGTCCAGGAGGAAAGACCCTGATGAAACACAGGGACCACTGCCTGACATTGGAGGCAGAGCCCGAGGGCCTGTGGGCACCAGCTGCTCTTTTAATTTTTAGTTAATTTTTAAAAGATTCCATGTGATGTGTAGACATGCTTCTAAAAACATACTCTTCCTTTCTCCCTGCTTCTCAGTCTGCTTTCTTTACCACCTTCTATTTTCAGCCATGAAAATGTCCATTCCCTTGGAGATGGCTGTAGGGCAACATCTAATCTCTAAGGTTTTGATTACAAATTTCTTCAATCTGAAAGGTCTTTTGCTCATTATTACCATGATTGTCTGTCTGTCTTTGTAACAACTGACTTTAAGAGACAGGCAGGTGTCACTCCTTTTCTTTATAACAACATGCAGTTCATTGACAGAATACCATCTTCCTGCTTCAAGTGTATGGCTTAGAATCCCTAATGATGGGAAAGAATGCCAGTTTTTGTCCGTCTGTATTTTTACTGGCATTCTTGGAAGAACTTTTTGCTGAATATGGAGTTCTAAGGCAGCAATTACTTTCTCTCAGTATGTATCATCCCAAAACATTCGTCTTCTGCTGTTGCTGCTGAGAAAGAAGCCATCAGCCCAACTGTCCCTCATCTATAGGCAACATATTTCACTCTCCCTTTGCGTGATTTTAAGATCTCCTCTTTGCCTCTGAATCTCTGTGGCTTAAACACATATTTAGGTGTCTTTTAAAAATAGATTTATTTATTTATTTAGATGAAAGGCAGAGTTACAAACAGAGGTGGGAGAGTAAGGGGAGAGAAAGAAAGAGATCTCGCATCTGGCAGTTCACTCCTCAAATGCCTGCAACTAGGAGCCAGGAACTCCATCCAGATCTCCCACATGGGTGCCATCTTCTGCTGCTTTGTGTGTTATAAATGGATCGGAAGTAGAACAGCCAGGACTCAAGCCACCATTCACTCATGGTGCCAGAAACTCAGCTGGTCTTCTCCAGGCTTGTGTTTTGAAGATGTGGACTGGAGGCGGACAGTTGTGCTTCTGAAGAGTGCCAGGAGTTCTCCCCGACGAGGATGCTTTATTTATGGCTGTGCACCTGTTGGCCATGGTTTTGAGCGTCAGGAACCCGAGCCTTACCTGTAGGAGTTTGCTGCTGCAGATCCCGGCTGCACCAGCTTTCTTCTGGTTCCTTCAGTCAGCCTTGATTGCGTTAGCCACACGCACTGGTCTCTGTCTGTGCCTGCTTTCAGCCTCTATTAGCACAGTAGAAATGTATAGAAGAGCACAGATGTCTGCTTTCAATGCTAACTTCTTCGTGGCTTAACTTCCTCACATGTCATTCACTGCTTTAACCTCAAATCCCACGGTGCCTTATTTTGAAGAAGGCCACTTCTGCTGTCTTTCTATGCCTGAATGCCATTTTTAACGATTCCTTGTGAATTGCTAAACATTTGCTCCCTATGATTTTACCCAGTTGTGACCAACTGTGATCATTTGTCTTCTAAGTGAAAGTTGAGTCCATTCATTTCTTTCCACCTGCATCCGCAGTCCAAGCTGTCCACACCACTCACTTACACTCCGGCAATGCAATGACCTCCTAACTGCCCCGTTGCCCCTACTCCTGGAACAAACTACCCTGTCTATCCTGCAGACACAAAGATCGCTTCAAAATGCAAATCTAACCCCTTTTCCCGGCATCCCTATTTTTGCCTCTGGTCTTCACACTTTCCAATGACTTCCCACTGGTCTGAAGACAAATACAAATCTTCTTGCTGTGGCATCCCGGCTGCCCTTCAGGGCCGCTACTCTGCCCTCCTGGCATGGCAACCCCCCTTGAAACTCATACCTGGCCTGTCCCCCCTTTGATGCCCCTTTGGTCCAGGGCATTCACACCATTGCTCATTCTGCCAGGAAGGCCATTCCTTTTCTCATCTTTTGTGACCAAACAAACTCACTTGCCCTGCAATCCCATCAATGAAAAGCAAATTCTAGAATCCCATAGAATCTGACACCATGAGCTCTTCTGGGTGTTTCTTCTGAACTTAAACATCTTAGAACTTCATTTTTCCTCTTCATGTGCAGGGGATACCAGAGACCAGGCCTGAGTCTGTGTAGGGTGGAAAGTGTAGGGAGCAGAGATGCCTCACAAAGCCAGCAAGCCCAGGGCAAGGAGAAGCTGGAAAAATCCCACTGCTCAAAAGTGTGCAGGAGAAGAGAGAGAGAGAGACAGAGAGAGACAGAGAGAGAGAAACAGAGAGAGAGAGAGAAGAACCCTCCTTGAAAAGAAAAATCTCCTTGGAGTCCTTAGGGCACAAGGCTGGCCAGCCTGCAATTTCTAAATCCAAAGTCACACTATTGTCAGGGCCAGAAAAACTGCATGATAGGGATTTGCTGTGGACTTGCATGTCCAGGTGACTGCAGAAGCAAATAGAAATGCTCCCAGGCAACGTATACTCTCACCCGATCCTCAGAGAGCTCCCCCAAATACAGCTCCAAAGCAGCAAGGTCACAGCCAAGCCCAGGAGAGCAAGGTTCTGTGAGCAGGTTAGCAGAAGCAATCAATAATGGTATCAGAGATACAGAGTAGCTTCAATGGGATCACTTGCCCAGGTATAGCAGAAAATCAAAGAGCAAGTTATAGAATCTCTCCTGGATGGTCCTGGAAAGATAAAAAAAAAAAAAAAAAAAAAAAAGAGGAACACAACATTTTACAATATACCTGTTTATTATGTACAAGACATGAAGAATGTTAAAGAAATAAATAAATAAAAAGGAGGGCCTGGCACAGTAGCCTAGCGGCTGAAGTCCTCACCTTGATCGTGCTGGGATCCCCTATGGGCGCTGGTTTTAATCGCAGTGGTCCCACTTCCCATCCAGTTCTCTGCTTGTGGCCTGGGAAAGCAGTGGACGACGGCCCAAAGCCTTGGGACACTGTACCCATGTGGGAGATTCAGAAGAATCTCATGGTTCCTGGTTTTGGATTGGCGTACCTCCAGCTGTTGCCATCATTTGGGGAGTGACTCTGTGTACGGAAGAGCTTCCTCTCTGTCTCTCCTCCTCTCTGTATATCTGACTTTGCAATAAAAACAAATAAGTTTTTAAAAATAAAATAAAAAGGAAAGCTGTATCAAGAGTTCTTAACTAAGAAAACGCCACGTCTATTTATCTTTGCAGATGAAAGTCAGAGTACCGAGTGAGTGTAGAGTACTGAGAGAGCTTCCAACCTTCTCTACGCATGCTCCACAATAAAGAGAAAAGCAAATCCAGCCCACTAGGCTAGTTCAAAGAGGGTAATGCAACTCCAGTATTGAAAACTAGAGGAAAATCACAGGGTAGCCTCTTTCTCGAACACAGTCATCTATATTAAAGTATTGGTAAACCAAGCCCAGTGATGTATGAAAAAGAATCCATCATGATCAACTGGAATTTATTCTGGGAATGCAAGGGTAATTTTACATTACAAAGCCAATTAGTGCTTTCAACCATGTTAATAGCACCAGGAAAAACAATATGATGCTTCTGATAAATGAGTTGGTAACTAACTGTTAAGCACAGTGCATTATTTATAGCATCTGCTGTGTCGTTGTTAAACAAAATTAATAGACACGGGACAGTCATTCAATACAATTTAAAAGCAATTCACGATTCAGAAACAAAATTAAAACTTTGGGGTCAGTGTTGTGGTGCAGTGGGTTAAGTCACTCGTTGGGATCCCTGCATCCCATATGGGAGTGCTGGTTGAGTCCTGGTTGCTCTACCTCCAATCCAGCCTCCTGCTAATGTTCTTGGGAAGTCAGCACAAGACACTCTGGGTTCCTGGGTCTTCTTGGGTCCCTGACACCCATATGAGAGAGCAGGATGGAGTTTCTGGCTCCTGGCTTTAACCTGGCTTCGCCCTGGCTGGTGTGGACACGTGGGAAGTGAGCTGGTGAGCAGAAGGTGCCTTTTTCTCTCTTTCATTTTCTCTGTATCACTCTGCCTTTCAAAAAATAAATCTTTAAAACTCAATGTTTGAAACTTCGACAACTAGGAGGGAAGGAAAATTTCAAAACACTATGTAGGGTGTGCAGCAGATGTACTTTCTGTGTAACATTATTTAGTATAACGGAGATCTGGTCACCTTGATATCCAAAAATTCTACTTAGGACATATAATTAAATATGTGAGCATATGCCAATAGTACATATAAGAATGTTCAAAGTGTTTTTTTTTCATGTAAAAGACTAGAACAATTCAAGTGGTCAGTAAGTGAATTATTAATTAATTTTTGATGCAGTCATGTGACAAGATAACCCATTAGAGGAAAAATTAAATTCGACATGTATATTAATATGGATGCATCACAGACGTATGGGGCTATGCACTGAGCTCTATAAGAACAGCGGTCAGGAGAAAAAATTTCGTTTTCACTTAGTTTTACATATAATGAATTGTAAATCCATAAGATACATCCAAGAGATGTCAGGGAGAGATTTCCCAGTGGGAATATCAGCATCTTTGTCATTAGCCCCCTGGTGGTGGTGAGCACTAATGAGAACATGGAAAATATAGAACAAGAGGAGGAGAGACCCAGAAGGAAGTGAGCCTTTAATGTAACGTCCAGCAGAAGGAAATGGGCCCAGATGGGAGAGAGCAAGAGACACTAAACACATGATTGGAGAAGAACCAGATGACTGGAGTCCAAAGGGAAGACTAATTGCAAAGGAAAGAGTGACTGATAGTGCTAAAATGTGAAATAGAACAGAGACGAATATATGGAAATGTCTAGGTGTGGGCACAGTGGGAGGGTAACAGAGATGAGCTGGGAGGCAGTGTTGGAGATCCAGTGTGGGATGATGGTGGCTCAGATAAAAGAGGAGAGGAGAAGGAGGGGAGGAAAGGAAAGGGGAGGCGAGAGAAGGGCAAGGGAGGGGAATGGAGAGAACGGAGAGGAGGAACATCACAAAGTTTGCTGAGATATGTAATGAAAAAGCACTTTTTTGGTGCAAGAAAATGTTCAACCCTTGCAAAGCTTTTTTTTAGAATATATATTTTCCATGAATTTTGCAAGATTTCTGAACTTCATTTTTTTTTTACCATTTATTTATTTCAAAAGCAGAGCTATGAAGAGAGAGAGAGAAGAGAGATAAAGAGAGATCTTCCTTCCTCTGGTTTGTTCCCCACATGGACACAATGGCCAGGACTGAGCCAGGCCAAAATCTACATACAGCTTTATCTGTGATAGCCACATGAGTGCAGGGGCCCAAGCACTTGAGTTATCTTCTGAAATTTTTCCAAGTGCGTTAGTAAGGAACTGGATCAGAGGTGGAGCAGCCAGACTCAAACCAGCGCTCACATAGGGTGCTGGCATTGCAGGATGTGGCTTAACCCACTACAACACAGCACAAGCCTCACGAACATCTATATAATGAACAAGAACTGTTGACCAGTTGCAATCACTGATGGCTTCTAGCTTCAAGCTAGAGAACGGGGTTGGCATTTCCTCTGATGGGAAAAGAGATGTAAAGGAATTGACTTCAGGATAGAAATCAAGTCTGCTTAAACCATGTTTAAGTTGTCACAGAATAGTCCAGGGCCATATGGAGTCAGTAGTCTGGGGCAGAGAGGAACCTGAAGTAGGAGTTATGAATTCTAGAATTTTCATACTCAGGCTGATGGGCTAGAATATATCATACCAGAGAGAACTAACACAGCCATTCTCTGAAAACACAACCCAAGGTGGTAGAGCGAGGAGTTGCCAAGCGCTTGCCAAGGGCACGAGAGAACAAACAGAGAAACTCCAAGGGATAAGTTGTGATATTTTTTCTCCCACTAAACTCAACAGTTCCCCCTTACAGGAGCTAAGCTACTGTCTTTCATCTCTGGGTCTTCAGTTGCCAATATTTTCTCTAATGCTTACATTTGTTTGGTTGGATTTCCACTCCCCACACTGACTTGAATCATACAACGAACCAATTAGGAAGACCCAGGTGAGTATCACATAGTCTGGAGTATAATGCTATGATGTAAGTGTCTTCCCACCGCCAGGCTGCTGGCACAGGTGTGAGCCCACCCTGAGCTTACCATGGTGTCATCCTGACCACACCGGCTGCTTTTCTCCCTCGTCACTACTGTTTCCCTGTGACCCCTCATTCACTAATTCCTGACTCACAGTTGGGTCTGCCTAAGTTATGACTTACATTACTTTCCAGCCACACTGCGGCAACAGCCTCATAATTGGTTTTCCGGCTTCTAGTTTCTTCCCTCTCCAATTTGTCTCTCAGTTGCCAGATTCATCCTTCTGAAACATAGCTCTAAGCCAGCCTCTCTCCAGCCTGTGCCTCAAATAGCTCCCTACATATAAAACAGCCATCTTCAGGCTCGGAACACAGCGTCCTAGGGTTCCCCCAAGATGCGACACCTATAATTCCTGCCCCTCGACCCTAGACTGGTTCAGCATGTATTCCTGTTGTACACATTAGCCTCTGGTGTGTCACAGGATCAGAGTCAGAATTAGAATTAGAATTAGAATTTTAGAATTAGAATTAGAATTCACTCTAAAGAATAGAGGTGCCACACAGCAAAGTCCTCCAAATCTAAGCTCATTTTCATTCCTTTTTTTTTCCTCCCTATTCTTTGCTCTAGCTAAAAGCCACTGCTCTTATTACCTCTAGGCATTTTCTCATATTACATTCATCACCTCACTTCCTTCCAGCTCCCAAATATCTAAATGCAACCCATCCTTTAGGGCTAGCTAAAGGACACCTTCTCCAGGAACTGTTTACTCTTTCCTACTCAATCCTGAGAGCATGGCGTCAGCCTCACTTTTAAGGTGTTGAGTTCCTTCTACAATTATTTATACCATACACAGTAATGTGTGCTCTTAATTTAGGGCACGAGCGTCCACAGTTCCCCAGTAACAAAGTCATACGAAGCACTTGTTACAGGCAAAATGTAATTCTGGATGCTGGTGACAGAGCAGGAAATAACACACAACCTCTGTCCCTAAGGAACTTCGATGTGGGCAGAGAGCAGTGTGGGCCCACACAGAAGACCTCACGACTAAGCCAGTGCCTGAGCCCAGTTCTGCCGATTTCAGAGACAAGTGCTCTGGATCCAGGGATCAGCCAATGCAGAGGCCCCGTGCTGAGAGGTAGCTGGGGGAACAGCAAAGGGGCAGATCCCCAGGGGCAAGGGAGTAGGATTAAGCTGATAGGTAGGAAAGGAAGCTGGAGAGAAGGAGTGACCCTGTAGCTCAGTGTGAGAATTGGGGTTTGAATTCTTTTATGTATTAATGGAATTTCTTGAGTACCCATATGTTTTTAATAGCAGACAGTCTGTTACTTGGCCTTGTGTCTTCTCTTCCAGCCCAAATTGTAAAGCTCGGCCCATATCTGAATGCTAGGAGAGGCAGAGAGACAGAAAAAAGACAGAGCAAAGAGAGAGAAAAGTACCGTTTCCTGATTCCCTCCCCTGCAGAGTCCCCCAGCAATTTCTCCTGTGAGTGGCAGGAACAGAATTCCATCACCTACCGTCTGTGAGGGTCTGCATGAGCAGGAAACTGGAACTAGGGGGACAGCTGAGTCTGGAACCCAGGCTCTCCAGCATGGGATGTAGGTGTCACAAACTGCATCTTAACATTTCTGCCAGCTGTATCTTTTAACAGCATGTTCTCACCATCTTCCTGAAGCCCCTTGCTGTGTGTTTGGCACAAAGGCAGGTCCCTGTAACCTGTTCACCTGAAGTGGCGCCTGAATCATTGCTGGGATTCCATCTCCCTGAGCCTCATGGGGTTACTTTGTGCAGGTGGTGGTAGTGGTGACTAATTGGCAGGAGAAATCTGTGTGAGTTACCTGACTCATTCTCTCCCCCCACTCCGACCAATCCCCCAGACTCCAGTTCAGTTGCTGACTCTCAGACAGCATCTGCGGGATGAGATGTGATGTATTTTAAATGATTGAATCAATCTTTCATTTGCCGTGAAGTGTTCTGAAATGGGCTACCAGGGAGAAAACAATTTTCCTGGCTGCTTCAAAGCAGCTTGAGTGTGTGGACTGCCTGGCATGTAACAGGTTTTCAAATTTTATGGAAATGGATTCCACATGTATCTCGGAGCTGGTCAAAAGTTGGCCTGGAAAGTGGCCCAGAGGTGAGGGAGGGGAAGGAGAAACCCAGAAGAGGAGATCCTGGGAGGAGAGAAGCTGGAGGGTAAGCAGAGCCCCTCAGGGCAGTGAGCTGTCTCCCCAGAAGTGACTCCTTCCCACAACTGGAGCCAGAAGTGGTAATACCATGCAGCTACTCTAGGTCTGAGAGAGCTGAAGGTACCTCCAGCCCCAATGTAATATCAACCCCTCTACCTGCCAATCAGCACGCCTAGTTTCCCAGGTGGCATCTGTGACCTAAAAGGGAAGATGATGATGGTATGAAAACATGGATAGAGGAAGGTCAGCACTGTGTCGTAGTGGCTTAACCCTTAATGCAGGCACAGGTTTGAGTCCCAGCTCCTCCACTTCCCATCCAGCTCCCTGTTAATAACATGCTTGGGAAAGCAGAGAAGGATGGCCCAAGTTCTTGGGCCCCTGCACCGACATGGGAGACTTGGAAGAAGCTCCAGGTTCCTGGCTTCACACTGGCTCAGCTTCTGCCATTGTGGCCATTTGAAGAGTGAACCAGCAGATGGAAGATCTTTCTCTCTGGCTCTCCTCTTGTTAATCTTTCAAATAAAAATAAATAAATCTTTAAAAAAAAATAGATAATAAGGTCCAGGTAGAATTTCAGAAGTATCCTAACCTTCCCAGCTGACATATGTAGAGGCACCATTCCCTGACTTGTGGAAGAGGCCAACAAGAAGGGGGCAGTAAGGCAGCCCTCTCTCTGGCATTGCAGCCCATGCCTGGACGGGCTGCTCAGGTGCTTTCCTGCCCCTTCCGTTGTCAATCATCCTGCCCCTTCACAATGGGCTTATCTCTGTGTGGGGTAGCCCACACTCACACGCAGATATGAATAAATGTAAGACATAAACACCTGGAAAAGGATTAGATCACACTCAATGGCTACCGCATGCCCAGACTGCCCCACCAAGAGGTGGTGTGAGGAAAGGGCTAGGAAAGCCATACACCTTCCCGGGACCTGATTGTGCTTAGCTGGGCTAAGTGGCAGTTCAGCCACCTGCTGCATTGGCATCTCCCCATGCCCACCCCGGAGAATTCAGGCAAGTTGGCCTCCTGGAATTCAGAAGGGGACCACTCAGCCCGGACAGGCAAATGCTCTCTTGCAACCAACCACCACTGCCCTTTTGAAAGTTGGTGCCTTCCACTCTAGGTTCCTGGGAGCCAGAAGTTGGTGATGAGAGAGACAGATCCAAACGCCCTCGACAATGACCCCGCAAATTACTGCAGGCAGCAAACACTTGGTAGGAGCAGTTTCTCTAATCAGGCCTCTTCCCTCCCTCACTGCCAATTCTTCTGTCTCCATCAACCATTTAAAGATCTATTTTCTACTGATCTATTTAAATTCTCCTTTTAGATGCTACCTCTATTATCTGTTCAGAGTGACTATCCCATTAGATATAACACATGCAGTACTGAGGGTCCATGATACTTTTAAGGACCTATACAAGGCTCATTGTCTTTTTTTTTTGAAAGATTTATTTGTCTTTATTGGGAAGTCAGATATGCAGAGGGGAGGAGAGACAGAGAGCAAGGTCTTCCATCCGCTGACTCACTCCCCAAGTTGCCACAGTGGCAGGAGCTGAGCTGATCCAAAGCCAGGGACCAGGATCCTCTTCTAGGTCTCCCACATGGGTGCAGGGTCCCAAGACTTTGGGCCATCCTCAACTGCTGTCCCAGGCCACAAGCAGGGAGCTGGATCAAAAACAGGGCTGCCAGAATTAGAATCAGTGCCATATGGGATCCCGACACACATGCAAAGTAAGGACATTAGCCACTATGCTATCGTGCCGGGCCTGCCTCAATGTCTTTTAAAGCTTTTAAAATTTCTTTCAAAGCTTTAAAATTTAGAAGAAAAGCATGACTATCCTACAGTTTAGATTATGTTGGCCTTTAAACTCATGTAATTGTAAAATGTGGTTTATTTAATATAGGAGAAAGTGCCTACAAGGGCAAAAGTGGCTAGGTCAATCAAAGACATAATGCCAACTCTGAGCCTGTCACTTGTGATTCTAAGCCCCTTTAAACAGCAAATTACAAAGATGAGAAGCAATAATGGGAATGACACAGCCAACACACATGGCTGATAGGATCAACATTCAGAGTTGAGTGTCAAAATACTTGTCTTTTACATTCTGTTTTATTTACTGTTTCGAGACACAGAAAGAACTCCCAATCACAGGTTAACTCCCAAAGGCCCACAATGAGCCAGGATTTAAATCCTGTTTCACACAAGAGTAACAAGCTCCCAACTAAACATCACCTGCTACCTCCCATAGTGCCCCATAGCGCCCCATAGCAGGAAGCTGGCATCCCAAGTGGAGCTACCAGTCAGCTCCCAGCACTCCAATGTGGGATGTGGGCTTCCTAACCAGCAGAGTTTCAAGTTGTTGTCCAAACACCTAGCCTCTCTACTTTTCTTTTTTTTTTTAATTATTTATTATTTAACTTCATTAATTACATTGTATTATGTGACACAGTTACATAGATACTTGGGTTCTCCCCACCCCTCCCCAAACCCTCCCACCATGGTGGATTCCTCCACCTTGTTGCATAACCACAGCTCAAGTTCAGTTGAGATTCCCCCATTGCAAGCGTATACCAAACATAGAGTCCAACATCTTATTGTCCAGTCATTAGCCTCTCTACTTTTCTAAGGTTGTGTACACAGTATGTGTGTGTGTGTGTGTGCACATGTGTATCTGATTTGCTGAAAGTATGCTAATGCACCTTCCCCCATCTTTGCCCTTGGCTAAGTAGCTGTCTTCTAAACTCTGAAAATTAAGAACTGTCCCTTATTTCTCGAGACACTGGGGAAATTCACTTGGTCATTCCTCATTAGGAAGCAGTTCGTGTTCCCAGCTCCTTGCAGAGAATGGAAGGATGCTTTTGAAAGCTGGCTGTTTTAGCTAAGACCATTCATCATGCTGATTCCACTGTCAGCTGAGGTTATACCATCTGATCTTCCATTTCCCTTGTCATAATCATTTATGCTCTACCCCTTGACATGGTACATAAGTCCTTTTTATTATATTACATATTAAATACACCAGAACACACTAGAAACCCTTCGTTGTCCAGTAAAATATGAGTGCAGTATAAAGTGGGCTCTCTTGAATTCCCACTGCATCTTGTTACTACAGTGCCTTCAGGCCTGGGTGAAGGAACTCTTATTTGCAGGACATGAATATGCATGAACTCCACAAAGCCTATAGAGTAAGGCTACAAGACAGAAAAGGGAGGAAGTGTGGCTATGCTTTTAGTTTTGTAGCAGAAAGATTTCAGGAGATAGGCCATGCTACATATGGAGGAAAAAAAAACAATTTTCATTGACCAATGTGTGCCAAACCCCAGGGTGGGTTCTTTGCAAGACTGTCTTCTAAAACAACAACAGCAAAAACAAAAAACACAAGCAGTGATCATTATTTGAGCCATATGGTCTACTCGCTATCTTCATTTTATAAACAGAGACACTATCTTTAAGAGAGTGACATAACACGCCTTGAGTCACTGCTACTGATGAGTAAAAATTTGCAAAAATGAGATCCACGATTTTTATTCTTAAAATGTCCCAATGACTTTTCGTTTCTTTTTTTTTAAAAGATTTATTTATTTTATTACAAAGTCAGATATACAGAGAGGAGGAGAGACAGAGAGGAAGATCTTCCATCCAATGATTCACTCCCCAAGTGAGCCGCAACGGGCCAGTGCACGCCGATCCGAAGCCGGGAACCAGGAACCTCTTCCAGGTCTCCCACGCGGGTGCAGGGTCCCAATGCATTGGGCCGTCCTCGACTGCTTTCCCAGGCCACAAGCAGGGAGCTGGATGGGAAGTGGAGCTGCCGGGATTAGAACCGGTGCCCATATGGGATCCTGGGGCGTTGAAGGCGAGGACTTTAGCCGCTAGGCTACGCTGCTGGGCCCGACTTTTCGTTTCTTTCAAAGCAAAACCAAAGTCTCCGCAATTTTACTATCTTTCTGACCTCATCCATTCCTGAAGAGGCCCTAACTTGGAAGCATTTCTCTTGGTGAGCAAGATCTAGAGCTGGACAAGATGAACTCTGAAGTTCCTTCTAAGCATGAAAATCTTTAGGAGGAAAAGACGGAAGGCAAGGAGAATCAAGTCTTGAGTTGATCCTACCAACTGCAAGTATAGGCAGTTTAGGAGGCTGCAAGTATCAGCTGTGCTTCGGCTATGTTTTGCACAACGTCTATGACATAGCTCTTTCAGTGACTTCAAGGTGGAGAGATGCTTTTCACCACCGTCAAGCTGTGTCGGCTAAAATCCACCCTGCCATCCCTACCCACTGCAATAAGCAACTTATGCTGTTGGCTGCTCTGCAAGCGGAGTATCAGATGATGCTCTCACAACCCACTATCGTTGCTTCTGACTTGTGTTGCATAAAGGGAATAGCTGCTACACCAATCAGGTTGTTAAAACAACAACGCAGAGCCAATGTGACTTATTTATGGAGTTTAGGTTCATACAGAAAGCACACAAAATACCTCATCACATCCTTTTTAGAGAGAAAAAAGAGAAACACTGAATGAAAAGCACTTATAAACTCCTGGTTATTGAAACTATGAGATAGCCTAAAGGTGATTTGCAGAAACTGTCATTGCAAATAAAAGCATCTGAAGCTCTAGTAGGAAGATGTTGAAAGCAGAGAAGGTGGCCTAAATGCTTTTTCTGCAACTTATGCTTCTCTTTTATTTCCCTACCTGTAGCTCTCATGAAAAAGAAAAAAATTTTTTTCAACAGAAGTCATCCCATCTTTCGGCTTGGCCAAGGACTCGTCCAAAGCCTATAGGAATAATGAGGGTAGTATTTGAGTGCACACAGAGATAATAGAATTGGAAACTACACCATTTTTATCCTGTACATTCTCTCAATTTTGTAAGTTACTGGGCCAAATAGTTACATGAGGATCTTATTCCAGAAAACGCTGCTCACACCTGACTCTGTACCCACTTTGGCAAGTTACTTGCACACTGTGTGCCTCAGTTTTTCATATATGTAAAACTGGAGGCAATAGCCAAATGTGTCCTTTAGGGTAGAATGCGGGTTAAGCGGTAACATAATTCAGCAAGCAGAGCCTGGCACAGGTAGTAAGCACTTGGTACAACCCTATGGCTGAAACCCAATTAAACAAGAAGCGCCATCATTTCAAGATTTTTAAAATCAACTTATACTCTTGCTCTCTCACCTCCTGGGATCTCTTAAGAATCTTCTGAAGTTTAATATTTTAATCTGTTAATATACACGAAGTTGCATTTCTTCTTGATCAAGAAGAATACCTAGTGAAACAAATTTATATTCTTTTTCAAATTCACATGATACCACCAGGGTCAGAAATGCCATGTTTCAACAGGAAGGTTTGGGCAGGAGATGACAGTATGACTAAACATTTCCACTAGGAAAAATTGTCCCATAATTCTGGGTCCCTAGAGCATAAACTAGATAAGCCGAGTGGTGACCGACCTCTAAAAAAATACAGATGACACAATTGTTTACTCGGTACAATTTAAATTCAGCCTAGAAGCTCTCTACAGTCAATGTTTGTAACTGATTCCCTCTAATGGAAGATTAAGTGCTTTGAGGCAAAAAAAAGAAAGATATTTGTTTTGACATTATGAGATCGATAACTGTTAGAAGCTGCTAACCCACCCAGTGGCAGGCTCTGAGCATATTTTAAAGCATAGATTGAGATTTCAGGCTAAAGTCTATTGCTACAGATTAAAATGTATGAAAGAGGTTAATATCTTAAGCTTTTGTTCAATTTTAAGACCAAATGTGTCTACAAAATATTTTTTCTAAGATGGTCAAATTGAATTAAGGGTAAGGTTTAATAATATGCTTTGCTGAAGTATTGGTCATTTAATTGTATAATTTTTACTAAAAGCCCTGGAGTATGATCATTCACTTCTTTCTGTAAATTATGGAACCTAAATGCTTTGACCTGATAGCTAGTTCATAAAAATCCTGTGCTTCCTGAGAGACAGGCATTCCTTTTATCAGCAGTATTGTGTGTCTTTCAGTAGGTACCTTGCTTGTTTTTTTTTATTAAATTTATTCATTAATTACATTGTGTTGTAATTGCATAGGAATTGGGATTCTCCCCCCACTTCCCCACACCCTCCCCCCATGGTGGGTTCCACCACCCTATTGCGTAACCATAGTTCAAGTTCAGTTGAGATTCCCTCTTAGCAAGCATATGCCAAGCATAGAGTCCAGCATCTTATAGTCCAGTCAAGTCCAACTACTTATTGGGGAGGCCCTCTAAGGTCTGAGGGCAGAGCCAGCAGAGTATCATCCCGATCAAATAAAAGCACTAACATATTATCAGCAACAATTAACATTGTTATGGAATTAATTGACATAGTATTGAGCAGCCAATATGTTTAAAATAAATGCGATTTCTTAACCACATCCTGTGACCACCCCATTCACATTTTCATTTTAGTTTATATACTACATATGACATAATATCCGTAACATAATATGTTATGCATAACATCATATCTTCTTAAATTAAGGCGAACATATGGTATTTAACCTTTTGGGATTGGCTCATTTCCCTTAGCATTATGGTTTCCAGTTTGGCCCATTTGGCCACAAAGAACTGCATTTTGTTTTTTTTAATAGCTGAGTAGTATTCCATGGAGTAGATGAACCATAGCTTTCTTATCCAATCCTCTGTTGATGGGCATTTGGGTTGTTTCCATGTCTTTGCAATTACTGATTGTGCGGCTATGAACATAGGAGTGCATGTTGGTTTCTCGTAAAACAGGTGTTTTGGATATATTCCTAGGAGTGCTATTGCTGGATCATACGGTATGTCGATTTTGAGTTGTTTGAATATTCTCCATACTGATTTCCATAGAGGCTGTACCAGCCTGCAGCCCCACCAGCAGTGAAGTAGGGTTCCCTTATCCCCACAACCTCGCCAACAAGTGTTGTTGGTGTTTTTCATGTGCGCCAGTCTTACTGGCGTTAGGTGGTACCTCACTGATGTTTTAATTTGGATTTCCCTTATTGCCAGGGAACTTGAGCATTTTTTCATATGTTTGTTTGCCATTTGGTATTGTTCCTTTGTGAAATGTCTACCCATTTCCCATGCTCATTTCTTGAGCGGCTAGTTTGTTTTGGTGTTTTGGCTGTTTTGTAGGTCTTTGTATATTCTGGAGATTAGCCCTTTATTACCTACGTAGTGCGCAAAGATCTTCTCCCATTCTGTGGGCTGCTTTTTTACTTTATTGATTGTTTCCTTTGCTGCACAGAAGCTTCTTAGTTTGATGAGGTCCCATTTGATAGCCTGTAGAAACAAAAAGATAGACCCACATCTCTCACCATACACCAAGATCAAATCTAAATGGATAAAAGATCTAAACCTACATCCAGAAACCTTCAAACTTTTGGAAGAAAATGTTGGAAATACTCTGCAAGATCTAGGGGTAGGTCCCTACTTCCTAAAAAGGACTCCAAAAGCAATAGAAATCAAGATCAGAATAAACAAATGGTACCTTGCTTGTGCAGGGAAATCTGCAGGTGGGTGCATCAGTCTTCTATGTTTGTAGTTGGCCCAGGCCTGACCAGCAGAGATCCCCAGCCTAAAAATGTGGTTCTCTTCCTGTGGTATGAACACATCCAGAGACCAACTGGCATTACCTTCCTTTGGTGTCAAGAATAACAGAAGGGACCTCCGAGATTTTCAACCTTTGTAGTTCATGGTTTCTGTCTTTGCTCACATCTGGTTCAAAGCTTTACTGAGTGCATTAGGCCAGCACGCATAGGTGGCTTCACATTTCACATTTCCCAACGTGTGACTTAACTTCTGCAGTGCCCTGCATGGAAGACAAGCCCTCTGGCTCTCCTTCCATAAAGTGAGTTCACCTCCTGCCTAAGGATTGCTGGCCAGTAGAAGTAACTTAAGAGCAATGATATCTCCTGTGTATTCTATGTATGAAGTGTTCTCAGATACCAACTTCCTGTTGACCTGGTGGTGAGGCACAGTGGCAAGGATGAACTGTTAACTACATAGATTAGATCCAGGCAGTCAATAACTCCCCAGGTGAGCAAGTCAACTGGAACTGCCCAGGATGCTTGCTTGGCCTGTTGCTGAAATGGGCAGCTCTGGATTCTCTGAGATAAAGAAGCATTGTGGAGCACTTGTCTGCATTTTGTAGAGTTGTTTTCTTCTCTGCACCTTCATTTTCTGACCTCAGGCTTTAAAACTCAGCAAACTTTTGTCCCCAATTTTTGAAACAAAAGAACACAGTTGGATGGGGTTGTGGGGTTGTGGAGTTTGGAAGGGATCAGGCCCACAGGAAGCTGGAATTTGAGAGAGTGAGAGGAGGAAGAGAAGAGGACACAGGAGAGGAGAGTGGGGGAAAACGATGAACACATTCTTCCTAAGATATTCCATGTGGCATGTGCCACGGGTAGGAGGAGGTGACAACCTGTTACTTACTGAATGGTTTCCTTTTTTCTAGCACAGCGGAAGCATCCTGCCATTCTGAGTGTGATTCTAGTAGTTAACAGATGCATAGCTCTCTTTTAACATGGCCATTAAATAGGGCTAATGACTCCAACAGTGATCAACTGAAAAGGCAGCCGCCCATTGCAGTGCTGGAAGCAAACGGCTGCTGCAGTCTTGCCAAGAGGCAGACAGACACGATCTCCTATGTGGTGCCTTTCTAAAGGACTTTTGAGTGTAATGAGGACCAGATACAATGTTCACTTACTTAACATTTTAAGTCTTTAGAGGGAAGTGATTACAAGAGATGCCGCTGTCCTGTATTCTTCCCCAAAGCTAGTATTCATGAACTGAGACTGGAAGAATGAATCCATCACACATCCTACACATCCCACTCAAAGTAGCTGTTTATTTAGTTGAGTTGAAAATTGTACAACTCTAATGGGTTGCATTAGGGTCAGAGAAACCAGATCCCCATATTAATAATATTATATTTTTGTCTACAGATCTGCCTTTCCCATGACAGTCCCATGAGAGTCAGAGAAATTCATAAATTGTGGAATAGCTGTTGGCGTTGATTGATGAACTTATGGATGGATTCAGCCCTGGCTTGTTTGGCATTTATATCTATGTCTTAGCTGAAAGTTTAGAGGGCATGTTGATTTAATTTGTGGATGACAGGAGTCTGGAAAGGATAGAAAATGCATTGGGTGATAGAATTAGAATCCAAAAGGATTTTGACAGGCTGGACAATGGGACAGATCTAAGGAGATAGATTTTAATAGCAATTGATAGAAGATCTGCACTTCAATCCTCCAGTACCATCTTATTGCAGGTATGAAAGCAAAGAAAAAGAAACAAGGCTATCAAAGAGATGCTTGCACACCTGTGTTCGTCACAGCAATATTCAGAACATTCAAGACATGGAGGGATGAATTGATAAGGGAAAAGTGATATACATAAATATTATTTGGTCAGAAAAAATGAAATCCTGTTATTTAAGGCAGTAGGAATGAAACCTTAGAATGTTATACTAACTGAAATAAACAGATATTGAAAGACAAATGCCACACATTATCATGTGTTGATTTCACAGAAAGAGAGGGTAGCATAGTGATCCCCAGATGACAGAGAGAGTAAGGGAAAGCAGGGTAGGAGGATGTTGGAAGTCAGGTGCCAGCATACATTTGGATAGGAGGAGAAAGCTATAGTGTCTCACAGCATAATACAGTGATTATCCTCACCTTCATTTATAACATACTCTATAAAAAACATTGAAAGTGGACTTCAAAGATTCCTCATGCAAAAGAATAAGCATTTGATGAGATGGAATGCCAACTACTCTCATTCATTGTATATTATATATGTATATTGAAATATTATGCTATATTCCACACAATAGAGTTATTGCGCATCAACATTTTGAAAATGTGAAACTCGTGGCATGTACCTATAGGTACCTGATAGGCACATGGTGATGATGACTTAGCAGTAACAAGTTTTAAGTAAATGGAAGGGTTGCGGTTGAAATCTTGTTCAGAGAGCACAATTCAGCTGCCAGAATCCCATGGGATCTTAGCAAAAATAGAAATGAAACAATGTTTGATTGCCCTGGTAATAGTGGGGCTCGGGAGAGAAGGAGGTCAAGAATGTCTTCTGTTTTAGGGATAACTACTTCCTCATTTAATGCATGTCCTCCATCTCCTTCCTGATGCAAGGAAATTTTGAAGTATCTTATTCTCAAAAAGCATCAATAGTATGTCTTTTACTGGTTAGGAAGAATAGGAAATTTAATTTGGAAATATTTTCCTTCAGTATTTGAAGATAGGCTAAGTCGTTATTTCTGGCATCCCCTTATTATTATTGCAAAGCCCAGTGACGTTACGATTCTGTACATTCTTTCTCCCTCCTCCCCTTTCTCTCTCTTTCTCTTTCTCTCTTTCTCTTTCCCTTTTTCTTCTTTGTTCCAAGAGTTCTAATAGTGCAACAGATCAGTTGGCCTCTCTGATGATTCATACCCTGCAGTCCTGAGAAATTTTCTTGAATGATCTCTTTGATGATTTCTTTCCCTTCACTTTCTCCTTCTAGTGTTGTAGTCGAGTATGTGTCACAAACTGTCCTAACCATTAGCGATTTATTAAGTCTTTTAAATTTTTATTGCAAGCCTATCTTCCATCCGTTTCACTTTTTGCTCTGCTTAGGGGAGAGATTTCAAATCTTTGTTCAAGTTTTCATTTCTAATGTTTTCTACGCTAGGAGTTCCTTTCTTTACTTCTGCTCTTACCCCATGAACATGACATATTTTCTCAATCTGAAAAGAGTCTATTTTTAATTCTCTTCCTCTGACTGGTCTATTTTTTTCCCAAGTTGCTTTTGGTTTCTCTGTTCCCTAGTAGTTTCCTCAGACAGCTTAGGATTGTTGACTCTCAGCTCATATTAAAGACAAAAATATTGAGATATCAACTTAAAGTTCTCTGGACTTGATCTTATCATGTTTGGTCTCTTTAACAGGATAAGATGGCAAATATCACTTGGGGAATAAGTGTTTTTTTGTTTATCTTTAGACATTTTCTTTGGACTGACCACCCAAAGAAGAGAGGATACTTCTGGTTGCTGGACTGATTAGAATCTCAGAATCACTGGAACCTGGTTACAGGAGTTAGGCCATCGAGAGTGGGAATTTTTCTATAAATGAAATTATCTTATTTTCCAATGTCTCTTATATCTTCAGTTGTTTTGTAACCCTCAATGAAGAGTCTCACATATCTGCTCCTGAGGATAAACAGTGAGACTTCAGGGTGGGTAACTGGCAGACAGTCCTCTCCTCCGTGCTGGTTTTTCCTCTCCCCTTCTCTTTGGGGGTCTGTGCATTTAAAACAGTCCCTTGACGATGGTTTTGGTGGAGCTTAGAAATAATGATGAGATCTGTCCATGTAACAAACTCTGTATGATGTATTTTTTTAAAAAGATTTCTTTATTTTTATTGGCAAGGCAGATTTACAGAGAAAGAGACAGAGAAAAAGATCCTCCATTTGCTGGTTCATGACCCAAATGGCCGCAATGGCTGGAACTGAGCTGATTTGAAGCCAGCAGCCAGGAGCTTCCTCTGGGTCTCCCATATGGCTGCAGGGTCCCAAGGCTTTGGGCTGTCCTTCACTTTGGGAAGTGAATCAGTACTTGGAAGACTCTGCTTTCTCCCTCTCTTCCACTACTTTCTACTTTTTCCTCCTCTTTCTGCCCCTACCTTTCAAATAGGATGAAAAATGAAACAACATACAAATTTTTCAAATATCTTCCATTCTTTCTAAATTACCCTGTACTGTGATATTCAGTTACAGTCACAGAAAACAGACCAACATGGGGGCAGATGGTATATACAGTGTGGATACATTCAACAAAAAGACGCTTCACACCACTGTTGGGGTAGAATGGGACAGCATGCAACTTTTTCATGCTACTTAGCACACCACGCAAATTAAACTTTAGAACTGCTAATTTATGGACTCTCTGTGTTCAAAAATCTGTGTGTATGTTTGTGTGTGTCTCCAGATTTAGGGTGTTGCTTTGCCCTGTGACCTCTGTCCTCCTGGGGCCATAAGAAGAATCACAGATTATTTGTTTATCCAGTGTTTTCTTGCTGTTAGGTTTTCTTGCTGTTAGGGTGAGATTAGCCATTGGAGCGGGAAAGCGGGGAGGGTGGGAAAGGAGAATTCCTTTAAAATCTTGTTTATCTCTGAAGTTGCATAGTTCCACCGATTATGTTTTGCACATCTGACCACTGTTGAAGAGGAAAGCTAATTAACAGAATATGCAAATTAAGAGTAGTTCCGATGATAATTAACATTTTCCCATCAGCAGCCAGTCCAGTTGCGCACAAGAGTAAATCAGCGGCAGTTCCCCTACAGCTTCCACAACTTCACCCTGGAGCCCTGTGGTGACGCTGTTCTCCACATGAGCTCAGAAGCATGGAAATGATGGCTCTGATGGTCTTGGCACAGCTCAGCAGTACATGGGACAGCACCACGCTCTGACAGATGGACAATTACCCAGCACCGTCCTTTGCTTGGCAGGCACTGGACAGAGTGGTGACCCAATGGCCTCCCAAGTGCAGGTGTACAAGGGCAGAGGCATTCGACCCAGCATGAGGTGGGGGCGTGGCTTCTCCCAGGTCTCCTGCCCATTTCACTCGGATCTGTACCTTTGCAAAATGTGGGGCCCAGCATGATGGCTCAATGGCTAAATCCTCACCTTACAAGTGCCAGGATCCAAATGGGCACCAGTTTGTGTCCTGGCTACTCCACTTCCCATCCAGCTTCTTATTAGTGGCTTGACAAAGTAATGGAGGATGGCCCAAGTCCTTGGGACCCTGACCCATATGGGAGACCTGGAAGAAGCTCCTGCCTTCTGGTTTTGGATCAGCTCAGCTCCAGCTATTGCCACCATTTGGGGAGTGACCCAGCAGATGGAACATTTTTCTGTCTTTCCTTCTCACCATAAATTTAATTTGTCTTTCCAATAAAAACAAATGTCTAAAAACAAAACAAAACAAAACAAAACAAAAAAAAAATGTGGCCAGGCTGGATTTTGCTGGGCTTTTCTGGCTGATGGTTATATTATTCAACATTCACCAGGAGGGTACAGTCAGTGTGTGGGTCATAATTCCTGGAGGAGGCATCTGTGTCAGGAAAGAAATGGTTATATTACTCACAAGAACTGCTGTGTGGCATCCTGATGCATCTTCCCAAGCGTGCTGACCCCTTATAAACAGCCCTGGATATACAGATTGAATTGAAGACTCCAAAAGCTACAGAACTTGCCACACAACAGTAACGTTTCGTTCTTTACAGAACCCTTTCCTTCTTTCCTTATTTACGCGTGTTCATTTGGAAGGCAGAATGACAGAGAGGTGAGAGACAGAAAGATATCTTGCCTTTGTAGACTCACTCCCTGAATGACCCTCACAGCTGGGTGAGAGTCAGGCTGATGCTTTGAGGCAAGAATTTCATCCAGGACTCCCATGAGGATGGCAGGAGCCAAATGCCCTAGCCATCATTTGCTGCCTTCCCAAGTGCATTAGCCAAATATTGAACAGAAAGTAGAACTGAAGGTAATTCTGCCACCCGTGACACCAGCATCCTGAATGAGTGCTGATTTGAGGCCCAGCTGCTTCACTTCTGATCCAGCTCCCTGTTAATGTACCTGGAAAGGCAGCAGAAAAATGGCCCAAATGCTGGGGCCCTTGCATTCGTATAGGAAACCCAGAAGAAGCTCCTGACCTAGTCCTGGCCACTGCAAGCATTTGAGAAGTGAACCAGTGAATGAAAGATATTTGTCCGTCTTTCCCTCTCTCTCTCTCTTCAACTCTGCCTTCCAAATAGATTTATGCAAACAACAACAACGGAAGTGGAACCACTGGGATTCACACATGCAATGCCGACATCCCAAGCCATAGTAAATCCACGGCACGCTGCACCAGCTCCTGTGGAGACTTCAGCACAGGCTCTGCCCTCCTTGCCATCTAAACCCTCCCTGTATCCACGCTTTCCAGCTCTCACTGATGCTTTTCCGCTCCTGTGTTTATTTAAATGGTACAAAACTCTCCATTTTAAAAACAAAGTGACTCAGCTGTGTGGACTTTAAGTCCCTTGCATTCATTTCCAGACTTGACAGCATTATATTATGGTGAAAAATACTTACTATCAATCACATTATTATCAGAAAACAAAGTACCAAAAAAGATCCACATAATGACCTCATGTTCAACTTCCAATTCTGATGGCTCAGGAAACATCAGTAGCAAAAATTGTTTATAAAAGTGCGAGCTTACAAAGTCAGGAACTTGGGGCAGCAGATATTGACAATGGTAGGAAATCTTGGTATCAAGGGCTGGAGGGTCCAGGGAACCCAGGCCCTGGAGAATCCTCTCAAGACAGGAGCTGTGGCCGGAACTGGGAACACAGTGCCAACTAATGACAGAATGGGAAAAAAGATTTTGCTCTGTCTCTGGGGAGAGGATCACTTTCTGGCTCAGGCCATCTCATGGTGCCTGGGAGGGAAGGCCTCCTTGAATTTAACCCTTCAGTCAAGCCCCAGCTCTCTTCCTGGCAAACGTCAGCAAGGCCATGCCCCGTGTTCCCAGGCTCAGACCCAGGAATACAGTACAAGGCTTTGAAAAGAACTAAATGTCCTAGACAGGGAATGAAATGGAGAGTCCAAAACACTGTTGTTTCACAGGTTCTGGTAACAACTCTCACTGTTACGGCTCTTCTAAGACCCTCTTTGTTCACGTGCATTTTCAAGGGGTAGGTTTTTTGATCAAGGAGGAAAATAAATTGATGACTGCCATTCATGCACAAAAGCAGGATTGATAGTCCTCGGATGACTCTCAATTTAATATTCTAGCAAATTAGATGATTGGAACTAGTTTCATGAGAAAAAGATCACCTCCTCCTCTCCATGGAGAAGAAGGGGGCATCTCTTTCATTGCTTCCTGAGGCTCCATTTGTTAATTATGAATGCCTGCATCGTGTTGAAGGCTGGGCTCTGAGATTTCATTAGCATTATAGGCAAAACAAACCAGCCAATAGGATTCAATTTCACTGATAGAAATAGACAAAGGGGTGAAATTACCAGGAATGATGAAATAAGAAGCATCTAGCTTTATTCTTCCCACATCAGATGCATTTTTTCTCAAAATACAACATTTTAAAGTCTTCCTAAGACTTGTTGTATTTGCAGTGACAAATAAAGGGCAACTTGGTGGTAAAGCTCAGAGGTTACCTAAGGGTCTTCTCCAGCTGGGTTGTTTGGCTGGACAGATTGTCTTGGCTGTTCAGGAAGCCATTCATAAGTGACTGGCAAGTGTGGACCCTGGATGTCCTGCCAGACAGATTGAATGTCAAGGGGTAAATCAAAGAACTCACAGAGCCAAATGCACATGCAATTAGTTTTTGATGTTCTGTTGGTAATGGGTTTGAAATACGGGGACAATTCAGAAGGAAATGTTTTGAGAGCAAAGCTCTTTTGTCTGAAATCAGCAGCAGTGCAGAAAATGCTGCAGAGGATCTTAGTCTCTTTAGTAGTGGTGGCACTGCCAAGAAAACAAACATCTGGAAGGTTCTGAATGTTTTCTAGGCACCCCCATTGGGCATATTGCAGGCATGAGCTCGCTTAGCATCACTATAGTCTCATGAATCCATCTCATAGTCTTTTTTTTTTCCAGAGATGGAGTTAGGAGCATCACAGAACTTGTGAGAATAAAAGGCAGTGATCCAGGCTCTTTGATTCTGGTTCCAGTAGTCTCAATGGTACCACTGGCCTCTCAGCACATTTAAGTACTAACCAACCCATTCTTTTTTTTTTTAACTTAAAAAAGTGTTGGAGGTGAAATGGGGGTGGCAGGAATCAGTAACATTATTTTGAAACACAGAGATGAAATCAAGTTTCGATCTGCTGGTTCATTCCTTTAGGAATGAGGCCCACAATAGCCTGAGCTGTTAAGTTAAAGCTAAGAATCAGGAACTCAATCCAGGTCTCCCATAAAGGTGGAAGGCATCCAGCTACTTGATCCATCACCTGTTGCCTCTGAAGATCTGTATCAGCAGGAAACCAGAAATGAGAATAGAGGTGTGACTTGAGTACAGATACTCCAATGTGGTACGTGGGTGTCTTGGCCAGCATCCTAACCATTAGCCCAAATACCCACCTCAGAAAACATGTTCATATTTCATACTTGCAAATATAAGAGCCATTAGTAAAGGATGTTAGGATGGAGCCAGCCTTGTGCTGTAGCATATAAAGCCATTGCCTGAGAAGCCAGTCCCTATGGCCATCAGTTCTTGTGCCATCTGTTCCATTTCTGATCCAGTTCCCTGCTAATGTTCCGGGAAAGGCAGTGGAAGATGGCATAGCCATGGGAGAGACCCTTGTGGAGTCCAGGCTTCTGGCTTTGATTTGGTCTAGCTTCACCATTTGTGAGTCAGGAGATAAAGGATCTCTGTCTGTAACTCTGACTTTCAAATAAGGAAACAGATCACTAAGAGAAGGATGTTAGGACAACAGAAATCTGAAGAAGCTGTTAAAAGTTCTTCTCACAATTTTGCTTTTGAAACTTTTGTGAAGAAAATGAAGGAGGGTCAGGCAGACAGCCTGAAGCTGACTGGTGAAACTCCTTCCAGGTGCTGGTGATCACTGTTAGCTAATTTCACCACAAACCCAAGATGCCAGACACAATACGTGAGCCACATGAGAGGTCTTTATTTTGGCAGGGAAGGTAACCATGGGACAGGGAGAGAGCGGGAGCAGAGAGACACAGAGCAAAGAAAAGAGAAGAGAGGAGTTGAGAGAGGAGAAGAGAAAGAGAAAGAGAGGAAGAGAGAGGGAAGGGGGACAGAGAGGGAAGAGAGGAGAGAGACTAAAGAGAAGAGACACCTTTATAGCCTTGAGATCTGGAGCTGGGTGTGGGGAGTGTGGGGTCAGGGATTGGCAGACGTAGCTGTAAGTGGATACCAGGGATAATTGCATCAAGGGATTTATTGGTGGAGGGGATCAGTTTGAACCTGAAGGTCACTAAATTTACTTAGGCTAGTGGGCCTTAGACCTAGGGGATTTACAGTAGTGCTGGGTAAACAAGTATTTAAGATATTCAAGGTGGCTCTGGGCCCAGCATGACTGGAGATCAGTCTTTGGCCCACTGTTCCATTTGCTCCTTACAATCATCAAAGAACAAGATGAACGACTCATGTGCCTGCAGCTCCTAGGAGGGTAGAAAGAGGCTCATAAAATACTAATGACAGAAAGCTGATCCCAAAATGGTATGCAGAAGGTGAGCTTGTTGTGATTTAAGAAATAAAAAGAAAATGTGAATTTGTAACAGAGTGTCTATTCAGAAATTCTCGGGAGATGGAAGAACAGACACTCCAACTTAGCTTCCTTCACTTTGCTTCCATGTAAGGTCTAAGTTCTCTAGGTAAGCCAATGGCCATGTGTGTTTGAAGGCAGCATCAAACTGGAGCTTGGGAATCCGTGGGCACTCAAATGGTCATAGTTAACCCAGAGACAGGCCAGCAATCCCTAATGACGACAGGTTTGGAGGGCCATTTGCCAGTGGTCAGGTGTGTGTTGGCTGGATTCCTTGTCTGATTCAGCCTCAGACCAAAAAAAACACTTCCTCCTGGTGAGTGAATCCTGGTTGGTTTGGTACTTGATACGTGTCCAGACAGTGACCAGAGTTTGAGCATCTTTGCCCTGCAAATGTTCAATTCTGCTGAAATGGGCTGGGTATCCTGAAAAATGGACTATTATGGAGGACTAAAAGGACTGTTAAAAGATTTTGTTGCTTCGTTGCATTCCTCAAATTACAGTATTAAGTACAGGACATTATTTAGAAATTATTAAAACATATATTATTGGTCCATTGATTTTATATTATCACTCCCCATAATTTGTATTGTGGTTTTGTTTGTTCACGTAGACTTTTGTACCTGGGGAACAGCCAAGAACAAAGCATAATGCATGCACTTGCTGGCTTGTGAAGGGCTGTGAAATGTAGTTCTGGCTTCGACAGATAAGCCAGTCAATTTAAGTTACATTAAATGAATTTGCTTTTTAATAGTCCTTTAATTTCAGCCTGGTTGGAAAGGGGCTGGGATGATAGGGTGAAGTTTCCTGTCTCTAACAATTTTCTTTTAGGACATGATTTTCCAGATTTCATCTGGGAGGCAACCCAGCAAGAACTATTATAGTCAGCGCATCGGGAGGATAAAATAGAATCTCCATCATTTACATCAATGCCAGACTGTCTCTTTCCCAATCAGGATTTGCCTGCTTTCCTTTTAGATCTAATTCCTGTAAGATTTTATAAAGCTTGGTGTGGATGTGTATGCTTAAGCATTTCTGTTATTGTATGGTCAGCAAAAAAAAAAAAGGCAAATAGTAAGTATACAACTCAATTAATTAATTTGAGGCAAGCACTTGTCATCACCACTCGGAACAAAGCATGGAACACTACTGATAGTGTGAGTCCTTAGGCTCCTCCTACTCCAATTCTCCCCTCTTCTTTCTTCCTTAAAAGTTACCATTGCCCTGACTTTTAACCCCATAGAACATGTTCCCCTGATTTTAAATATTAATCTGTCCACATGGTCATGCATGACTGGCTGATGGTCAGTTGATTTAATTGTTGAATACTGTTCCCCAGTGGGTGGGCATTCAGCTTATTTCTGGCTTGGAGGCATTATGAAACCTGCTGTAAATGGTTCTGCTTCTGTCTCGTGAATGGGTAGGTACATTTGTTTGCTGGCTGTGTATCTAGAAATGGGATTGCTGGATCATGTAAAATGTTGGTAGTCAACATTGTTACGCAATGCCAAACAGGTCTCCAAGTATTTGTTGCAGTTTATCTTTTACCAATAGTTTGTAAGAGTTCCCATAGTACCACTTGCCTGCCAATTCCTGTCATGGGCCATCTTTTTAACTGTAGCTCATCTGGTGGATGTGTTTTAGTATTTTGTTGTTTAATTTGCATTTCCTGGATTGCAGAGGACTTGGACTGTGATATCGCATTCTTATTGGCCACATGTTGGACTTGCTCGCTCATTTTTCTGTTGGATTATTTGCCTAACCCATTGTTTTATAGAATTCTTTCATGTTCTGAAAATGAGTCATATGTGATACATGTAATTTATTTCACCATCTGGCTTTCCTTGCCTCCCCCCTTATCAGCCCCTTCTGATAAGCCAAAGTTTTTAACTTTAACTTAGTTCTGCTTATCAACATTTTTCATTTGTTGTTACTGTATTTAGTGCAAGAAATCATTCATAATCAAGATTTAAAAAAAAATGCAGTCTGAGCTTTCTAACAGCTGTATGTGTTACTTTAGCCCTTACATTGAAACCTGTGAGTTGCCTGGAATTGATTTGTGAGTCTGATAAGAGATGAAATTTTGTAAGCTTAATAGACTTGGGAGGTATCATGGCTTGCTTGAAAGAGATATTTTAGATGCATTTTAGACACATATCACTCTGATATACTCACTAAAAAAGTGTCAGCAGTGACTTGGTTCATGCGCAGCTAGTGACTGCTCTTGTTGGATCTGCTGAGGCCCCAGAAGGCTGGGCTTCTAGAAAGGATTCCTTGTCTTTCGGGTCCTGGTTGTTCCATCAAAGAGGAGTATGACAGGAAGATCAGAGGGTAAGATGGCCTGCAACACAGGCGTGCTGTGTTCCCAGCAGGCTCTTTTGGGTCCTTTCTCTTCTTGTTCAATGGGTGCAGCTCCTGCCAGTCACACCCTATACAGCTGCCCTCTTGTGGTCTCATGCACGCTCTCTCTGTTTGCCCTTCCAGGCAAAGGGGAGGCAAGCACTGTCTGCCCTTCTGGCCCAGAGGTGCTTCACTACCTTTTGCCCTCAACTTTATAAACCACTTACCTTTTCAATCTCCTTCATAGGCGAGGCCAGCACAGTGCATGAGCTTCTGGCTGAAATCTATTTCCTTTTTTAAACTTTCAGTAACTCCTACCTTCCTTCTTGGTCTTCACTTCAAAATTGTTGTCAGTTTTATCACCCAAGAGGTCATTTACAGGACTAAGAGTCAGCGGATGCCAACATCATTTATTTCCACTGTATGTCAGCCCACAGAGCCTTCAGCCGGGGTGGGCATCTCTCAGCACAGGTGGACAGGATCCTGCTACCTCTCAGGGCATCCTCAATACCTCCAGCTTTGACTAAGCAAAGTTTCACCTCAAGCTGCCTCCCATGAGAGTATGTAGTGAAAGTCACACCAAGCCTCAGAACATGGATAGATATCCAGCAGCAGCTCTTGGACTGAAAATATCCTTGAGTGACATGTGGGAGGACATCTGCTCTTCACCTCATGGAACAGCTTCTGAGCAGGTGGCAAGCACCATTGAACAGAAGAGTGTACTTTCCTATCCCCGATGGCCCTCAGCCATTACCCCCGACAATCACTCATACCTCAGCCCTTCCCAGGTGGCCTCAAAGTTCCCCTGGGCACCTTTTTTTCTGGGGACATCTTTGGCAATGGCATTGGTGCTCGAAGACAACAACACGCACCTGCAGCACTGATAGCTCCTTGAAATGTGCTTACAAATGGATGTTTTAAGGTCGTATACCAGATCTGTGAAATCAAAACAGAGGTGGAGTCCAGCAATGTAGACTTCTACAAACCATCAGGGGTTCCTTTGCACTGAAGACTATGACACACAGCTGTACAGTATTTGCAAAATGTCAGGCTCCAGGATGACCTCAGTGTGCCAACCACTGGGTATACTGCTGCATTGAAAGCTACCTTTTTATTTTTGCACACCAAATGCTACAAAGACATGGACATTCAGCATTTACTCTTCTCCAATTCCACTCCCTGTTCAACAATGATGGTAGGAATCTATTCCCACCCATCGACATTATCCACTCGTTCATTTACATACACCATGAGAAATGCAGTGCCTCGCCCCCACTTCCCCACTCACTCTAGAACTTTCTACACATATATACAATAGATATTATTCACAAAAAATCAGATTTGGTATATACTCTATCAGATTTGGTATATACTCTATATACAATATGTTAACAAGGATATATTTTCCAGGTTGGCACATGTACAATATTACTTTTTCTTTTTATCAGCTAGTCATAAATTAGATGCACATCAATTTAAGTAATCATCTGTTGAGGAGTATGTAGCTTATTTTCAACTTTTTCTGTATACAGATTTATCAAAAGGCAGATTATTGGTAAGTACATATGCAATCTGTTGTATAGGATAAATTCCTGTAATGAAGTTAATGCCCACAAGGAACACATTAAATGGCTTTTCCCCTGTGCTTTTGAACAAACTGGGTATTTTGTTGTTGATGCCTTTTATAATTATTTATTGATTTCTTTCAGAGGTAGAAAGAGAGACAGAGTTCCCTTCCATTGATTTACCCTCCCGATGCCTACAACAGCCTGAGTTAGATCCAGGTTGAAGCCAAGAGACAGGAACCCAATTCAAATCTTCCACACAGGTTGCAGGGACCCAATTACTGAATCCACACCACTGAATCCTGGGTCGGCATGGGTCAGAAACTGGAGATAGCAGGCAGAGCTGGGACTTAAACCCAGGCATTGTGATGGGGAGGCAGGTGTCTTACCTGGTCATCCACATGTCTGCTTCCCCAACCTGTGCATGTTTAGCTAATTCTTTTCATTTGTGTCCCTCTTACAGGAAGTATTTCCTCACACGGATTTTTGTAGGAAATGTCTCTATGTTTTCTGCTACATGGAGGGATATTTTTAAATCTCCATGATTTTCTAATCAACAGATGTTGTATGGGAGTAGCTGAGATGTATTTGCTCACTTAACCCAAAAGCACTCAAGGAGGGCTTCGTTATCCCTGCCAGTATGAAATGGATCATATAATAAATTCCCATTTATCCACAAATGGCTTTGCTTCAGGATCTGTTCTGTTCAATTAACTGATCATTTCCTGAATGAATGTTACATTTGTCATTTTATCTTTTTCTCCCATTATTTTATGGTTGAAGTTTGCAGGTTGGGCATCTTCTTACTTATTCCTTGTCAAAAATATTTTTATATTCTTTTGTTTTGCTTTCTCCTTCAGATTGAATTTTAGAGTCCACTTAGAAAGACCCCAGTGGAGTTGACGTTCAGTGTTTCATTGACTAATTCAGGAGAGAGCTGAAATCTTGATATTTTATAACAGGTGACTGTTTCCCCATGGCTCTGCCCACACTAAATATTGCCATGCTGGCACCTTTGCCAACAAAGAGTGTTCCATTTGTTTGCTTTTCAGATTGATTTGTTTGAAAGATAGTGTAAGAGACAGTGAGACATCTTCATGTGAGTTCATGCCCTAAATGCTCCAAACAGCCAGAGCTAGGCCAGACTGAAGTTGGAGCCAAGGAACTCCATCTGGGTCTCCGACATGGGTGGCAGGAACCCAGAACCTGAGCCATCAGCAGCAGCTGTCCCAGGCACATCAGCAGGAAGCTTGATTGGAAACAAAGGAACTGAGACTCAAACCAGTACTCTGGTGAGGAATACCAGCATGCCAAGCAGTGGCTTAACAAGATGCATCACAACAACTGCCCAATGGTATTTTATTTTAATAATTAGTAAGAGGTAAAAGTAGCTATGTTCATCTTATTGTAGATTTTCGTTTTATCTTACCATTTGTTAGCATCAAGTGAACACTCTGCCACTGGCACAGAATTCTAACACATTGCCAGTCATGCAGTTTCCTACTCTGAAAGAAAAAAGCAGTTGTAAGAACTGGTCAATTACAAGACATTGATCCCTAAAACGAGATCTTAGCACACCTGCTCCCGATTGACTCAACATGGCTGCTCCAAAGGCATTGGCATTTCCTATTGCCTAAATTAATCTCTAATCAGCTACTTGCTGAGTGAATGGACTCAGATCACCCCCTCCGAAGGCAGGCAAGCCCAGAAAGGACTCCAAACAATGGCATCCCTCCTAGCCACTCCCTGCCTCACCCGGAATCTTTGGCCTCGCTCCCAGGCTTCCCATGGCCTCAGCAGAGCAGGTGCCGGATGTGGAGTCAGGCAGGTCCTCACGCTTCACCTGCCCAGCTCACCAATGCAGGGGAGGGTGGCTCCACACTCACACCTTGGCTAACTGTGGGCTCCCTGATCTCCCCTCCCTAGCAAAGATTGGGTCTTACTTTGTTTCTCCGTCTTTATCAATACTGTTCTTGTCTGACTGTCCTTATACCATTGTTTCTTGTTTTTGTGTTGTTTGGTTTATTATAAAGCATTATTTATTTGAAACAGAGAGAGAGAAACTCTTCCATCCACCGATTTACTCCTCAAACGGCCACAACAACTGAGCCAGGTTGAAATCAGAAACCAGAAGCCCCATCCTGGAGCAGAGACCAAAGCGCTTGGACCATCTTCTGCTTTCCCAGGCACGTTAGAAAGGAACTGGATTGGAAGTGGAGCAGCCAGGAACTAAACTAACGCTCACATGGGATGCTGGGACAGGCCTATTGCCTGCTTGACCTTGTGAAAGAGACCCATAAACTAGTTCCTACAAAACTATTAGGAGTCAACCTAATAAAATCCACCCCAAACATGCATTATTTACAGTTTAATCAGACTATGTTGTGTTGGAATATGAAACAGGGTGACAAAGAAGGTGTTTTGGAGATGGGTCTTCCCACCTGCCCAACTTCCTGCCCCATTTATGTTTTCTTACAACTCTATTGTGAAGGGTCAGTCCTACAGAATGGTGGGCCTGGAGCCAAAAGAACCCAATGTGAGTCCTTGTTCTTGAATAAGTACTATACTTGGCTGACCTTGGTCTCCTCACTTACTAAGTAGGAAGATTGCATTGAAGCCATGTGACTAGAGGGATCAATGATGCCAAAATGTCACAGCTGGATAAGACATTAGCTTTGTCAAAACTCTGGCCAGAAAGGCTTATAACTGGAGGTGATCCAAGAACTCAATAGCCTGCTGGCCTCATGCTGGGGACCCAAAGGTCCCAGGAGATTCCTCTGGCTCCCATGAGCTGCCCAGCAGAGCTGAGCCCTAGCCTCAGCAGATCTTGGTCTCTGGCTCTTCTCTGAATGTGCAACTTTGTTCCATGCTTTACTTTGGCTTGTCCTTGACTATGTCACAAGGGTAATGCATTGAATTACCTCCTGGGGCATTTCTCCTCTCAGTAGTATATTTTCTGATGCAATTCTTCAGCCATTAGTCTTGTTAATGGCTCTCAGATAGGGGGAGGAGGAGTACTGCCCAGACCAAGGAAGGCTAAGGGTAGAGTGGCATTTGGGCATCAGGTAGGGAGGACAAATAGAGAGGAAAGGGACAAACATAGACCAAGTCGCCAGAGGCCAGCTCCAGCTGAGTTTGGAGCTCGAGAAGGGTGTGTGGAGGTGGAGAAAAGAAAAGACAAAGATGCTGTCATTTGGTACTCTCTTGTAATAGCTCAAGAAGCTGTTCTTTTGATTTACTTGGACATATCACAAACTTCTGCACAAACGTTTGATTTTACTGTCTTTAACTTCAGAACTAAGCCGGCATGCACAAATGTTTGATTAATTAATTTTTACTTCATGGTCAATGAGGTGCTCTTAAACATAATTCTATAAGTTACTATAATCATTTTCTTCAACGCTAGCCATTATTCATTCTTCAGTAATAGCCATTCGGTGATAGCCAGGACTCTAAGGCCAAGACACATGTGGTTACTGAATAATTAGTAATACATTCCCACTACATTTGTATTTCCACAACTTATCTATCACTTAATGGGAGAAAAACATCAAAAGGGCAAAAACATAAAGATTCAAGACAAAAAGTTTCAAACATTAAATCTCCCTACAACTGCAGGCTCTACAACCTCATAAACAGTCAGACAATAATCAAAAGCATATCTCTATGATATTAATAAAAAACCCTATAATTTCTCTAGTCAAAAAATTATAAAAGCGGCTGAAACAGCTGCATTTTCTATGCTCCAAAGAGTTGCAAGGAGAGGCCAGCCATTAGGGTCACAGTAACTATATTTTTTGCCATATCAGTTTCAACTCATACTCCCATCACTTCCATTAGTTTGCAACATCCTTAAGCCATTTCCCAGAAGGCATGTCACATGTCTGGGTCAGATTTGGTGGAAATGGGAAGGCACACAATAGGGTGTCCAGAAATGGCATGGGCTTAATTGTACTCCTGTGTGTAGTTAAAGGCCCACTCACCAAGACATTATTGGTAACATCAACTCCCAAGCTCACATGGGTTGGAAAAGCCATCTCACAGGGGCACACAACAATACCTCAACAGATTACAGAATTCTTAGTGGAGTGGTTAAGTATCCATGCAAAAGGGGGTGATACTGTGTTGAAGTGGAAGTGGTCAGAGAGACATCTGCCAGGCCTTGCCAAACAGCTGGAAGCTCCTCATGGCCCTGCCAATAGGGGAACTGTTCTCTTCACACTTTCTTATCATCTACACCCACTGCATGGACCCCAGCATGAAGTAAGACAGCAGCTGTTGCTGCTGCTGCTCTTTGGAGTTAACTAAGTGTGGATCAGACATCAGGATGGACGGTAAAAATATTCTAGAAGCCCAGGAAGAATGAAAGGATTCATAAGGTACCTCTCAAACACAAACGTTTAGAGTAGAAGAGAAAGAGTGAACACTTCGGTGGAAGGTAGATAGGACAGACTCCCTCCATTTGTTTGAGTTCTGAGCAGGGACAGAAAGGCAGCTGAGAGTCCTGGTGGGCATGCATGCTTGGGCACACAAGTGTCTCTCTTGTAAGGAGTTGAGTGTAGACTGTCGGGATGCCATTCTCAATCGGCAGAGAGGGGCAGGTTTCAGACAGGACTCACCAGCCTGGGAGCCACCCTGAGCAAAGAGGTCTTGAATTCCTGCAGCTGAGAGCAATTCAGCAAGAAAAGATTGGGGCCATAGCGGCACAAATCTGTTACAGCTTCTTGGGGGGTAAGACGTCTCTGACGAAGGAAAGCACTTGGGCCAGGAGTCCTTAACCCAACATCAAGCCTTCAAAACTATGCAGATATGAACTTAAAAATGTAATGATGTCCTTAACGTGAGTCAGAGGTAATTGAGTTAATGAGCGTGTTTAATGCTCACATTCTCAATGGGAAATTTAGTTCTAGAGGGGAATAAAGAAGGTTATTTTAAAAATTAGCGAAGACATCCTATCTACCACAAATAAATTTCTTCCCCAAAAGTGGGAAAGCAGCCCACCTTTCATTCTCTGGCAAATCCCAGTCTTCACAAATATTACCTTAACCATGTAGAACTTCACTTTCAGTTCTTTAGGATAAGTACTTCTTCTAAAACTGTTTGATTGTATCTTTCAGTGTGTCATTATTATTCTCCATTTGGATGAAAAGCCACCAATAAAGTCTGCAACAAACTGACCCCAGGGTCGAGGCATGAGGGTTCCCACCAAGTTAATGATTTCTAAGTTTCTCTCAAGCTGTTGACCCTTGTGGAATATTGACATAGGCTTTGTCATTAAGAACAAGTGGCCTGGGAAGTGACTTTCCTTTCCAATTATCTGCTCCTCATCCATTAACAGCTGGGATGTGCAAGGCTAAGGCTGCATCGAGAGCGAACATTTTACAGTTAGACAGGAGTTTCTATGCAGAAGTCATTTCTCCTTGATAAGGTCAGCTATACCAATGACCCCACTCAGGTCTTTCAAAGACCGTGACAGATGAGTGTGCTAGGCACACCCCATAATCTAAGAGGCTGTGAGTCATCCAAGTGTAGGGTGCTGGCAGTGGGAGACAGGGCAAGGTCTTCATTTTTGTTGACTATTTTTTTTTTTATTGTATAGTTAAGGACTGGAGCATCTAAAGGGCAGGTTGATGATTTACCTAAATCAGTTGTTGAAATCTCCTTGTGCAAAACCTGCTGAATATGCACACACCCATTCACTTTGTCTTGGTGGAGGGAGGAAGCCCATTATGTAATAGTATGCCCAAGTGTTTATGCATCCTCTCTTTCAATTCCAACAGTTACTACAATAGTTGTATTATTCATTTTATCAAAAGCTAAAACTAGAGGAGGGAGAGACTGTGACTTACCAAGGTCATTCCAATAATAAGGGATAGAGTAACAGAATGCTGAAGCACCTGTTCTTTCCCTTGTTCCACGCTGCTTCTCTAGGGGTTACTGTTCTCACTACTCTATAGTTTTCTTAACTATTTATGGGATGAGTTTATATAAATCTTCTTTCCTGATACATTGATATAAATGTGTTTGTCCAACTCTTCAGGGATATGTTAAGAGGTGACTGCCATTTTGTGCATACCTAGGATGTAATGATGAGTAGAGAATCAACATGTGCAAGATCCAACAGAGTGAAAGTAATGAGACTATGTAAACAGATGGTAAGTCTGAATAAAACACATCATTAAAAAACACAAGATAGAACTCCTGAAGTGGAGAATTATTATCTGGGTACCGTAAATGAAGAAAGGGAGCTAGAAGACAAAGTGTTAAGCAACTATATATACTCCAGGTCCTTCAGGATGGTGCTGGAAGTAAGTTCAGGTTACCTGAAAATGAAGGTTCCAATACCTATGTCAAAGACTAGCCCTTTTGCCCAAGCGAAGTGCAGAGATAAATTGAGCTTTCAGCATAAACACAAATTGTTATTGGTTAGCGAGCTAACAAACAATGAAAAGCACACTCACCAATGCCTATCCTCTGGGTGGGAAAAACAAGTCTCTATACAGAATTAAAACTCTAGGTAGTACACTGCATGGTTCAAGATATAAATTTATCCTACCTGCACAATATGAGAACTACCAAGACAATAAATTGATATAAGGTGTTGGTGACTTCCCTGAAGCACCTGGAAACAGAAACATAAAGGCAACCTGATAAAGCTCTCCTCCAGTCCAAGTGACAAAAGATGGGTGAGAGTAGGAAAAGCTTTGAGAATCTGTCAAACAGAAAGACACTATGAGAGATTTGTGCAACTTATTCATAATATAGCATAGATGAGTATATAGGAAATATGAAAGAGATTAAGATATTTTTATTATAGAGTGAGAGGAGATATTTAATAGACTATCAAGAATGTAAGTCAGAAAGTAAGAAAGAGGCACCCTACAGAGGGATGATGATTGTAAATAGATTAAAAATGGGTTTGTAAAAATCACATTAAGTTAAAAACACATTAAGTGCCCACAAGGATAAATAAACCTGAACATCATATGTGAACACATAAGCATGAAATTTCATACCACCTTGACAAGTTCTTAAAAATGATCTTAGAAGAAAATATTGAAAAACTATGGTGGGAAGATTATATCAAAAAAGAAGAAGAACTGAAAAGCAATTTAAATGACCACAGATTTTTCAAGAGCAAATTGAAGGTCAAGACACAATGGAATACTAGCATCAGAAGGTTGAGAAAAAAGTAACTGAAGATGCGGATCATTATAATAAAACTAAAACATCATCATTACAGAGTCTGGGTGAAATAAAAGCCTTGTTATAAAAATGCTAAAAGAGTTGATCATATCAAGGCCCTAACTAAAAGAACTACTGGAGGAAGAACTTCAGAAAGAAGGAATTCAATCCTAAAAGCAAGGAATATGTGAAAGAAGCAATGGTGATTTAAAAAATATATATAGGTGAGCAGTGAGCACATGTTTTTTGAAACAGAAAAGACAGTGTCTAGCTTAAGAGAACAAACCAAATGGCTACAGAAGCTTAATGCAGATGAACACATTCTAAAACCCTCAGTGTTTTTTTTTTCCAGGAGAAACACAGAAAGTATAGTATCTAAATTAGTTGAGGAAACAAGAGGACTAACACAGCCTGATTAAATCAATAAAATATTAAACGGACAATGAAGGAGTAAAGAAAAAAATGGTGAATAATATAAGCTGATAAAAATAAGTCCCCACTTCTAAGTCATCATAATGAATGTAAATAATCTAAATTCTCTAGTTGTAAAAACTTGTAAATATTTAAAATAACTGTTTTGTTATAAGAGGTACAGCTGGAGTTTAATGACTCAAAAAGATTGAAGGTTGAAAGGGAAGAAATGGATAAATATCCATTTTTAAAGCCTATATGTTTATATTAGCATTGGAAACATATACATTTTAGGGAAAAAAATAACTTATTGAGGATGAGAGGTTCTGTATATAATGAGGAAATAGCCCAGATGTTTCTGAAAGCAAAACCTATACCTTGGCCTCTTCCTTATGGGCACAATAGTTTGATGAGATGAAATCTACAGGGATCAAAAGCTGGAACACAAAGAACACAAATGCACAATCCAGCTCTCCTGTCTAAGCTCCATCCCTTCTCAGTTCTATTTTCTCACTTCACTTCTCTGCACCTACAATGGTTGCATACGATTTGTCCCTCAAGAACTGTGTTGGAGGTTTGATACTAGAGGCACTGTGGGAATGGTGGAATCTTCAAGAAGGAGGTCTTTGTGGGAGGTGGTTAGGTCTTTGTGGGCACTGCTCTTGGAAGTGACTAAGGTAGTTCTCATGGAATCTCCGTTGGTTTCCAGGAAGGTGAGTTATTGTAAACGGGTGAGTCCAGTCCCAGAACCTCTCTCTGGCTTCTTGGGTTAGCTCCTGATGCCTCTTACAGATGTTTCTGCCAAAATAACCTCTGCAGAGGCCACACAAATGAATTTGACTGATCTTGAACTTTCAATCTCCCAAACCATGAACCAAATAAACCTCTTTTCTTGATATGCCACCCAGTCTCAGGTGTTATGCAATAACTACAGAAAACAGACGAGGGCAGTGCCTCAGTTTCTTCAATTTTCTGTGAAATATGGTGGATAAATATGGTTTAGATGAGGAGGGAAAGACTTAAGAAAAGGAGATCAGTTTCAACTAGTATTGTCACAAACATTAGCTGCCTTGCTAGCCTGTTCTTGTCAGAGAGAAACCTGCAAAAGTTGTAACTTCAGAAGCAAATAGCTATTTAGGATTTCAAGTTAAAATTGTTTTCCATACAAAGAGTTAATTATCCATGAAATTAAATATTTATGCCTTCAGAGAACCAATGTATTTGTAATGTTAGAATATGAAAATGGCTGGTCTAAAAATTAAAAGCATTCTTAATGTCTTTCCTCACCACAGGAATATTTTTCAGTTCCATTTCAGTATGATCTAAAAGAGGGGTGGGGGCAGGCTAATCCTCTGCCTGCTAGAGCCAGCATCTAATATAGGTGACAAATTTTGTCCCAGCTGCTCCACTTCCCATTCAGCTCTCTGCTAATGGCCTAGGAAGGCAGCATAGGATGGCCCAAGTCCTTGGGACCCTACACCCACGTGGAAGACCTGAAAGAAGCTTCTGACTTTCAGCTTTGGATCAGCTCAGTTCCGTTAACTATGGTCATTTGAGGAATGAACTAGCAGATGGAGGATATATGTATATCTGGAAAATCTGCTTGTCAAATAAGAAATGGATCAGTAAGACAGAGAGCTGTACACAATTGAGCGTTCATATTCAGGAGTATAAATGTTGACAGTTAGATGAGACACACATGATTAAGAAGCCTGATGCTCCGGAAGGGTTCCCGTGAAAAAATATAGATAGTAAACAGTGGTTAGTTTCCAAAGTACAGTGATCAGTTGTCATGGTTTTCCTAAAACCGAAGGATTGCTAGATGCAGGACTTATAGTGTTCAATGTTGAACAGTCCTGGGAAAACCAGAGTGATTGGCCACAGCATCAACCTAGCTCTTGAAAGCTGAGCTGCCTGTGTCCCCCACATCTGCTGGGTCACTGAGAGCAAGCCTTCCCAGCCAGGTGTCAGTTTCTGCAGTGGTATTCTGGGCACCACACTGAACCTCTAACAGTCACCTGAACCTCCAAGTGAGTGGTCGCTTTGGATCTGGGTGTGGAAAAGAAGACATGTGTTTCTTGTCTATTATGTTTTAGCCCTGAGGGTCTCTTGTAGCACATTCTATATCTTCTATATCACATTTTCTAAAAACTTGAGCTTTCAGCTTAGTCTTCTTCCATAATTGCCCAAAAGTAAGTTCCTTCCTCTCTGAGGCCAGTATTATCATCCTCTTACTCAGAACCAAAATAAGATGATTTTTTTCTATAACACTTGTGATGTTGGCATACCATGTTATAGAACACCAGCTGCTCCACTTCTAATCAAGCTCTCTGTTAGTGTGCCTGAGAAGGCAGCAGATGAAGGCCCAGGTAATTAGGCTCTTGTCACCCATGTGGGAGACCCAGATGCGATTCCTGGTTCCTGACTTCAACCTGGCCCTGCTCTGCCCTTTGCAGCTATTTGAGGAGGGAATCAGCAGATAGAAGACATTTTTCTCTACCTTTCAAATAGATAAAACAAATCTTCCAAAAAATGAAAAGGAGAGGATCTGAAGCCAACCTAACCCCTCCATAGTTCTTCTTCCACTGCACTCCCATGTATATGAACGCAGACCCGGATACTGATTCTGAGACTACTATGGATGCTCACTCGGAGATGGATAGCCATTCAGCACCTCCCAAGTTCATCAGACTCTCAAGTGAGGCATGCTTAGGCACCTGCACAATCTTCATTCTAGATATACAGTGTGGTTTCTAACAACCTTGACATGCACAAAAGCTAGGATATCTCTTAAAAAATTAAAAAAAAACACTGCCATTCACTGAGCTCCTATTCATAAAACACTTCCACTTCTCCTTAGTGGATAATTTTCAGCCTCCCCTGTTTTCTTATTTTACACTTCTGTCTAAATATTGATCATGATCTGCCTTGTATTATACTGACTTAGGCACGTGTCTATTGCCTTCATGAAATGCTAGGTATTCAAGAGCAGGGAAAGTTGCACTCATCTTTAAATCACCTCTAGATTGGAGTAGAGTATCTGTCACAGAAATATGAGCCAATGAATTTTTCAGGAATTGGTATCATCCTTGGTACTCCAGGAACCCATCAGAAATCAACTGGTTTCATTTTTAACATGGTCAATGATCTAATCTGTTAAGAAATGTGGCTATATTAAATGCATTCTGCTAACTTTGCTTATGCTCGCATTTCATCCCACAAACCAGTTCGTTTAGGAGGCTGCTCTGTTTTGGAGGAGTTGCCAATGAAAGAAAGAAAACAACACTTTGAATGAAGCCTGAATTTTGCCAGGCAACCTTTCATTGAAATATCATTTGACTGATGCTCTGCTCTCACGAAGAACTTTGCCAAGCTGTTCACCAAACACTACATCTCTTCTGGTTCCTCTGGAATCACTTCCAGCTTCATCATCAGTTCCAGAATGAACCAGCTCCCACTGAATGCCTACTATGTGCTGAGCACAAGGTCGGGATAATTAGAAATATTGCCCTGCTTCCGTAATTGCAAGGACTTTCAACTGCATGAAAAGGAGTTTAAATTGACAACTATTGCTCAGCATATTAAAAAGTGAAACTAGATGATCTGTATGGCTAATTTTATGTATTCTATTCAGATTTTAAAGGCAGAAAAAGATTAAATCTGAGCTCACACTTTGCTAATTGTTCTAATAGGTAGAAGAAAAGGCAATAATTTAGTTGTGACAATATCACAATCCTTTTACTCAGAACCACAATAAAAGAGTATTCTTCTGGAATACCTGATTCAAAAGGCTCTTTTCCTCTGTGATGGAAGAAAAGACATTTGTTGAGATCTCATGACACATAACTGACTCCAGTGCTCTACATGGAGGAGGAAAGAATTCTTTTCTATTACATTTATAACAGTTAAAAACCTACAAGCATAATGCTTGTGCATTTGAAAAATGGAAAAAGAATGGTGAGTTGCCATCATATTGACTTTTCTGTCATCAACAATGCGTGGATAGTCTACACATGGGTGCACCTGTAGCAAGTGCATCGTCCATCTTTCACCCAATGGAAGCATGTAACTAATGGTGAGGAGGGCCCAAGCCAGTGCTGATTTTTCTTCTTCCTTACATCTGCTCCTCTGTCTTGACCTTGTGGAGGTAGGAAAGAGGCTAGAAAACACTAAGGCAACTAAAATATTTCAAAAGAAATCACAAATTCTCTCATTCTCAAATTAGATGGTAGATCAGAAGATCATTCTGAGATCTCAGGTTCAGGAATTTCAGGTTGATTTGGCTGGATGAGGGATGTAAGTAGCGGATCCCTGTATTGGAGATGAGTCTGAACGAAGAGAAAGCGGGACAAGGAGGAACAGAGAGAGGGAAGAGAAGAAGGAGGAGGAGCAGAAAAAAAGAGAGTATGTGTGCTGTGGATAGCTGTGGAATTTGATTTCATCTCAAATAAGTGTTCTCCTTTGAAACATTAACCTAATTGTCCAAAGCTGGCATTTGGTCAAATTCTGGTACAAGAGAGCTAGTCTTGTGGGATAGTGGGTTAAGTGGCTCCTTGCAATGCAGGCATTCCTGAAGCACAAATGGAAGGTGAATGGATGGATGGTCATGGTTGACGGGTCAGGGTGGAAACTTGATCTAATTAAGAGTACCTCAAAGGTATGTTTGATAGGAGGGCTTTGGATCATTGGGGGCATGCTCTTAGAAGGTAGCTCTTGCGCAAGGGTTGATCCCATCAGCTGGGCATGCTTCCTGTGTTGTAGTTCCTAGCTCCCCACATGATGGCTGCCCCAAAGCCAGACTGGCACTCCCTTAACGCCAAAACTATGAACCTCTGAACTGTAAGCCAACATAAGCCGTTTCCTTCTCAAGAGTCTCCTCTCAAACATTTTAGGTGAAGCAGTAAAAAGTTAATAAACTCTAACATTTCATTTTTGCACTTTCAATGATGCAGTGTAGTGCTCTGTCTGCCTCATTTGATGGCAAATTCTCTGAGAAACTCCTAGCAGTCTTTGTAACCCACGCCTTAGCTCAATGTCTAGTTTATATCAAGTGTTCAAAAATAGTTAGAGAAGGAGTGAGATCTGCTATTGGTGGACTGCTTCTTCCATCTGCTCTGGCCACTCTGCCTCTGCTGCTGCCAGGTAGACCCCTCCAAAAGCTGTGTCTCACCTGTTTGTGCCTACCTGCACCAGTCTCCCCAAAACTCCCCATCCAAGCTCTGTAACTCACATTCACCATGAACTCATTTCCAACAAGTTCTGCCCACAGTTACTGCCCTTTGTAAACACTTCTTGGAGAGCTCACTCAGGCCTTTGTGCTTCTCCAGTTTGTTTCAACTGTGCCAGAGTCATGTTCTGAACTAGATCTTGTGCAATCTAGTCTCAACCGAATTCCCCTCGAAGACATCATCAGATGGGAAGTATTTGCAAGCTGAAAGGCTACAAGCCAGCCCACTGATTTGAATGAGGCTAGTTGAGCTCCTTGCTTTTCCTGGGTGTGAAAATTCCTCATGGATGAAAATTCAAACAATGATCATCCACTTGACCACGTTGAGGTATTGCAAGGATTGAAATAAAATCACTGACATTAAAAAAATTTTTTTAAACTCATGCATGATTTATTTCCTGGAACTTGGTGTAGAGCCAGTATAATAAATGCTTACAGATTTCCTTGCTAATAATTATGTTATTCATGGTGCCTCATTAATGAGAGCAGAATTGTCCTTACTATAACTCTAGCAAGGATGATTAGTATGCTTCGTTTCATTTTTGCAATAACATGTGGGTGACCTGGTGCCTTTAAACTGCCCCTAGCAGTCAGTGGGCATCCTCAGAGGTGCCAAGCATTACAGGGAGAGTTGCTGCTGTCACACCCACGAACTTAAATAAGGCGTGAATGTTGGAGATTTACTGTTCTAGGGAACTTCTTGGGATGCAATTTTCTACTTTTAAAAACTTTACCTGGGCCCAGCATGGTAGCCTATTGGCTAGAATCCTTGCCTTGCAACCACCAGTATCCCGTATGGGCACTGGTTCATGTCCTGGCTGCTCCACTTCCCATCCAGCTCCCTGCTTGTGGCCTGGGAAAGCAGTTGAGGATGGTGCAAAGCTTTGGGACCCTGCCCATATGTGGAGGACCCTGAAGAAGCTCCTGACTCCTGGCTTTGGATGAGCTCAGCCCCAACCATTGCAGCCACTTGGGGAGTGAGCCATCAGATGGAAGATTTTTCTGTCTTCACTTCACTCTGTAAATTTTACTTAAAAAAAAAAAACTTCCCTACCATTGTATTTCCTTTTTTTGAGAAAAAATTCTTTACTATTTATTTAAAATGTAGATTTATAGAGAGGTACACACACACACACACACACACACAATCTTCCATTCACCAATTCACTGCCCAATGTCTGTAGTAACCAGACTGTGCCAGGCTGAAGCTAGGAGCCAGGAACTTCTGCCAGTGCTACCTGGGTGCAGGGGCCCACGCACTTGGGCTGTCCTCTGTTGCTTTCCTAGGCCTTTAGCAGGAAACTGGATCAGAAATGGAGAACCCAGTCTCAAACCGGAGTGCATAGTGGAGGCCAGGATCTCAGGTGGCGGCTTCATCCACTACGCCACAAGGCCAGCCCTGGTTGTATCTCTTAATGCTATTCTCTGTTTTTTAAGGATTAATAAGTCGACACAAAAGTTATTGAAAATGTCACCCTTATCACATTCCTTCTATTACTTATTTGTAACACTGACTTTCTTTGAAGTCTTACATGGAGAGTTAGGCACGTGTTATTACCCCTGTTTCATGGGCAAGAACTCAGACATTTAATGCATTTGAAACCAGACGGTTAGAAATTCATGGGGTCAGGACTGTAGAATTCACGGGGGAAAGGTTCAGTCATTTTTCTAGAAATACGAAATGAACAGGCAGTGGGATGAGGACTTGGTTACACACGTGCTATGTCGTGGATGCAGCACGAAGCCTCCTACTCATTTAAGGAAGAGGAAGAGCTGAAAAATCATTGTTTTGATGACACTCCTGGGTTATCTTTCAGTGACCCACACATGTTGCTCCTACATTGAGTACAGAGAGTTCTGAATACAGTGATAGACATTTAGCCTATCTTTGTGCTCAGGTAGGTCTTCGAGTCCTTTTTCTTTGCATAATAACTTTTATAGAACATCTCCAAATACACTAGGTTAACAAAGAACTTTAATATTGTATGATAATAAATGGTAACTTATTCTACCCTTCAAGTTTTTTTAAACATTCAACTTATATATGCAGTTCAAAGAACAAGGAGATACAAATAAGAAATTTTAGGGAAATCACAAGACAATCTTCTGTCAATTCCATTAAATAAAATTCTATACTGGGGTATCAGTGACTTATTTGGTTGAATAGAGCTTAGGATTCTTTATGCACAGAAATATTTTAGATGAAGGTATGTCATGATCAAAAAAAGTTCATGATAGGACAGGCATTTGATGAAGTGATTAAAATACAGCATGGGACACCTGTGTCCCATGTTCTGGTGCCTGGGGTCTAATACTGACTTTGTTCCAGATTATTGCTTTCTGCTAATGTGCACCTTGGGGGCCAGAAAGTGACAATTCAAGTACTTGAGTTCCATCATCCCTGTGGGACACCTGAACTGGGTTCTTGACTCCCGGTCTTGGTTTGGCCTAGCCCCAAAGATCATAAACATTTGAGAGTTGAACCAAAATTGGAAAATCTCTCTCTGGCTGACTCTGTCTCTCTGCTGTTCAAATAAATGTCAAAAAGCTGGTGCTGGCATTGCAGGTGCAACACATTTAAAATGTAGATTTATAGAGAGATATACACACACACACACACACACACACACACAATCTTCCGTTCACCAATTCACTGCCCAATGCAATGCCGGTCGCTTACATGAGAGTCATTTTGAGTTCTGACTGCTCCATCTCCACTCCAGCTCCCCGTGAATGAACTTGGGAAGGGAGCGGAGGATGAGCCAGGTGTTTGGGCTCCTGATACCCAATTGGAAGATGGGTGAAGTTCCCATGTCTGGCTTCTGGCCTGACCAACCCCTGACTGCTGTCTCTTTGTAAGGAGTGAACCAGTGAATGGAAGATGTCGCTGTCTGCATCTCTGTTGCTCTGCCTTTCAAATAAATAAAAACAGAATCTGAAAAATATTTTAAATTCATAGAAAATGAATTAAACATTACGTTTTATTTTGGTACAAAAGCTTTGAAGTCTGAGCATTTTTTTCATAATATGCATTTTCCCCCATGAACCCTTTGAAGGAGCTTTGTCCCTTTAAAATTCCCTAAGCCATACGTACAGTCAGGCTCTGTGTAATAGTGTGTACTCAAGGACAGACAACATCTGCACAGCAGTCCTGTAAAATTCTAGCTTCAAATGATGTCCGGCCTAGTGCTTGTAAGTGTACTCTGATTACACCACTACAGAACTGCCCCACAGCGCACATCTCAGGACATGCCTCCCTCATAAGGTGATCGGTGCCTGATTGTATGCACATTAGTGCTCATGTTTTTAAGGGCAATGTTAAAATGCCTCATGAAAACATTTCAGCATATGTTGATGGTGTGGTAGAATGAGATGAGACATATTTTTTAAATTTAGAGATTGCACGTAATGATCTAATAACATTCATTTTCAACAAGGGTTGTGCAAATAAAAGGGTTCTTTCAAAAATGTCATGGAAAATGTGTATGATTTTGAAAAAAAGCATGAATTTAGAAAGACTTTTTGCATGTTAAATAAACTTAGTTTTTTAAAACATTAAAGAGTTATTTGTTTTTATTGGAAAGTCAGATGTACAAAGAGGAGGAGAGACAGAGAGAAAGATCTTCTGTCTGTTGATTCACTTCCCAAGCAGCCACAATGGCTTGAGCTGAGCCAATCCGAAGCCAGGAACCTGGAATTCCCTCCAGGTGTCCCACACTTCTGGCCAAGCTCGACTGTTTTCCCAAGCCGTAAGCAGGGAGTAGAATGAGAAGCGGAGCTGCCAGGATTAGAACCAGCACCCATATGGGATCCCAGCGCATGCAAGGCGAGGACTTCGTTTTTAAATCCTGCTTTATTCAAGGCCTTTTTGAGGTGCCCTTATAGGTGTTTGAGAAAGGGGGACATTTTATAACCTTTAGTTAAGGTAATTTTTTCATGTGTGTGAAAAGGTGATCTTCCCACATGGTGAAGCTCTGACTCAATGTCTAAGAGCAGTGACCTAAGCAGATGGCTACATTTCAGCCACTTGGTAACATATCTCCTTGCAAAGTATGCAGTTGCTGCATTTAAAACCCTTTCAAAATAGATCAAATGCAACACTCAGCTCCATTCTGGACAATGAAGGACTTTGGTTGGAAACTTCTGTTGGACAGCAATCCCTTCTGCTGCCATATTGTTTAACAGGGTTACAATGGATTCCATAGGAATGAGGAAAAAGCTGGGAAAATCTCCCCAGATTAGCATTCCCTTGATCAATGTTCCCAAATGTTTCTCTGCGTTATACTCACAAACACACTCATGGGCACACGCAAACACACACAGCAAGTGAGTCTTGACCACCACACCTTATTGTGTTTTTCTATCTTCTGTAGCCACTGCTTAAGTCTTGACAGAACAAATCCTGAATCTTCTGGAAGGGAGGGAGGCGGACTTTTAATTCAATGACTATCTTAAAAGCTTTTTCATTATTGCAATAGCAGATCTTTTTTTCATAGAGAAAGACACACTTTTGAATGCATGGGACTTTATTGAAACACACACATGTAACAATGGTAACAATGGAAAATATCACAGAACTCAGAGCAACAGTGGCATGCACTGGTTGGATGGTGACAGGATGAAGCATGGGTCGAAAACAGGAAAAGACCGGAGAATAAATTGCGTTTCCAATCACCACATAGAAGGGTCTTCGAGCCTGCAAAACATAAAAGCACAGCATGTTCAGAGAAGGCACCTGGCTCCCTGGGAGACAAGACAAGAAGGAGATGCTCTGCTGGGAGCTGAAAAAGGATCAGAATGCACAGAAAAGCCTCCTCCCCCTGGGAGTCGCATTCTAAACAGGAGGCTGCGGGCAGATGTCAGAGTCAGAACCTGAGACAGTGGCACAGGGAAGAATGAGCCAGCCTAGCAGCTTGCCCTCCTGTTTGGGGTATAGACAAGGCTCCAGGTGTGTCCAAGGCCTAAGGACGCTGTGACATTTCAGAAGATCAGAACTACAGGAAGCTGGTGTTAGTTGGTGTTGTTTCCCTGCAAGTTTCTTTATGCACTAAGATGCTTGTTGTCAGACTATCAAGAACCATCACAGGCAAGCAAGTCTTGTCTCCTACCTACATGTGTCTGAGTTCATCAGGGTGTAATTAACTTTATTTCTATTTCATCTGGCTTTGGTTCTGTGCTGTAAAACCAGCAACAAGCACAATGGTTGGTAAAGAGTCTGCATTGTTGTGTTTTCCAACCCTAAGTTGGACACAAGCCTACCTGAAACTTTTCACTATGGGCAAAAATCATTGGCAAGTCCATGAGGTTTATTGCTTAGGATTAAAACAGCTCTTGTAGATTTTCCGCCTGCTTCCCTTGGCATTTTGCTGTTCAACGCCGAGGCTGGTAACTCCAAGTGCACTGGTGTTGGATTCCATTGCAAATCATTGTTTCCCTTTGAGAAAACAAATGTAAACTGCCCCACACTCGCACCTCTCACTGTGGCTGGCCATTGTGCAGAACTAAGGGAGGGTGTTGGGAAACCAGAGGAAAGGGAGTGTCCTTGCCAGCCAGCCAGCCAGCAGAGAGTCAAGAAAGAATCTCACAAGAGCCATAGACCCGCCCACACTCACTGAACAGGTGCTCCAGTGACCCCTTCTGGGCAACTTGGTCTTTGACAATGGAGAGCAGCAGGGAAAGAACCCCTGTGCATCTCAGCCTAGCTGTGAATAGAGACAGGAGGCAGGGACAAGGACAGAAAACCTCGGGAGGGGGATCACCTATGTCCCCCCATCTCCACCACGCATGGAAGCCAAAGATAGGCAGGTGGTTGTTGTCATGGAGACTTGGGGATTTGTTGGTTTAGAGATTTACCTTGTGAGCACCTGAGAAAGAAGGGTCATCCCCTCCAGGTGTTCCAGCCCTATTTCTGCCCAAATCCTCCCTGCTAAGAGATTCCTCCCACTGCTTGGCGCCTCGCATTCTGTGATGATGTCCCTGTCAGCACCTTCTCATACCTGGTTCTGGGAGCATTTTCTGTGCTTTCTCTCATCAGGAGGTCTGAAATCAGTGTCTCAGGGCTGGATCGCTTCCCATATCTGAAAAAAGGGAGCAGATGAGATGCCTTTCGAAGTCATTTTAGAATACTTTGGGCAAAAAGGCGATGGGATATTAAACCTGAAAGGAATTTCCAGTTGTTTCTCAGCCAACTCGGTATATGAAGCATGTATTATCAGAAACACTATCATGAAATGACTTCAAACTTCATATATTTACAACTTGCTTAAATACTTAAGAAGTCAATCAAAATTAGTAATCAAATTCTTGGATTTTTATACTAACACAAATTAGATAAATAGACTTTGATAACCTGGCGACAAGAAACAAAAACTATGGAAGTGTTTCCATAATTGGCTGATTGGGTACAGTACTGATCACACACAGCAACCCGGATCTTGCTAAGAGATCAGCTGATCTTTTAGAAGAAGCCCTAGGCAAGGGAATCTACACATTCAAGTCCCACCTGTTTTCTTATTTGTAAGGATGAAATCACAAGCCCTGCTTAAATTGGAGTCTTGGTGAAAGTCCAGTGTGAGATGTGGCATGCAGGCACCAGGCACTGTTATGGAAATGCATCAGTCTCATAGCTTTTTTTCCCATATTTATGCAGGGACCAACAGTTTTGTAACCTTCTTGATGCTGTGATTTTTTTTAACAATTGCAGTAAAAGGGATTCCCACTGGTCCACAGAGGTGTGTGTGTGTGTGTGTGTTTTCCTCCCACAGATGGGTGTGGATAGGGCAATAGGTGCAAGTCTATGTTTATCCAGGAGGGTACCTGCTCCAGGACACTATGAAAGAGTCCAACAAGTCTATACTGAATTGCAATTCTTGAGGAGGTTAAAGCAGGAACCATCAGCAGTTGCCTTGTTTACAACTCAAAACTTCATCTGGTGTGTATTGACTAGCCAATACAAACCACCATGGAATGAAGGTACCAGGGGATATATACTAATTGCCCATCCGCACAATTCAATCAGTCAGGCTTGGAGGGGAGACTTCCTACTCTCACTGCTTTGATGGCTTCCCAGGGCTGCACTCCACCCTCCCTCCACCCCGACCCCTCTCCAAACCTTCGTAAGATTTCTTTACAGACTGTCTGGAGTTGTGATATCAGACCTCAGGCTGCTGCTCATACTTAGATATTCTGTTCATGTATTGGTTTTACTCATCTTAAAACTCTTGGGTAATCTGAATTCATTTCTCTATCACGCTCCAGTGAGTTAAAGAACTGGCAACCATTTTCTCCAATTTACCAGAAAAGGATCTAAATCGTGGGATTTACAATCATCAACCAACCTCACAAATGCGCTGTTCAGTCCCCTTCCCTCTCTAATTAACTCTGGATTACCCTCTTTTCTCCAAGATGCTTTAACTTTAAAACATTCTCTAGGGTAAAGCTTTCCAAACACGCTGCACAGTGGAATCCCTTGATGGGTACTTAAAACATACAATGAAGTCCAAGCCCCATCCCCAGGCAGGCTAATTTAATTGGTCAGGGTAGAGTCTCTATATGTAAAAAGCTCCCCAATTGATTCTAATGTCATAACATTGATCTACAGCTGGGCTTCTTTACCTTGGCCTGACTGACATTTGAAGCAATCACTGCTTGCTGTAGGAGCGATCTTGGGGCTCGCAGGATGTGTAGCAGAGCACCCGTACTCTACAGACTGCATGCCAGTAGCACCCACACCTCCTTGAAATAACCAGAAATGTCCCAATGCAGCCAAATGTCCGGCACTGCATAAAATCACTCCCAAGTGCGAACTGCTCCAAGGCATGTACAGCAGTGAAATGTGATACATACAGAGGCAGCTACCCAGGTCTCCAGAACAACAAACCAGGGGTACCCACAGCAGCAGGAATAGAGCTTAACGGCATGAGCTGAGTAGAAAAAGTCACAGAAGCAAGGCAGTGACTTTAGGAGCCCATTTATACTGAGTTAAAACTTATCAATGACTCCAACTTTCACAAACACCTACAAATGGTCTTTAGAAAATTCATGGAAGGGGCCCAGTGGCGTGGCCTAGCAGCTAAAGTCCTCGCCCTGAACGCGCCGGGATCCCATACGGGCGCCGGTTCTAATCCCGGCAGCTCCACTTCCCATCCAGCTCCCTGCTTGTGGCCTGGGAAAGCAGTTGAGGATGGCCCAAAGCCTTGGGTTCCTGCACCCATGTGGGAGACCTGGAGGAGGTTCCAGGTTCCTGGCTTCGGACCGGTGCAGTACCGGCCGTTGCGGTCACTTGGGAAGTGAATCATCGGATGGAAGATCTTCCTTTCTGTCTCTCCTCCTCTATGTATATCCACCTTTCCAATAAAAATAAATAATGGTAAAATCTTTTGAAAAAATAGAAAGTTCATGGAAAATGCTTACTATTAAAACTATGCATGGATTGCAATTGTTTTTGCACCAAACATAAGGTAATCTTCCAATTCCAGTTTCCCAGGAACTTTGGAAATGCCTTTGTCTGTGTGCATTAGAGTGTATAAAGCCAATGAGTGCAGAAGGGAGCAGATGAGAGTGAGCTACGAGTCTCTCATGGTCTATAAGATGGAATCATGTGAGGATAAGAGAAGAAACCCGACTTCGGGACCCACTCACTCCTGTCCATCATATTCTCTCTCTGAGAAGCTCAAGTCCCTCCCTCTCCTTACCTTTTGCTCACTAAACCTTTTGGAGCTCACACTGACTGTGGGCGGTGATGGGGACAACATGCAAGGGAATTCACTAGCAGGGCTCCCATTCTGCTTTTAAATGAGTTTTCAAAAAGCATTCTCACTTTTAGGATCCGAATGAAGATAGAGTTACTTCAATGCCTTGAGGTGACATTGGCTGAGACAATGCTTGGGGAAATGTTTATAAAACAGCCAGGCTGCACAGCAATCATTTTTGCAAAAAAAAAAAAAAAATCATACCATACTCACTTGCTAAGTAACAGAGGTTTTCTTAGAAAAAGCAACAGCTAATACAGTTTGGTTTTGCGCAAGTTCTTTGTTTTCTACAGCAGTGTAAGCATGAATTTGAGGCAATTCATTTTCTGGGAAGCAAATTAGGACACCAGGCATTGCTTTTGCTAATTAAAATGCTCAGATTTCAATGGGTTTCATTCGGACATTTGCATGTATGCTGATTCTATATAAATTGAGACCTTTCCAAACGCTTTTCAGCTACCTCCTCCACTCGCTCTGGGTGGTTTGGGAGGTTTGTGGCTCTCTTGCTTTCATTTGGTGGTTCCGCTCTTCCTAATCACCCCTTACCCCTACAGCACTTCCCGGGCATACTCCTGGTCCTGGCACTTAACCACGGAAGTTTCAAAAGCTCCATCCCCACCTTCCCACCCTCCTCAACTGCCCTACCAACAAAATAGAGGAGGAGCCTCCAGAAGGCTACAACAGATCCACTCAGAGCTGAGCGCTGCCTGGTATTGTCCTGCCCTGTGACACAGCAAAGAAAAGGCACTTCAGGAGACCTGGGGCACACCCACCTCTGCCTGGTGATGAGGTTGATGTAGTGTCGCAGTGCCGAGTAGTATCTGGCCATATCCTCTGCCGGCGCATCCTCCCCCGGGTTGTCGGGTTTGGAGGGGTACGCCTCGGCCAGAGCGCCCAGGCACACGATTAGGGACAGGACGAGGGTCAATCCCGACAGCCCCAGTCGCTTGCTCCCGAGCATCTGTGGACACAGAAGCACAATGGAGAGACTTGGGGAAGGGATGTGAAGGCGGGGAGGGGGCGTCCGAGGAAAAATGCCCCCTGCACCTGTCTCCTCAGCCTCCTGCGCTACGGCCGGAAGGTCCCAGGCCCTCCGAGGGGACCTGAACCTGAGGAGCGCCTGCCCTGGCCGGGACCTGGCGCTCTGCCGGAAAACTGCTGTGCAACTTCGTTCCAAGGGGCAGTGACCACCAGACGCGAGGCGAGAGGCGCAGGGTGGAGCCCCCTTCGGTTTGAGACACTTTATAAACTGAATTGGAAGTTCTTCCCCTCTTTGCCAAACCCTGGTTTGGAGCAGAAAACTGTTACTGCCTGCAGTGTGGACAGCGACGTTGAGATCCCCTTAGGAAAGAGTGAACGGACTCCGCCACGGTGACTAGCTGGCTCCAGGAAGGGGGAAAGACAGCGAGGCCTGGGGCCAGTCTCAGGTCGGACTACCCAGGGAGTTCGGATCCCCGACGGGAGAAAGGCGCTGGGAGACCTCCCTCGCCTTTCTGAATTTCCTGGAGATCCCGGGAGAACTCGACAGAAGCTACCCCGGGAGAACTTGAAGGCAGATCCAGTCCTCCCTCCTATCCATAGGAACTGGCCGGCAAGGCGCGCCCGGGGGAAAGACGCAAAGACATTGGAGGGCGTGAGGGAAAGGGACCAAACGGACAGGTGGAGTTGAGTGGACAAGAGGAGCCGGGGCGCGGGGCCAGAGCCTCTAAGTGCTCCAGGGTTCCGCGGAGAGCGGAGAAGGCGCTCGGGGCAAGTTTACTCCACTCTACTCTGATCTCCCGGCCCCGTCAAAAGAGGTGATAACACTCACTCACAGTGGCTGGCGGGCGGACTGGGCGGAGAAGGTTCTGCTGTCGGGCGCTCCTCTCCGACGGATGAGAGCTGGCAGATGAGGTGCAGAAAGTGGTTCGCCAGCCAGCTTTTATGCAGCTGCCTCGCCGCAGCAGGAGGGGCCGCGGGCAATCACGCTGGGTGACTCCCCCCGCCACTTCCCGCCCCCGAGTGCCGGAGGGGCGGGGGACGGGGCTTGAGCCGGAGACGTACCCGCAGGAGTATTTTCTACGGGAACCGCCTACGCGGCTACTCTTCCAACCCGGACTTTGCCCGGAGACCCGGGCCAGGTACCCGGGAGCCAGGAAGCTCGCCGAGGATGCTGGACAGCGCCAAAGCCAAGTACGGGCGCTCCGGCTGCAGCGGCTGCTCTGCCTGGACGCGCTCTCCTTCCCGCCCCGTCCAGCCTTGTGGGGATCGCCTCTGTGGCTCGCTACCAGCACTGCGGGTCCCCTTGAACGGCCGGGGAGAGGGTACCCAGCTCCCCTACCCCGTGCAGTATCTTCGGGACTCACACAGCACACTCGCTGGCCACAGCCACGCGAGTTAACAAGGGAAGCACTAGGGCGCACAGGTTTTGCTTGGTATTTGGAGCAGGTCTGCCTCCGGTGCCCGAGAGTTCCCAAATCACCTCACACTCCATCCCGAGGAGCTTAGGGTGGGCTCCTGTAATCTTAACTCTTTCCCTTGGCCTTCCCCTCCCCACCGGAAAAACAACCCTCTCTGGGCCCAAAGACAGCAGCCTGACTGGGTGGAGACCCCAGAACACGGGAGCCACCGTCACTCCAAGGCGAAGCCTGAGTTTACTGGGCAAGAGTCGCGCGCTTCCAGCGTCCAGAGACGCAGCAGTCCTGAGGGTCCAGAATTGGACAGCGAGTGATTTCTCCCTTCTCCTCTCTGCTAGCAGGAGTAAAGTTTCAAGTACTTGACTGATTGGAAACGAGGTTTCCGATCAGAACGTAGCAGGTAACAATCTATTCACCTGAACTCAGAGCCCGCTGAAACCTGTTGCGCGACTGTCAAAATCATAGAAACTGTTCTTAGGGAGAACAAGGGCAAAGGGGTCTGGCAGGGAGGGGGCTGAGACCTTGAAGTTCCCTGGGAGGCTCAATCTATCTAGATAAAATGGCAGGCTGGGAAGAAAAGCGCCAAGCTGCTAAACTTGTGAAGTACTCTGTCAAGCTGACACTTTTTGTGCTGTTCAGACAGCGTTGAATTAAGCACCGGTTACTGCGAGGCAAGCAATTCCGTGTGTGTGGGTGTGTGTGTGTGTTCCGTTTCAGTTAGTCAGTTAGTTCACTGTGCCTGTTTGAGTAACGCATACGCTGGGACACCAGGTATCAGGGCTCTCACAGTGGCTGCCTGGCGCTTAAGTTAGAGCCCTTTAGAAGGGCTCTAAGAGTCCTTTAGACAGGGCGTCCACTTGTCACAACATGGTACTGTTTGCGGAGACTGTCCCGGGCTCCTGTCAATGGAAGTTTAGCAGTAGCACGGAAGGCTCAGAGGAAATATCCCCGGGGAGGTACTTCCCTCTGGGGTCTGGGAACCACCTGGAGATGTGAGGAATCCGTTTTAAGAGAAGGTCGTGGGTGGCTGAGAATCATAAGGACTTCCTGGGGGGTGGGGAGGTTTCTGGCTTTGGACACATCATAGGCAGAGAGCAGGGTGCTACGGGAGAGTGGGCAACCGTGCTCCCTTTTCTTGCAGTCTAAGCACCTCCCCCCACCCTCAGGCTCTAAATAGCTCCCTTTTGGGACTTGCGGCTTTGGGTTGCCACCTCTTTTCCTTGCCATGGCCTCTTGCCCTCCCTCAGCCTGTGGAGTTGCTGGGGTTTGTCCCCCGAAAGAAACAAAGCCATGCCAAAATCACAAAATAAAACAGTTGAAAACAAAAAATACAGAACTGCCCATCAACTCAGCTTCTCTATGCTAGCTCCACAGCCGTTTTTTCTTCTGTTTTGTAGTATGTGTGTGTACTTACTTAGTTGTTTGTGTTTTAGCTGCTTTATTGAGATACCATTGACATTCTAATCAATGAATGTTCAAAGCACTCAATTGGATGTATGCTTACACACAGACATGCACTCATAAAGAGTTTATCCTCATGATACTCAGATCATGAAAATGCACATCACCCCCAAACTTTCTACTGCTCACTCGCACTTCTCCCCTCCTGCCTCTTCCTGGCAGATTGTCCATCAATCTCCTCTGTAGATCTGCCTGTATTTTCTAGAATGGTCTGTAAGTCGACAGTACATATCCTTTGCCTGCCTGCTACTTGATCAACCTCATTCTTTTTAGACACTCCGCACATGGTTACGTATGTCCCTTTTTGTTACCAGGAAGAATTCCTTTGATGCCATGTCCAGTTTTCAAAAATCTGTGCAATTGCTCATGAGCCTTGGGTTGTTCCCAGCTAGGACTCTCACGACAAAGCTGTAATGGTGCTTGTTTACAAGTCTTTGTCTGGACATACACTGAGGAACGTACACACTTGTGGGCAAGATGACTGAGTCATACAGTGATGCATGTGTCCCACAGTTTGCGTTGGATTGCTTTTGTTTTATTCCCTTTTTTCCCCTCTGTGTCTTGCTTCAAATGGTTTCATGGCTAACTCATTGAGTTCATTAACCTTTGTTTTGCATTATCTGATCACTATCAAGTCAGTACATTGCATTCTTTACACTGGACCATGTTAATTTCAACACTTTAGAATTTTTAAGATTTACTTGAAAAGGCAAATTTACAGAGAGAAGGAGAGACAGAAAGATCTTTCATCTGCTTGTTCACTCCCCAAACAGCCACAATGGCTGGGGCTGAGCCAATATGAAGCCAGGAGTATCTTTCCAGGTCTCCCAAGAGGGTGCAGGGTCCCAAGGCTTTGAACCATCCTCTACTGCTTTCCCAGGCCACAAATAGGAAGCTGGATGAGAAGTGGACATGAACCAGTGCCCATATGGGATCCTGGCACTTGCAAGGGGAGGATTATGCCAGGCCACATGGCAATTTTTGAGTATGTGTTAATAATAGTAATGTCTGTGCTATTTCTATCTATAATAGTTCCATTAGAATTGATTGATTTCTCTCCACATTGCTTGTGTCTTCCTAATTCTTTGTGTGCCTCATAGTTTTTAATAGAATGTCAGAAAGTTCAATTCTATTTACATGTTCATTTAATTATTTTTATTTGACAGAAACTGTTTCTGAGTATTGTTCTGGGACTGTATTAAGCAATCGGAATGTGAGTGTCATATTTCTGTTTGTGAGGTTGCAGCACGGTTGTCTTACCACTTTTGAGATAAGACTCTATTTGCATATTAATTTGTTTATTTGAGAGAGAGACAGATCTTCCCTACAACAGCCAGGTCTGAACCTGTCTCCATATGGATGGCAACAACCCAAGTCCTCGAGCCAACACCTGCTGCCTCACAGGGTCTGCATTAACAGGAAGCTAGGATGGAGAGACTCAAGCCCGGAACCAACCAGCATCCTAAGCCATATACCTGTCCTACCTTCTTCTGACTTTAGCTTGTAACTGTTGCCCCCTGATTTGGAAAATTTTGTCCTCTGACTGCTAAACCAGGAACTGTCCCTAGTCTTTTGTGAGTGCTATGGAACTCTGTTTACCCTAAACACTTGTGTTTCTTTTACTGGTCTTGAGTGTTTTCTTCAGGTACATCAACTGAGTAGTACAATTATATGCAGTCCAGAGATTTTCAAACTCTTTACACTTAAAGGACCTGTGTATTGCAAGCCCTGCCTCCCCAGCTTACCTATGTGTCTCCTTCCTGTCCACTAGACTTCTTCCTTCTTAAATACATCAGCCACTTTTCCCACTTGAGTCCTCACTGATTTAGGTAATATTTCTGAAATATTGTGCCAACTGTTTTTCAGGAAGAATATATATATATATATATACATATATACATATATACATATATACATATATACATATATACATATATATAATGCAGTGTGATGGTTTCCCCATAGATAACGATCAAATATGAATAATTACCATTTCCTTCTCCTTAAACATTTATCATTTCTTTCTTGAAACTATTTGGACAACGCATACACATATCTTTCTAGTTTCACCTTGAAATGCCACTTCCTTGTGGGTGAATCCCTCAGGATAAGTCCTTTCAGGATTCTGAATTTCTTCCTAATTGCACATGGCTACAGTTCCATTGTATACATATTATTTAGATTTTGTATTGCTGCTTGTTTAAATATACACATTTTTAGTATATGTTAATTCCATAAGACATGAGACAATGTGTCTTTCATTTATGTTTGCATCCCTGGTGTGACTCCTAGCACTCAATGAATTCCTGATAAAGATATGTTGATCAAAATGAATATCTTTATGGAGCTAAGGTTTAAGCAGAATTTTAGATGGATCTGTTATCATATAGGACACGGACTGATAGACTAAACCCTGCAGACCACCCCTTTGTTGCCAACTTTTATCAATAAAGTTTTATTGTGACACAACCATGTTCTTTCAGGCACCTGTTGCCTATGGTTGTTTGCCTGTGATGATGGCAAATTTGGAGAAGTTACAACAGAAGCAGTATGGTTCACACAATTGGACATATTTACTCTCTGGATCTTAATAGAAAAAAATCAGACCTCTGAGTTAAAACTTAAATATTTCCCATAAATTACAAGTAAGTAAACACAAAAACAATATTTAATGTAAATCACAAGTAAGTTAAAAAAAGTTTGAAGGTCCATATGTAATCCTTTTCCTTCCAGGACCACTGCTCATATTATTTTCTCTGTTTCTTACGTTCTACCTTTCATGATACTTCTTTTTATTTATTTATTTTTTAAGTGGAAAGGCAGATCAGATTTACAAAGAGAAGGAGAGACAGAGAGAAACACCTTCCATTCACGGATTCACTCCCCAGATGGCCTCAACAGGCAGAGCTGAGCTGATGTAGAGCCAGGATCCAGGAGGGTACTTCAAAAAACTTGTGGAAAACAGGATGCAAAAAAAAAAATATGCATTTTCCATCCATATTTGGAAGACTCATCATATGTAACTTGTAGCTGAAGTTATTTAGGGTTTTAAAATCCTACGATGACGTCCCACCAACCTTGTGGAAATTGACTGATGTCAGAGAAACCATCTTTATCCCAAGTAAACCTTGGGTGGCAGGAGAGGCTTTCAGCTCTACTGCCTTCTTTAGACGCCAACTCTGGCTTCCAACTTTTATTTTACTTCCAACGAGCCTAGTAAGGCAGTTTCACGTGCATGTATTCAAACACCATACACATTACTTATCTTACATAACAACTTTTTTCATTCAGATCTTGGCCTCCAAAGAATGCAAAAAAATAGCCATTATGTAAGGTTAGCAAAAATAATAACAATAATAATAATAATAATGCAATTAATGGCATTCCCTTTCTCAACAGCTTTTCTTCCCCCCAGAAAGCTTTGTAAATAACAAAAAAACAAAGCCACATTTCGTGGAAGTGGAACCTTAAGTAACAGAAATGGAATTAAGGAAATGGGATGAGAAATAGCACAGTTTTGGTGTCACAGAAAAATCAAGAGGACAGTACATACATGAAGTTTATACTTTGTAGTAACTTACTACTCAGCAGGTACCTATTTTTTCAAAGTTAAACAAAAGTTTCAAAAGATAATGAATGATAATTCAATAACTTAATTTAAAAATAATCTGAGATTTATTTTATGTTTATAGAATTCACATTTATTTTCTATTATGTAGCTTTAAGAATTAATTTTAGAATAAGTAATGCAGATGCAAGATTCAAAGCCAGAATACTTTTTTAATAATGCATCTTGAGAAATCCCTGTCAACATTAGCTACTTTAAACAAAATATTTTTTTTTAAATTTTTATTTGAAAAAACACAATTGCAGAGAAAAGGAGAGCCAAAGCTGGGCCATTCAGAAGCCAAGAACCAGAAGGTTTTTCTGGGTCTGCCACGTGGGTGCAGGGTCCCAAGGACTTGGACCATCCTCTGGATTTATGGTTTCTGTAAATGACATTGTGCTTATAGCACAGGCACGCTCACTTACCTGCTCAGAACTGAGTTGGTGTCAAGGACCATATGCCCCAAACAAAATATTTACTGTTTAGCTCTTGAAAGGAAACAAATGGCCAAATGCTATCCTTTAAGAATTTTACTTGTGTTTTCTTTTTCTCTTGTGTTTTTATTTTTTTAAGATTTATTTATTTTTATTGGAAAGGCAGATATACAGAGAGGAGATACAGAGAGAAAGATCTTCTGTCTGCTGGTTCACTCCCCAAGTGGCTGCAATGGCCAGAGCTGAGCTTCTCCAAAGGCAGGAGCAAGGAGCCTCTTTTGGGTCTCCCATGCGGGTGCAGGATCATAAGACTTTAGGCAGTCCTCTACTACTTTCCTAGATCACAAACAGGAAGCTGGATGGGAAGTGGAGCAACAAGGGCACAAACCAAACCAGTGCCCATATGGGATCCTGGTGCATGCAAGGCAATGACTTTAGCCACTACGCTGCTGTGCGGGGCTCACTCTTGTGCTTTTACAATTCATCCCTTCCCTTCTTCCTTTTCCCTTCCTACCCTCTTCTCTTTCCGTTCTTTTCCCTTAACTTCTTCCCTCTCCCTCCCTTCCTCTTTCTTTTTTATTATTAAAATTTATAAGTTATTCTGGCAGAGTAAATAAATTCAGGTTTCAACATTTTTCCCCTTTACAATGTATATTAGTTTTCTCAGTCTCACATACTGAAAAGTCTATAATTTCCTCTACAGTGTTGGGACATCACCTGTAGCATAAACAGTAAGCACAAACAAGCAAACCATCCTCCCTGGAAGGACCTGTGGTGCTAGCTGGGCTTTCTGTTCTATTCCATTGGTCTTCCTGCCTGTACAGGTGCAAGTGCTCATGGCTTTACAAGTGCTGCCCACTGTGTAGTCAAATTTGTTCACGTCTTCCACTATTCGCTTTATGTCAGCTCTTTGGACTCATAATGTTTTTGTTAGGCTGCAGGTGTTTTTACTATTCCAACATCTTCTTGTTTATGTTTGTATTAGTGAAGCCTTGCTATTTCTTCCATTTTCTAGCCTTGGCTTCATAATGTAGGATAGTTTCTATTACCTGTTTTAGGACTTTGGAAAATATGTGATCCACTTTGTTTTCTGAAGTGTTTCCCTTAACAAATCGGGATATTTCAAATACATGACGACCGTTAATATGGTTGCTCATCCTGTGGGTCCCCTGCTTTCTTCTTGGCTAATAGACCTAACAGACCCCAATTTAGTTCTGACGTCTGTCTTTCAAACCAAGAAGCTGTGTGACCTTTGGAAATGGCTGCTTTAGGACTGAATGTCTGACCAGTGCCTGGCCAATGATCTATCAGGATAAATCAGTTCCTCTCTGAAAATCACAAGGCATATCCTTCAATATGGCTTCCCCAACTCCTTTTCTGCTGTGGACACTGTTCAGTGCACATGTGGTGCTTAGAACTGTGGCAAATCTTATGAGGAATAATACTGTGAAGATCAGGTATAGGGCAAAGGTCACTGAACACAGGTGACTGATGAAACCAATGAGCTGTCTATTTGTTCATGTCTAGTTAACTGAAACACAGACATCAGTGTCATTTAAGCCACTGTTAGTTGAGTTTGCTGTTACATGCAGCCCAAAGCCACTCATACTTAAACTTCTCACTCTTGGCCTTACTTTTTCCCTTCTATTGCTCTTGTTAATTTGTTTGGTTTTAACTTGCAGATGTTTGGTTTATTTTGATAAGCAACATCTCTGAGTCTTTCTATTTGCACGGCATTTTCTTGCATACCTCCCCAAGCATCTTTGGCTCCCTTTCCTGCTTGTCCTGAAGAGCCTGCTATAGCCAAGGGTGGTGTTGCACCTGCTCTTCTTTTGTCTAAAAGTCCAGGGAGGCAGGATTGAACTGGGAACTCAGCTTCCGGACACTTATTCTAGAACCCAGTTCAAGCCTGGCTTATGAGGCTTCCCCTGCACAGCTGGAGACATTTCTGCTACAACGACAGACACCCTTGACTTCCAGGTTGTTCACTAGGTTCCAGGTAAGCCCAAGAGCTCTATTCTCTCCAAGGCAAAATGTCTCTTAAGGAATCCTCCACTACCTTTCACTGACTGTCTCTCCCACTCTTTTCTGGGATAAAAAAGGAGGGGGAGACCAGTTCACTGTGTTTGTCACTTACCTGACTGTACGCTGTGTTTCTCCCAGCAAGTAACAACACACACACACACACACACACACACACACACACACACACACAATGCCAATTCCCACCAGTTCTTCCCATTGCTAATGGATCATAATCCATTTACACTTAGCATGATGGAGAGAAGCAATCCTTGAAAGAGACTGCGAACCTTTTCTTCTGAGCTGCATCTCCAACCACCACTCCTCACACTTTTACTGCACAGCACATTTCCTCTGGACCTGGCTTCTTCCAAGTCCTGTTCACCAGACTACTTCAGGAGGAGCCAAGCAGAAGCTACAGTCAAGTCCCAGAATCTTCTCTCTGCAGAAGATATTTTAAAACCAGCTGATGGTTTTAAAAAATGATGCTTCTTCCTTACTTTGGAAACTTTCAGCACTACAATTTTTTTCTCTTGGCTATTCTTACTATCTGTGCATTTTGGAGAAAAGAAATAGTTTTGTCTTGGATATGATTTCTCAGTTTCTCTGTAAAGGGGAAACAGGATTTATCAGCAACCCTGCTTGTATAGCAACAATTTTTTTAGCACTGTCTAGAAGTATACGTCTGTAAGAACTTGAGTAATTATGAAGATCGTTTGGACCCAAATTGTCCCCAAATTTATCTGAAACATCCAGATAATTGCAAGAGTTTTTCTTCCTTCAATTTCAAAGTATTCTGCTAATAGCTGCAATTCTCTCCTCCGCTTTGCATGTACAGGCACAAACGAAAGATTCCGAAATAGCATATGCAGTGCTGAGCTGAGCCTGGCTTTGTCTTCTGACCACTTATGGTTTGGTTTTTGTTGTTACTGTTAGTAGCACAGGTCCCATGCTTCTGGTCACACCAACCCATACAACAGCAGAATGCTGATTTTGGTAGGAGCCTTCAGCGCAGTTGCAGGAGTGACAAACACATTTTGCCACGTTGAAGGCAGACTTTGTAGGAAGTTATTGATTTCCTATTATGTAGATGGCTGCAATACTGTGTAGAGAAATTGGCCCCTCAGGTGATGGCATTGGCTTCCCTGTAGGTTTATTGATGGGTCTTGTCTTTGCTTCTGACAGCATTGGGTCTGCAGAAAGTTCAGTCTCTCTGAAGATGTATCACATCCCTTCTAGGGACTCTTGGGCAGCTGTGGGTTTGCATGTCCCTCAAGACCCATTTCAGGATACTTCCCATCGTCAGGTCTCTACATACTGTGAAGTGGCCATTGGTTTCCAAGCCTCGCTTGCATTAGGATTCCAATGTTATTTAGTTGCTTGCAACTTCGGATCACAACTTAGTTAGAATACCATTGAGCTGGTCCTTTTCCCAGGTCTATTATGAAGCATAAGCATTTATTAGGGTGAGTATCCAGTGCAGCAGTTAAGAGGTCATCTAAGACACCCACTTCTCAGATTGGAGTGCCCGAGTTTCAGCCCTGACTCCACTCCCAGTTCTGGGAAGGCAGCAGCCCACGGCTTAAATTCTCATGTTCCTCCTCTCCACATGGGAGACCTAAATGTTATCTAAGGCTCCCATCTTCAGCTTGGTCCACCCTTGGCTGCTGCAAGCATTTGAGGAAGTGAATGGAAGAATTCTGTGTGCCTCTATGACTTTCTGCCCTCCAAATAAAGCTTAAAAATCAATTTTCGATAACTTTGATGTAAAAAGAGAGAAGTATTTGGGCCTACAGTACCATAGTCTTTCATTAGGCTCATGTGGGAAGGCCATCTCAGAGAACCTCCCCAAACCTTCCTACTCATGTAGTAATCCCTTCTAATAAGACTGTGCACTGTTTAGATTAGCTTAAAACTTATAAGCTCACAAACATAAGAAACCCAAAGATAGGCCATCTCTACCAAAAATTAATTTAGCTAATGATGTTACCAAATTCCACATCTTGGTAATCTTCCGTTCCACTGTATATGCACAGTGGCTTCTTGCCTTGGGAACCAGTTTACTACAGCGCTGTTAGAGATCCACTCCAACTCTGGCTGTGTCCACATACACCAATACCCTTTGAAGAAAGCTCTGCATTTTTCTGTCTTTCACTTTTTTTGAATGAAGGAAGGAGCTTTGTGCAGACACTCTTAGCAGCCACCTGTTCCTGTCCTGGTGCTGATACCTGCCTCTTGCCCTTTCTCTGTAGCAGGTCACAGCTGCCTCCAGGCACACTAACATTCCTAGACAAGTCTGGTTTACCAGAATGCTCTTGCCTCAGTATTTCCTTTTGTATAACCTTTAGTGGCCATTTTATTTATTTTCAGGAGAGTAACTAGGACAGATGGTCCAAAATGTAGTGCTCATGACCTTGAATCATGCTTCCTTGATGAATTAAGATCAAGGAATTGTCCAACGACAGCACAACTAAAGCACTGGTTGCAATCTGGGTCTTCATTCTCACTGAGCATTTCATCTAGATAGTTGTCTGCTGTCCTGTACTTGGCTGTCTCTGCTGATTCACGTCGGCCTTAAGCTCTGTGAACTCCACCCCGCCACTGTTTTCCATACTTGACTTTGCTTTTGATTCTTGAAGTTATGGTGATATTTGACAGAAGTACTATAAAATCTGATGACACTTACACAGGAAGGGGTTTATCTGCCTCCTGTGGAAAAAAATATGGCATTTAAGCAGGTCAGGGCTGGTACGGCTGCTCCAGCCTGTTATCTGGGGCCTGAGCTCTCTCTCAGTCATCCTGAGGGTGATTGATGTCTAGCCAGTGTCAAGTTCAGTTTGTAGTGAGAAAGAAAGGTGATGTCCAAGAGGCAGAAGCAGCCAATTCTGGTATTGTGGTGTGCTCTTTTGTCAGGTCTCCCATCTTCTCTCCTAGCTGTAAGGGAGTCTGGAAAAGTCAACTTCAGCTTTCCGGCATCTCTGGAAGAGAAAGATCTGGAAGGGCATGTAGGCTTCTGCTCATTCCAGTTTTCATCTTTAAAGTTCATCAGGGTAAAAACCATAGCTACCACTTCCTAGAAACTCCTGAGCTAGAACAAGGAAGATCTAGTTGCTTAGAATTTTTTTAAGTGGTAGAAAGAGCAAAATGTCCAGATGTTCAGGAAACCTGCACTTCAACATTGAATTCCTTATTTTAAATTGTTTCATCTTGGTCACACTATTTTAACTCTCTGATCGCTAGTTTCCCATCTATAAAGTGGATGAACTGGACTGGAAGACTCCGGTGTTCTCCCAAGTCTCTTATTAAAACAGCTCTGCTTTTTGTTACCATGGGAACTCAAAAAGTTGGGCTCTGCAAAGAGACCCAACTGTTGTGTCCTTTCATTCTTTCCCCAAGGCATCTCTGAGGATATCCCAGCACTTGCACAGGGAGAAGTAACATCTTTGTCACAAACCATTGCCACATGGTGGTCTGAGCTGATGCCGTCTTTGTTGGCACAATCACATCTCCTTCAAGTGGTTGTGGCTTTTCTGAGATCATGAGAGTGACTTAAAGGGCAAGCCTTGAAAATGATGTCATCCACTAGATATTGCTTCCTGGCTTAGCACAACCCAGGAAGCTAGCTTAGTGCCCTTATTTCCCATCGTCTCCAGCACACACCTGTAACCAGACTATGCACTTCAGTCTACAAAATGCTTCCATGGCTTTTACCATCCACAGATGGTAAAATTGGGGATACAAATGGGGAGGGGTGCCCTTAATTTTCAGGAAATATTGTCGTGAGCTTCTCATTTTGATTTCTCATTATCCCATGGGCCTTTTTGTTTTGCTACCAGTCTGCCTTCATCGTGGGTCTGAACTGGTTGTCCACATATATACTGTTTAGCATGACTTTGGTCAGGGATTCAGACTGTCCCTTCACACCATAATTATCCTATATGATGATCAAGTCTCCTCCTCTAATAGGTGGAGCTTCTGCCTTTAGTGGCAGAAGGCAGACGATTGAGTAACCAGCCAGGGAGTCAGTTACCAAACTGGATTCTCTGGCAATGGGATAAACCTCATCATTTGTGAGGGGTTGAGGAAGTCTTTCATAACCAATGTTTCAGCTAAAGCTTGGGACAGCGTCAGCTTCTTCGGACTCCTACGATCTCCTTGATCGTTCTCTTATTTCCTGAAAAATGGGACAGCCTCACCCCTTCCTCTCTGGGCCATTATTCCTTTTATAGAATTGTTTCAAGTATTTGTGATTTCATTGCCAAGAGAAACCACAACAAACTTCTCATCATGTCACAGTCATTACAGAAACGACAAAGTAGTTCAAGACACTTTCCAGCTTCCAAACTGATGAGTAGACTCAACCATTTAGATCTTTTTTAACTTTATTTTTCTTTTTGTCTTTTAGTTCGAATTTTATGGTACAATTATGTAGGGCCTGGGATCCCCCTTCAAAACTCCCACCCCCAGACTGATTTTCCCCATATTATTACAATAGTTTAGTCCTTCAAAACAAGTTAAAATTCCGTCAGTCTGTTATTTCAGTGTGCTCTGACATTGTGGGTACAGATAATGTCAGACAGTCCAGCCTCCCATTGTCTAGGCATGTCCAACGGTTTAACTGGGACTCCATCTTTGATTTGGAAGTAAGGGTGCATATTGCACTGTGTCTTCACATCTGGATATGGTAGTCTCTATTACATCATCACTATACATTCCCTTAAATGAGAAGACACGAAATAAGGTCACTAACAGATATGAAGTTACACCAAAAGCAAAAAGAAAAAAAAAAGCACCATGGAGTTGAAAAAGTGCACCACTGAATAACCAATGCACAACACAAAAGTCTAATTTGCATGGTGTTTTCCTTATATTAGAGAGAACATATGGTATTTGTCCTTTTGGGATTGACTTATTTCACTGAGCATAATGGTCTCTAGTTGAGACTGTCTAGTTGCAAATGGTATGATTTCATTCTTTTTAATGGCTGAATAATATTCCATGGAATAGATATACCACACTTTCTTTAATCACTTCTCTTTGGACATGCATCTGTATTTTTTTCCCATGTCTTTGCTATTGTAGATTGTGCTGCTGTAAGTATAGGATTACAGATCCCCTTTTCACGTGCATGTTTCATTTCCTTTGGGTACATTCCTAGAAGCAGAATAGCTGGGTTATATGGCAGGGTTATTTGCAGTTCTCGAAACATACAGAAGTTGTATTAGTTTTACACTCCCACCAGCAGTGAAGGAGGTTAACTTTCTCCCCACATCCATGTCACCAGGTGTTGTTAGTAGAGTTCTGAATGTGATTCCTCCAGCTTGGCTTTTATTCTTCAGAATAGCTTTGGTTGTTCATGGTCTCTTGTGGTTCCAGATGAACTTTTGTATCATATTTTCTATTTCTGAGAAGAATGTTGTTGGGAATGTGATTGGGATTGCGTCGAATCTGTATATTACTTTTGATAATATGGACATTTTGACGATGTTGATCCTGTTTTGATGGAAATTCTCCAAAGTGTCTTAAACAAGCTCAGAAGCACGCTTACCACTTACTTGAAGATATTAAGACGTTCTCTTGGTAATATCCATGCCACAGGATACATCCTTGGAAAAGCAGAAGCCATCCCTGTGTTTCCTAAGAGGCTAATCCCCCTGTCAGGGAGCAGCCACAAGGTACAGAGCCTCAGGGTCCTGGGCAGCTCATCCCACTTCACTTTGCGTGGAAGTCCTGGAAAGTTGGACATCTCAGTTCAGATTGTCCATGTAGCTTTAGAGCTTAGTGAAGGAGGAATGAGAGAGAAGATGATGGGCAAGGCATGTTTCTATTTTGAAAGGTTGCTTACCTTCTTCCAGTAACACCTTTCTGTTTGAAGTTCAGACTTAAATTTGGTGTTCTTGGCTCCTGATCTATTCCCTGACTTCGCTCTGGCTGCTATGACCCTTTGAGAATAAGCCAGCTGATTGAAGTGTGCTCTTCTCTTTCAAATAGCTAAAAATGAATAAATACATGTTTTTTAAAGGACACAGCATCTGTTAAGTATATCTTAGCTATCTGAGTATTTTCCCTGGCTTCTGGCCATTCTTGACTTTTCTTACCCCTTCACAGAGTGGGTAGGGGCTGGCATGGTCCCTTGCCAGCCTTAGTGTGCCTTACCCATGCCTGCATCTATGCATCTATGGAAACACTGAGTTCTTCCCAACCTCCCTGTGTGCTGCTAAGATCCCAAGAGATTCAAACCAAATTCCGTTGTTCCCTGGTTCTAAATCTCCATTTGTTGTGTAGGAGAGAAACAAAGTAAAAATGTACTTGCCCCACCAGTTCTGCATTGCTGCTCCATCCTTTCTTAGAGAGCCTGCAGTCCAAAAGAGAACCTCTGGTGACCCTTTCTCCTCATCCTCTGAGCAGGTACAGTGGGGTGTCATGCAGGCTGTCTCCTGACTGCAAAACCCATGACAACTCTGAACGGTTTGCTCTCTCGCTGCCTCCTGCCAGGGGTGTTTTCCTGTCCTGAGGGAAGGATGGAGAGTCAGCTATTGCTCCACAGAAGAGAAACCAGAAGGAGGAGAACAACAACCTTAGTACAGCCACAAAGGGGTACTGGGTCAGAGAAGAGCCTGCTGGGTGCTGGGGAAAATATCAGGCTAGGGAGAAGAGAGATGGTTCCTGATTGAAGGCAAGGATTTGGTCATCTCAGCCAGTTCCAACAACTGATCCTGCTGCCCGGATGATCTTACTTCTGGCCACCACAGTGCTTGACTCACTCGCCTTCCAGAAATCTGATGGCCAAGGTGCCTATTCCAATTCTCGCGTGTTATTGATGTTCCCTGGTGGGAAACACATTGTGGTTGCTGCCACCACAGGAGTGAGGCCATTTGGGGGAAATCGAGGGCTTCCCAGATAGACTGGCTCATCAATCAAGTGAAAACCACAACACTCAAAGGTAGGAAGAGAGAGGTATGAAAAATGAACACTTTTCTTTTCTAAAGAAGTAACCTTCAGGAGAAGGACATGACATGGCTGGCTGTTGGTGCAATGCCTGTTGTAGATGTCTCTTCCTGTTTGCAAGCCCAACAAACAGTTTAAGTGGCACTGTGGGCAACAAAGGTATAATAACAATTAATCGAGACCCACTGTGTATTGAGTATGGTACTTGACCCCATCCAACACTAATAATTCTGAGGTAGATTCTATTATCCCCATTTTACTGAAAAGGAAATAGGAGCTCAGATTCATAATAGAAGTTGTTCAAGACCACATAATAAGGGCTTGGCCAGGAACTCTACCCCAAGAGCTTTATGCTAAAGTGACTGATTGGTACTAGTGATTGGAACAGATTGAAAAAAAAAATAGGACCGAATATATTTAAATACATAAGTGTAAAGTGGTGTAGTTAGTACAGAACATGGTTGAGTCAATACAAGGTCTGAATGGGTGATGAAGAAAATGCATGGAAGATTGCTGGAGAAGGGGGCAGGAGAGAGGAGGGAAGAGGCAGTCACCAGGAACAGACTTACGTGATAATTTGAACAGAAAGGAGGATTTATGATAGATGGAACAAATGGGGTGAATGGAAAATTACAGTTTTGAGCAAGTATAGCAATCTGGCTTGGGGCAAAGCTTCATGCAAAGGAGTAATGAAAAATTAAATTGGCAAAAGAAATTTGGACCGGGCAAGGAAAAGATGCTGAACTTCAGGAGCCTAGGAAGAAGGAAAGAGCAGTCCCTCAGTGTGGAGTTCAAGGGGTGGATTTAGATTTCACATTCCACTCATCTAACTCATCAGTAAACATATTCTGAACCTATCCAGTTCTCACCACCTTCCACACTACTATACCATTACTTTCTCAGACTACAGCAAATTCTCCCAGTTCTACTCCCACTTCTCTCCTGACCAATGGTTCTCTACCTGCTAGCTTCAACAGCCCTTTACTAAGACCCAAATAAAAAGTACTCAGAATAAAATTCATATCTCTCTTCTGCAGATTACAAGGCCTTAACTAATCTGGTCCCTGGGAGCTGTGCTTTGTCTCATTCTCCTTGCCTTGCCCATGGCATGCCAATCACTTTCAGCTTCTCCAGCTCACCAAGTCTTTGTACTCCATGGTCTTCATGTCTCAAGACTTAATTCTTCCCACTCCTTGACTCTCAGGTTAGCTGATACTTTTTCAGACAGTTCTTGTGGATCAGCCAAATCATTTCTTGCTGTGAAAGCGAGGGACCAGTTTCCTTCTAGAATGTGAATTGGTCTTAGTGCCTTGCTTGGCTAATAGAAAGCAGTAAAAGCGACATTCTAGAGACCTATAGACCAGAGTCCTCACAACTTCTGCCAAAACCTCTTGGAACACTCGCACAAGGAGCACCAGGCTGCCATGAAGGAAGTGTGACTGCCCTGACACTAACAGTGGAGACACCACCACATGTGAGCCCTCCAGCCACTGCACCCACACACCAAACATCCATATAGACCAACTCCCAGCTGAAGATCTCACAGGTAACACCCCATGGATCAGAAATTACCCACCTGGGCCCTCACCTATAAATTTAAACAATAAAATAATCACTGTTGTCAGCCGCTACATTTCATGTGTTTGCTATGCAGCTATACGTAAGTCGAACACAAGCATAGCATCTTAATTCTTTGTATAACATGTATTGCTATCTGATGTTTTTCTTGCTTGTTTGGCTACTCTGTCTGAAAACCATGCATCTAGATCTATCTTTCTATCTAGTTACCTATCATCTATCTACTATCAGTTTTACTTTCACTAGACTATCAGGTCTAAGAGAGCTGGGACCCTCTATCTTGTTTATCTTGTATCTTTAGTACAAAATTGGCAATTGTGCACAACAAGATGTTCCATAAACAATGTTGACAAATGTACTGAATGGTCATGTTCTAAAAGCAGCAAGGGTGAAATGATTAACACACACACACACACAGAAGAAAACTCAGGTAAGCATCTCAAAATATTATCCTGCCTTGTCCACAGAAAAGAAAAAAGACAGAGCCTATGATTTAATTAAAATACTTGGATGTCTAGTCAGTATCCTTAAACACTATGTTCTTAAAAAAATAAAAGGAAAGAAAGAAAGAGAAAGAAAGCAAGCAAGCAGACAGGCAGACACCATACGTATATCCAAGTTCTCAGAGTTGGGTGCAACAGTAAGGAAGAAGTGCAAGGGAGAGAGGGCCAGAGAGAGTTAGTCTGTGGTAACCCAATCCCTTCCTTATCTCTGGTCCTGGGAGCACCGATGAGAAAGATTTAAACTTGACTCATTTGCTAGAAATCTTGTATCTGAGCAGCAAGGAAAGGACCAAACATGATGTGAATTAGAGGCAGTAAGAAAGTAAGACATCCTGGTAAAAAAAATGCAGCTGATGGTAGTTTTACCAAAGTAAAATAAAATAGAGCCTAGTGACTAAAAATGCACAGTTGTCCCTTAGAAGAAATGAAAACAACCCAGAACTTCCAAATTAACTTGGGAGGGAGAAACAATGAGAAATAACTCCTGGATATAAGAGAAGTTGAGACTAAAATTTTATATCACCTAGATAGAATTGAAGTATAAATAGTTCACAGAAAAGGCTGTCAGTTTCTAACCAAAAGAGAATTTAGAGCTAAATAATTTTAAAAGAAAGAGTCCTTTCCTTTTAGAAAGAACTACATGAAGAACTTAACCCATTTTACTTCACTTTAAAAATTATTTTTAAAAACACTTAAAGGAAGAAATACAGAAAATTTTAAAAACAGGAAAAAAACTTCTAGCACAGTCCTAGAATTAAAATCCCATAAAGGCAACATAGACAGAAAATTCTAGAACTATTTAATTTCTAAAAAGAAATGCAAAATTTCAAAACCATATGTAACAAATAATCATCATTATAAAAGAAAATTCCTGTCATGTAAGCATATTAGTAGATAAAGAAATCAACAAAGTTCAGTAACAAATTAACAAAGACTGCAAGATTAATGCATACTAAAAATGTTTGATAATTCCATTCAGGAGCCATTCTTACTTTTATAAGTAAATTAGAAACAGAAACTAAAGAACACTTACAGCACCTAAAACTGATGAGCAACATTCTGGGCCTTATATTGTGCCGTACTGGGTTAAGATACTACCTACCATTAAGTCCTGGCTGCTCAGTCTACTGTCTAGCTGCCTGCTAAGGTGTCTGGGAAGGCAGCAGAAGATGGCTGAGCCCAGATACAGCCCCTGGCTCCTGGCTTCAATCGACCCAGCCCCAGCCCTAGCCCCAGCTGTTGCTGCCATCTGGGTACTGAATGGTGGAAGGAAGTTCCCTCTCTTCCTATCTCTTCCTCCCTTTGTCACTCTTTCTAATAACTAAACACTTCTTCTATATTTAAAGAAGTGTTTTCCATCTGCATAAATGTATTCTTTTTCTTATTTAAGAAATGAATAGGGGCTGGTTTTGTAGCATACTACACTGAGCTGCCACTTGACACCAGCATTTCATATGAATGCTAGTTTGAATCCTGGCTGCTCCACTTTGAATACAGCTTTTTTCTAACGTGTCTGCGAAAAGCAGTAGAACATAGTCCAAGAGCTCAGGCATCTGTTACTTATGCAGGAGACCTGAAATGAGTTCCAAGCCCCTGACTGCAACCTGACCCAACATGGCTGTTGCAATAATTTGGGATTGAACCAGCAATTGAAACATCTCTTTTTCTTTCTCCCTCTTTCTCTAACTATGCTTTTCAAATAAATCCCTTTAAAAAATGAAACAGAGGAAAAATAAATGGATATTAATGCAAGTAAAAATGGAACTTAGGTAGTTTCTTATTTGTAGTTAATCCTTAAGAGAAAAGACAGACAGTTTAAGGAGACAATTAGCTGGTAGTCTTCACAAAGACCTGTGTTTCTCTGGGGAGAGTGTTTTGCCAGCTCTGGGTACCACTTCTAGTCTGAGGTGTTGTATTCAGAACAGGGTTGGTGGCTTGGATGGATTCCTCATGCTTCTTTACCCACTTTTACAAAGAGGAAGGCACTTGACCCTATTCACAGAGAAAGTTCACCTTGCGGCTTTGTCGACTGCTTGGCAACTGAAGTTTGCGTTTGGCTGGTGACCACAAAGTGTCTGTACACATGGAAATTTTATAGGATTAGGGACAAAACAACTCTGGGAAAAGTACCTGAAGTCATTATAGATTGGTAATTCAAAAATAAATTAACAGAGCTCTTCACAAGATACGGGCACCAAAGCCAAATGGAGATGCAAGCTGAAATGAGGAAAAAGTTCATCCTTCCCCACACATGAGGGCTTTCTGCCCAAAGTAATTTCCGCTTTCCGGGTGAGTGGGTTCGCCTTCTGCTACACTAATGCAATAGTTCTATGAACGAATCATTTTAGAACTCCACTCAGCAATTCTAACTCCACCGATAAAGCCTTCCTGTGGACAAAATAGTATGTTTATTCTTATCAAAAACGCATTTCCAAAGGAGAGCAAATGGTGATAAACGTAAAAAAAAATATGACTACGAAAGATACAATAAATAAACCGAGACCATGAGAGATTTTAGTAAGGTCTTGATTTAATTTTCTGATGGCACAATAGCCCCCAGCAACACTTTTGTTTGTTGTTTTTAAAGCATGTATCATTATCCAGAAAGTGCATGGTGCCAGCCAGCCTAAAACAGGAACAGGAAGACTCACCATCTTCCCCTTTCTCTGCATATGTTTTTCTCATGTGTGACTGGGGCTTCGACCCAACTGGGAGCAGGCAGCCTGCTTCTGGATGAGAGCATGTTTGGGTTTTAGGGCCTGCTTCTTCTTTGGGCACACATTTGTTGTCAGCTGCTGCTAAAAACACTCGGCATCATTCAGACACCTGTCAGTGGGGGATGGGGAGTGGTGAATCTTCCTCACAAGTGATAACACAAGTTCCAAGTTCCCTCTGAGGGCATAAAAGTATTGCACCTGCTTCCACTCATGTGGATTGGATGGGCTACTTATCTACTTTGATGTTAGCCTCGATTTTGACCTTACACGGATATGCTCAGCCACGTGAGGCTTATCTTCTAGCAAAACAACCCATACCTGCACATTTCTCTCCTTTCTGTATGTGTGGAGCAAGTTGTTCTCCTTCCCTTGTCAAACTGTTCTCTATATACAATGAAGGTCCGTGAGCATCGGAGCTGTTCTCTGCTTAACGTAAACTTCCTGCCAGTCAGCCATTCATTTGATGGAAGCTTCTAGGTCAGGCTTAGAAAACACCCAGTCAATATTTTAGACTTGTACTTTCGATCTACTGAGCTTGGTACATGAGACTGGGCATAAGATGTTTCTTCTTTCCCATTTTAAATGTTGTTAACATAAACATGATTCAAAAAAAAAAAAAGCTCCACAGACTAACACAACGTCAAGCATTTGGTAGATGATTAGCATTTGTCAAATGAAATCTCAGTCATGAATCTTTCTCAAGCACACAGAGCTGGAGGTGCTGTTGCCAGGTGTGAAGAGATAAGCTAGACAGGATGAGGCGATGCAGATTGTAACGCAGGAACACGCAGGTGCTGCAATCAGTGGCCATTTATCCAGGCTTAAGTCATTTCCCTCTTGGATAGAGACCTCTTTTGCCCAGAGACTGAGTTCGCACCTTCCAACTAAGGCAACTGGCAGAAACACACTCTTAGGACTATGGCCCCCAACAGATGTGAAAGTGGTGTGTATAGATACATACAGTATGTTTAAATGAATATTTCTATAGCCATAATTTTGAAATATTTCTATTACTACAGAGAAAAGGTTTCATGTAGTTCTTAGGTATAATTCTAAGAGTATAATGATGCTTCCCTCCCACCTACATTCCTTCCTTCCTTTAAAATTTTTGGGTAGCCTATCTTAAATGGACTCTATATTCAAATGCTCACTGCTCCACCAAATAAAGAGTTGAACAAGCAAAAAGTAGAAATATCACTGCCCAGCAGGAACATAGATGAGGGCTATTAACAATTAAAAAAAATCCCAGACATCAATTTTGCTCAAACATAAATACTACATTTTATACTCCATACCAGCTACCACAAATCAGAGAAAATATGATTTATATATGAATACCATGTGTATACAAAAATTTTTAAAGAATTTCTGAAACCAAGCTATAGATACACTTTCCTTTTATTCTTAAATACTTCAAAGCACATTTTTCCTAAGACAAGGACATTATTGTGCAATGCAGTACAACTGCCAAAATCAGACAATTATTATTGATGCTATGTTGTTCACTAATCTACAATACTTATTTAAATCTAGCCAATTTTCCTATGGAGGTCTTTTATAGGAAAAAAAAGGGGGGGTGGCCCAGTCCAGCATCAGGCATAGCATTTAGATTATATCATTTAACATTCCTTGAATTCTTTACAAATTTAAAACATTTTTGATGATACAGGGATGTCTCTGATGTTTGCTCACAATCAGAAACAAGTTGTGTCTTTTGAGAAAGCAAATACATCTGTTCATCAAAGCAAGGGATACAAGTTGTATGACTGTCCCAAAAATGGTGATGTTAGCTTTGATGGCTTGCCCTAAAAGGAGGACTTGCCAAATTGTTGCATAGGAAATTTGGTGCTTTTTCTCTTGAAATTAGTAAGTAACTTGTGGAAAATTACAAAGAGAGATGGATAGTATGGAATTACCCCTTGTTTCACCAAACGTTCACCCTGGCATCCTTTGATGTTTCTTTTCTACTTTTTGAGGTTGATGTTTGCAGCTTGCTGTGTTTTCTCCAGGCAGAGGGGTAATACCTTTCTTAATTATTTTGTAATGTTTGGGGACTATGTTGTAGAAACAGAATTTTAGTATAAAAACTGCATTCACCAAAGTGTGCAAACTTGATGGGGAAAAAAATTAAACTTGGAATCCCTCCCTCTATGCGTAGATTTGTAACAATAATGCTAATGCAATTAAACTCATCCTCTAATTCATTAAAACTCTTTGATGATCATTGATTAAAATGTACTCACAGTAAATACCGAGGAAGACACCAACACAATAAAATCTCCAAGTGGGCTTCAAGGTCATAGGAGAAAGTGAGGGAGTTAGACATGATATGATGGGACTTCTGTTGTTAATAAATTCATTTTCACAAAGGCAGACCTGAATCAGCTTGGCATAATTAAGCTACACTTTACATTTCAGACACACATTTGCTCCACCAGAATTGAGGGTCTGGGGCTCTCAACCTAAAATCAAATGTTAATGACTGGCTAGTTTCCACATTCAATGTTTTTGAAGTTGCTGGAGGGTTTATTCTTGGTCTCACCACTGCTAGCTTGAATTGCAGAGCTTTCGGTGCTGTTCCATAGAATCTCCCCGCACGTCCAACCCTCTCTAACACAGGAATGTAAGTCATTCGGGGGGGCGGGAGCAAAGAGAGAAGAGTGGCAGAAAAAGTGATGGAGCTCCTACTGGGTTGAAAATAGGAACTTATTCACCCAAGCCAGAAATATAATATTTCAGCTCTCTCAGGATCACCTAAGAAGTATTTGTGGCTGTCGCTTTTCCAAGGTTCCCAGTAGGGTGAGATTTTAAAAGTCTTTGCAATTGAGAAAATGCATCACTCCAATGGCTTTGATGGAAGCTCTTTAATAAGCCAGCCGCATACTATAGAGCTCCACCGCACCAGCCAAAGGCACCCCAACCTGCAGACCACTAGTCCCTGACCTTGGCTATGCACTGTGAGCTCCTCACATAATATGTCAGGGATAGGGTCTGGCATGCAGGACTTCTACTAACAGCTCTGAAGCAACTCCAGTGGTTCTGATGGGCAACCAAGGCTGGGAACCACTACCATTGAAGGTTTTTTCTTCCTCTCCAGGCATAAGAAATAAAGCTCCATCTCCGGTACGTGGAGTTGAGTGACTCATAGTCCTTGCAAGAGTCCCTCTCAGTAGCATATGTCTGGATAGGTGAGAGAACAAAACTTAATCTACCTAAGCCATGTTGTGCACTGCGAGCTGTTGAAAGTTCATACTAACAAAATACCTCTCTTGGTTGCTCTGCCTTTCACATAAATAAAAATAAATCAATAAGTCTTTTGACCAAGATACAAAATTCATTGCTCTGTAGCCTTCATAAAGTTTTTCACACTCCATCTTAGTTAAGTCATCTGCTTCTCCATCTATAACCTCTGATGACATCTGATCCCTTTCCTAATAGATGGGTTTTGTTTTTTGAGACTGTTTCATAAACTGGCTGATTCATGGAGTATGGAAACTTCAGAGATGAACTCTGTTTTACTATGCTTAATGTCTTTTGGATTCTTCAAGTCATTATGTCCATGTCTGCTTTGTTGCTGAGCACTAATTCAGAATGTGGATCTGCCAGTTACAGGTTATTTTGATATGGAAAGTGGATCTCCCGGTCTTGATGCTAATCTTAAGAAGAAAGCATTACATTGGGCTCCGTTATCCAATGTTATCTGTTGGTAGATGCCTTTACCGAGTTAAGAAATCCCCCTTTTATTTCTTAAGTTTGCTGGAAGTTTTTACCACGAAAGCTGTTTTGTTAAATTTTTTTGGTAAGATCTTGTGGTTTTTTTTCCTTATTCAGACTGGTAAGTTGGTGATTTCTACAGACTGAATTTTCAATATTGGGCAAGTCTTGCATTGCTGTGGTGTAGTGCTGTTTTTGACTTGGTGTGGGATTACAGTTTGCTAATAAGTCTTGCTGGGATATCTGGCTGAGGTTGATCATTGCAGTTCTTGAGGGAGTCTGGCCTGTCACTTTATTGTACTCTCTTTGCCTGGTTTTAGTACCAAGGCAATGCTGAGTTGTAAAATGAGTTGTAAAAAGTTCTGTTCTCCAGGTCATAGTGTATAAAAATTAAGTTACTCCTTTTTTAAGTGTTTGGTAGAATTCATCCTTGAGATTATCTGGAATTGGATAGTTTCTTTTCAGATGTTTTTAAACCAGATACTCATTTTAAAAACACAAAGTTTTCCAGCTCATCTGTTTGAATGCAGCAAATGCAGGTGAACTTTGGTAGTTAGCAGTTTTGAGCACCACTCCTGAAGTCCAGGTCGTGGATGATATACGGACAGAGGTGCTGGTAGTGTTGCCTAGTAACTATTTCATCTCCCAAGGGGGAGGCGGGCTTGTTCTGATTTCCCTACTTTCATTAATGACAATAGAAATTTATTTCTTCCTTGTCCCTTTTTCCTTTTCTTTCTTTGCTCTTTTTTATTTCATCCTTTCTTGCTAGTCTTGTGTAAGTCTTATCAGTATTATAGCACCTTCTTAAAAAAGGAAGCCGTCGATCCACTGGTTTACTTACCTGTGTTGAGTTTCATTGATTTCCATTCTTTTTTAATTCTTTGATGCTTGGTTTTGCTCTGATTTTATATCCTACTCAGGAGAAAACTTAGATGACTGGAGACATCTTTTGTTTCTAGTATAAGCATTAAATGGTTTATGTCCCACCCCCCCCCTTTTTTAGATTTCCTCGAACTGCTTCTTTGTTGTCTTCTTTCCAGGCTTTTTTTTTCTCTTAATATTCATTTATTTGAAAGACAGAGTGAAAGAAAATGAGAGACATCTTATATCCTTAAATGCTCACCTTATCCAGGGATGAGCCAAGGACCTGATCCTTCTCGATGGCCCACATGAGTAGCAGGGGCCCAAGCACCTGATGACCATATGCTACTTTCCCAGGTGCATTAGCAGGAAACTGGGTTGGAAGTAGAGCAGCTTACACTCAAACTGCATTGTGATGTAGGGTGTAGGCATCAGTTAGTGATGCCAAGTTTTATGGTTGTCTTGAGTGGGAGACAGACACAAGGCATAATGTCCATCTGACGCAAAACCAGCTAGTCTTTCCAAATGTAATTTTTTAAGGATGCTTCTGCCAAGGAAAATATTTCACAGCCCTCCAGCACACATACCTTTACTGAGTAGCAGCAAGGTCACCATACGACATTTCTCTGGTGATTTGCCTAATGGCTGCCATGATGCACTGCTTCATGACTAGTGTTTAACCTCTGAGTATTTTAATATCAATTAACCTTGCAATCCCTTCTGTTAGAGACCATATCTCGCTCACCTCTCTATCCAAGGCCCTCAGCAGACACATCCTCTGGCTGCAGACTCCAAAGACACTGTCCAGCCCCCAGTTGGACATCCCCCAGGGCATGAGAAAGGAGCATGGTGATTCCCTGCAAGTCGAGAATCAGCAAGTGGATTCAGATGAGCTGAGGTCTCTGATCTCATTGTCTGTATTAGCTTTCCAGGGTTAGTAAAGGAAAAAAAATCAGAGAGCAAGCCAGATCCTGAGCGGGAGAATGCACCTCACCTTCCTTGTTGACACAGTTATTTGGTCTTGGCCCCACCCACATGCATTCAATATTTAGCATTCACATTGGGTGGGAAGGCATCATTAGTGTTGCTAATCTATCTGTGTAGCTGTGGTCAGGTTTCTCTTTATTAATTCATAGACATCAATAGAAATTGTGCCCAGTAATTCTGGTGGTATGGGAGGCCATCCCCAGCCCATAGATCAAGCTCCTTAAATCCCACAGTTAGCCACATAGGGAAGGGCCAATCCCTTCTAGACCCTCATTTGTTATTTGATTTTGCTCATTTCCTTCTTGAAGATGGAAGATGGGGAGACCCCTCAAGAAAATGGGAATCCAAGGGCAGCTATTTGGGACAAGGGTTGAGGTGCTACCAGGGCTGCCTGCATCTATGTCAGAGCACCCAGGTTTAAGTTCTAGCTCAGCTCTGATTCCAGCTTCCTGATACTGTATGTTTTGGGAAGCAGCAGGGAATGCCTCAAGTATTTGAGTCCCTGCCATTCTCAAGGTGACCCAGATTGAGTTCAGGGTTCATGGCCTCATTCTAACCCAGTTGAGGCTATTGTAGATATTTGGGGGGTGAAATCAGCAGGACATGGAAGACCTCTCTCTCTCTCTCTTTCTCTTTCTCTCTCTACCCTTCCCAATTCTCTCCTCCTTTCAAATGCATACATACATACATAAAAACATAAATAGATAGATAGATAGATAGATAGATAGATAGATAGATAGATAGATAGATAATTTAAAAAGAAGAAAACCAGATCTGAGATACTATTTTTTTTCATTATTAAAACTCTAAAATGTGATTCTCCTGGTTGTAATTATAAGAGCAGAGCTCTGGGCTCATTTCTGAACATGCAGATAAGCAAATGAAAACAAGCCTATGAACCAGCCAGGTCTTTTCTACTGCTGATAGAGAATTACAACCAACTCTATTACTTTTTAAATATTAATTTTCAAAGAATTTGAGCCCAGGAAAACATACATGAAGCCCTAAAATGATTCTCAGTCTTATTTAAAGTTTCCTGGGGGTGGGAAGAGTTTTATAAGGCTGCTTCAAAATTGTAAAGCATCTTTACCATAAGCATCAATTGTGTTTGGGCAACAGATAGGCACAAGTGACATCTAACAGAGAATCCTGGCTAGCAAACTGTCAGCTGATCAAGAGTTCCCTCTTTGGACTGTGTTTTAGATCCCAATGAGAATGTATCTACGACGGAGACAGATGACAATATCTTCATCTGAAATACACAGACACACACGGACCTCTTTGAAATCTCTTTATTGCATCTGTATGCAACTCCTAGTGGTGTCTGGGTCACCGACTGCTACTGTATGGATCAGAATAAAAGAAAACTATGATGGCTAAGTATAATAGATGGAAGAACTGATCCTGGAGCTGTCAACAACATGAAGTCTCAGTACTGGCAATGGGCATGAACTTGCCTTCCCCAAAGTGTCCCTGATTCCTTGGATGATAAAACTCAGTGTGCCCATTCCGACTGCTCAGACAACTTCGTGTGTCTTCTTTGCCTTGTTCACTCAGGGAGGATTTACTGAGCATCAGAGATATCTGGACTTCTATTTATATCCTGGATAATGGATATATTGGACAAACCCATCATCACTAGCATTGATGTTTACTGAGAACCTCAGCCAGGGAACCGCCCTGCCCCCTCACATGAAGTAACACTTTCTGCTTAGTTGGCTTCCAGCCCTGCCTTCTCTGGGACTACAGGTGTTTCTGGAACTGAACGGCTCCTTCCCAACCCACAGCCAAGCTCCCTTCTCATTGGGAGCTTTTAATGTTATCACTCTTTCCCCTCATCTCCTTCCCCTCCATTCCTTTTGCCTTGGGAAAACCACACAGGCACCAACCCAGCTTCAGGAGGTTATTTGCAACTGTCTGGTCGCAATGATATTTGCCAATCACAGATGAGCTAATCAGTTTACAGAAACGCACCCTGAGTCGAGACAGGCAGCTTCTGAGTTCTCCCTTAGAGGCATGCAGTCATTTATGTGGTCATTTCTTGTACTTTTCACTTACATCTTCTTCCTCTGTGGCATGGGAAAGCTCATCTGTGTTCCAGTCTCTGGGCTTTCCAAATCCATTTGTTCTATAGTCAGAAGCTTTTCCTGTTTTAAAAATTTCAGATCAAAATATGCTCATCTCTGGAAGAGGAACTCCCTAGAGCTATGCTAATAATATATAGATGTGGACTATACTTCCTCTCTATTAGTGTAAAGAGAGTCGTGCGCAATTCAAGAGCCTTGTCTGCATTGCCAGTGTGTAGCAATCCTTCATTTTAGGTTTAGTCCCACTGGAGAGGTTGGTTGAGTGGGACAGGATCAGAATGATGAAATTTCAACTTTTACACCTAAAAGTATGCAACTAGAGATCCTTGTGCTTGGTAAAGTAAGCCAAACCCACAAAAGATAACTATTACCTGTACTCTCAGATTTGTGGTAGTTGACACAGACAATAAACATCACTCAATGTAGATAAGTGGAAGGGGAGTTGCGGGTTTGATTATAATTTACAGCCCTTGTCTACATTCCTGCTAAACAGTGATCTTTCTGGTTTTTACTGGTTGAAGTCTTTATGTAGTGGAACATTAAACCTCCAGCTACAAAGCAAATTAAAAATGTTATCACAGAGATTTCAGGAGGAAGAAAAGGGGAAGGGGACGGGAAAAAGGAGAAAGGAAAGTAGCATTACATGCGTAGAGTTGTAGCTGTGGACTACATTAAATCTGTTCTCTTTATCTTAATAAAAATGCAGAGATTAAAAAGAGAGAGAGAATGATTCACATTCAATGGCTCTGGGACTGCAGTTTGCCACCAGGGGCACTTGGCAAAGGCAATGTCTGATGCCAGTTTTGGTTGTTAGAATTTGAAGGGGGTATGACTTGGCTCCACCTCAAAGTATGCCCACTTTAGGGAATCTGGCTTGAGGGAGTCCCACCTGTCTTAAGATTCTTTGTTTTGTTGTTTTTTTCCACCTTCTCTGCACGTAGGCAAAACACAGCAAAGCCAGACAAATACAACTCTGTCATAAATCAAATCAAATCATTAACTTCCCCACAGTGCTGACAAAATGTGAGCTATCAATTGTGCCAGCGGTGGCCGTGAATACTTTCTGGCACGCTTATTCTTCTTTTGAGAAGCAGCAGCATCGTTTAGGGAAATGTTCATCATTGTAGGCATTATGGAGGTGGGCTTCCACTGACAGCTAATGGAGTTAGGGAAGGAGAGAGGGGTTAGGAAGGGGTCAGGACTGGGATGCAGGACAACAGGTGGGTGACACAGCTGAGGAACCAAGAGGGGCCCACAGTCACCAACTCCTTTGGTGCAGGCTGTATGTCCCAGGACTCTCAAGCAGCAGCCTGAGGTGGACAGAGGAGAGAACAACTGAGTACAGGTGGACCACAGGTGGCAGCAGCAGCATCTGATGCAAGTGTCCTGAGCAGAAGGGCATCAGGACCCACCTTGCTGGCCTGGGGGCTGTGGCTTGGTCCTGAGGTTGGCCTCAAAGCCAGCCCCCACCCTCAAGAGCCACAGCAGCCCACAATCCCATCAGGATTTCCATGTGGAATCAGAGCTTTTGCTGGTGACCAAGCAAGGCCCCTAGCCAACCAATGCAAGAATACAGGGGATCCCTCCCTCATGGCTTCAGGGGGAAGGTGGTCCCTCAGCTTCGGGGACCTCCAACACAGAGAGGAAGGTGTCACTCAGTCATGCTGCCATACCCCCATGCTCTCTGACAACAGAAGAAGCTGGTTGTGTGCTGGTCTGCGGTGGTCCTCCGGAGCCAAGCTGCCTAGATTTGCATCCTGAATGTAGTCATACCTGAAAAGGATTTTAAAGCCATCAATTGAGCAAATAAAAAAAAATGGAGTTAAAGAAGTCATTCTTAATTGGGAGCAAGTTTGTATCCAAGGGACATGTGACAAGGTCAGTTGGGCACATATTTTGGTTGTCGTAAGTGGCACTAGTCGTTGGGGACAGGGTTGTAGTGCTACTGTCTCAAGACACTGATAAAAGCCCTGCAGATCAGCTTCCCTACAACAAAGAACTATCTGGCCAAAATGCTCACAAGGCCGCTTTGGTCTGACTCTGTAAACGAGGCGCCAGAACATCCAGGCCAAGGACACCTGCTGGACTCACTGTTCTTTTTGGCAAGCATCAGCACAAGATGCCACGTCCTGGCTGCGCTGCGGGGATGCTCTGTGCTCTTTCCCTGGGTGTGTGGCTTCCAGTCCAGGTGTGGGCAGCTCTCCCACAAGGGGTGGTCTGCTGTCATCAGCATCCTCTTGGGCAGTAGATATTTTTAAATGTTTACAAAGCACCTGGGAATGGTAAAAAGGAAAAAAAAGTGAAAGCGGGAATAATTGAGAAAATATTTACCCATGTCTGTGTGTTCCTGGAACTCATAACCAGCATTCCAGCCCCACAGAGCAGGGCCGGCTGGCGTTCCAGGTACCAGGGTACAAAGTGGGGACAGTGAGCATGTGTCATGTTGCCTTCTGCATAGGACGTGTACCAGGCTCTGTCACTGTCGTCAGACCCTGTGAAGTATTCTTGTCTTCGGTCCACCATTTCACCCTCCTGAAATGACTTTATGAAAAGGAGTTTCAATGCCTATTTTGCTCATGGCATCAGGTTTTGTTTTGTTTTGTTTTGTTTTTTGGGTTTTTTTGTTTGTTTGTTTTTTGCTTTTTGCTTGTTTTCTCTACTTGATCCTTAGTAGTTTTCACTGTTCTAGAAAGTAATCTCTTAACAGAAAGAGCTGAGCCAAATCTATTACCTTGAAAACCATTCATTTGCTCACTCTGCTTTATTTCCTCTCTTCTTTAGCTTGTGACTCCTTCAATTTCTTTCATCAGCATTTTAGCTTTCAGGGTGCATACCTTTTTACCTCCAGGGAGAAGTCTGTTGTAAACATTGTTTTCTTTTTCATGTTACAGTAAATGAGATTGTTCTCCTAACTTATTTCTTGGAAAGTTCATCATTCGTGTATAAAACAGCAACTGATTTTTCTGTTTATTTTTGTATACTGCAGCTTTCCAAAGCTTTTTTTCCCAAAGAGTTTTGGTTTTTCAAGAGCCTTATCAGTGGCTTACACATTCTGCGTATAAACTAAAACAATAACAAAACACAGAACATTACAGCTAGAAGGGAAGGCCCTGTTCTGTTTGGGTTCTTTGAGAATTATTTTAGAGAAAGACAGGCAGGAACTGGGTCCTTAAAGGGCTGAGCTGGGGGAACTGGAGAGCACAGCCTTTGGTATGCAGGAGGAAGAGACCATTGCTTGGGGTGCCTGTCTCCACCATGCTATGGCCCAATCCTAGCTGTTGTAGATATTTTGAGAAGTAAACTATTCAACCGGCAATCTCTCTTTTCCTCTGTCTTGGTCTTTTCAATAAATAAAAAGGCAAAGCTTTAAGAAGAGGCTAGTTGCTGTCCAACAGGCTGCAGCACAGGGCAGGGAGCCACAAACTTCAAGATCAACGTGGATCTATGAAGCAAAAACACCTGATTAACTATAATACAAATCAACATATAAAACACGACTGGCACTAAAGAGGGTCCCAAGACCCTCCCGTAATGCTGCAGTCCTAAAAGGTAACCACTAAAATCATTTGCAGTTGATTCCTGAGTATGATGTAAAGTCAGAATCAGATGAATTGCTTCCCTCCCCCGTGTTGTTACCAAGTTGGCTCAGGGTTGTTTATTGAAAAGGTTGAGATGCTCACACCATACACAGCTGGCAGTGTCCCTTGTACTGTAGCAGAGTGAAGATTGCAGGTATGAGTCAGTTTCTGAACTCCACTTGGTTCCCTTTTCCATTTGTGTATCCTTGCAACAAGGCCATACTGTTGCAACAAATACACATTTAAAATAATCCTTAATAATACTGTGAGTCATCCAACTCATTCTTCAAGACTTCAGTGCTTGTCCTAATCTATTACATTCCTATGTAAATTTTAATGCAAATTATCAGCTGTCCCAAATGCCACTGAAAGTTTTATTTGAATTGCATCGAATTTATGGCCCAATTTGGGGACAACTGATAATGAGCGTTCTAATCCACAAACTTGATATATGCGTACAACTGTTCAGGACTTTATCCAAACTTCTCTTGGCAACAACTGGTAGTTTTCTGTTTGCAGAATTCCCTTAGATTTTTTTTTCTATCTTCTAATTTTTATGTTCATACTTCAGCTGGTGATGATTCTAATGTTTTTATTGTCAAGTGATGCCTATTGTTAAGTTTTTAATGAGTATTGATTATCCCAATAGAGAGGTTTATTTCTATTCTCAGCTTTGCAAGAGTGACTTTTTAAATGAATTGATGTTTGGGAGCTATCACTGTAGTCTAAGTGGCTAAAATTGCCTCCCGTGAGGCCAGCAACCCAAATGGGCAGCAATTGGTGTCCCAGCTACTCCACTTCTGATCCAGCTCCCTGATAATGTCCTTGGAAAAGCAACAGAAGGTTGAGGCCCGGCGGCGTGGCCTAGCAGCTAAAGTCCTAGCCTTGAATGCCCCGGGATCCCATATGGGCGCCAGTTCTAATCCCATCAGCTCCACTTCCCATCTAGCTCCCTGCTTGTGGCCTGGGAAAGCACTTGAGGACGGCCCAATGCATTGGGACACTGCACCCGCATGGGAGACCCAGAGGAGGTTCCTGGTTCCCGGCTTCGGATCGGCGCGCACCGGCCTGTTGCGGCTCACTTGGGGAGTGAATCATCGGACGGAAGATCTTCCTCTCTGTCTCTCCTCCTCTCTGTATGTCCGGCTTTCCAATAATAATAAATCTAAAAAAAAAAAAAAGAACAGTGCTGGCTCTTTGAAAAAAAAAAAAAAGAAAGAAAAAAGAAAAGCAACAGAAGGTTGCCCAAGTGTTTGGGCTCCTGCCACCAACTTGGGAGATACTGAGGGAGTTCTTGGCTCCTGGCTTCTGCCTGGCCCAGCCCTGGTTACTGCAGCCATCTGGAGAATGGGCCAAAAAATGAAAGATCTTTCTCTCTGCAACTCTTTCAAAATAAATAAATACATCTTTAAAATTTGATGCTTAAATATTTTCCTGTTGCATTAAAAGGATCATATGAATTTGTGGCCCTTAAAATGTTAATACAGTGGGTGTTAATCATCAGCCTTTTAAAGCCATAGAAAGGATCTTTAAAAGGGCCTGAGAATGACATTGCATGAAAAAAAGCTATGCTTGGATCTCAAAACTGTTTGCACCAAAATGAGTTTATCTTTCAATTCCATTCCATTTTTCACAAACTTTCTGAAATACCCTCGAATATCCACATCCAAGAATGACTTTGTAAAATACCTTTCTAAATTTGATTTATGACTATTTTAGTTAGAAATTTTTCATTTATTCCAATAAATTAGATTAGGGCTTCAATTTTTCTTTCCTTAAATGGTTTCATTAACCTCAGGAAATAGGTTGGCAGCTATCTCTTCTTTTTGCATTCTCAGAAATTGTCTCTATAAAATGAGAACTGTGGTTTGGTCAGAATTACTTCTGTACTTACCTGGTCCTTTGGTATTCGATTGATTAACTTATATCTATAGTATTTGATTAACAAATCTACTTTTTGCTTAAAATAATTTTAATGATTTAGCGGTTTTAAGAAAATTGATCATTTCATCTAAGTTTTCAAGTTTACTGGTATAGAAATGATCACAATATATTCTTTTTTTTCCTTTTTATTTCGTTTTATGATGCTGTTTCATAGGCTCTGGGATTCCCCCAACCCCTCCCCATGACCTCCCCCCATATAGGATTCCTCCATATTGTTGCAGAAGTACAGTTCAAATCCAGTCATGATTCCTTCATTGCGAGCATGTACCATGCATAGAGTCCAGCATCTTATTATCCAGATAAATTCAACAGTTTCTTGGGGAGACCAACCCTTATCTGAATGTAGATATGGCAGAATATCATACCCTCTAACGTAATGCCACCAAACAACATCAACAACAATCTACAATATCATGGAATTAATTAAAAGCCTCTCCTGGATTTGCCTCTGGGTTTTTAAAAGCTTTTGAAGCTGAGACAGAGTTTCCATGGAGTGAACTGCATCATGTTTCATGTACAGTGAGTTCATTTCTGATAAATGCATACTTAGACATAACCAGTTCCACAATATAAACTTTTCCATAGACTTGGAAAATTCCCAGCATCCACCTTCTAATCGGTCCTCTTTCTCTTCCCCCACAGGTAATGCTGTTCTGATTTCTAGCACATATCGGTCCAGAAGAGATGTTGACTACTCTTAAGCTCCATGTATAAATGGAACGGTACATTATGGACTCTTGTATTGTACTCAGTTTGTTCAATACGATGTTTTTGTGATTCATCCACATTGCTGTATGTATTAGGACTTCAGTTACATTGAATGAAAACAGCACAATTTCCTTATCCAGTCTTCTGGTAATGGAACTTTAACTTGTTTCTATTTTGGACTAATGAATAATGCTACTATAAATGTTTTGTACAAGTCCTCATTCCTCTTGGTTAACTATCTAGGACTTGGCTACTAGATTATGGCATCACATGTGCTCAATTTTAGAAGAATTTTCTAAGCAATTTTCCAAAAGTGATTGTGTATTTTATGTTTTCAAAACTGTAAGAGTCCCAGTATTTCCTGGCCCCTCCAGCATCTGAAGCTAGATAGATGAAGAGGGTTTATCATTATGATTTTAACACTCACAGCATGAGTGACTCATGACACTCAGTGATTTTCCATATGTTTACTGGTTAATAATATATTTTCCTCTGTTAAATGAGTTGATATATGAGTGTGTGTTTATTCATATTCTGTCTCTTATACACACACACACACACACACACACACACACATACACACCAGGATACTTCAAGAAATTTATAGGAAATGGAACTAAAATATCAGTATATCTTGTTGGAACTAAAATATCAGTATATCTTGTTGCAAATAAAAAATCTGCTCATATATAATGAATAGTCTAAAAAACTTGTGTGTGGATTTGAAAACTTTTTGCACCAAAATAAACTTATGTTTTAATTCCATTTCCCATTGAAATCTTTTCTCTTAATCTGGGCTAATTTACCTCTTCACTTTCTTAACCATTACTTTGGGTGAACATGCATCTAACCTTTTAAAAATAGTTTTTAAAAAAACTGTGTAAGCCTATGATTTTCTTTAATCAGTTTGTACATGAGGGTTTAGATTTGTTTTTTGACTCACACTTAGCCAGTTGTTCCACCATCATTTGCAGATAAAGTTCCATGAAATCAGTACCTGCATAGAAAATCAATTGATACATGCAAATTGACTATATGAAAGGATCCTTTGGAAGATTCATGGAACCTAAAATGAAAATATGTCTATTTTAATATAAATATTTTGAATTCTGTGCATTTAAGTTTGTTTTAGTATGAAAAGAAATCTATACATGTGAAAAGATTTTTCAAAATGTTCAGTAAGGGCCCAGCGTGGTAGCCTAGTGACTAAAGTCCTCACCTTGTATCCGCTGGTATCACAAACAGTCAAGCACAGCCTTGAATCTCTGCACCCATGTGGGAGATCCCAAAGAAGCTCCTGGCTTCAGATCAGCTCAACTCCAGGGGTTGCAGCTACTTGGGGAGTGAACCAGCTGATGGAAGATCTTTCTCTCTGTCATTTCTTCTGTCTGTAAATCTTCCTTTCTAAAAAAAATAAATAAATATTTATTAAGAAAAATGTTCAGCGGGCCCGGCAGCGTGGCCTAGCGGCTAAAGTCCTCGCCTTCAACGCCCCGGGATCCCATATGGGCGCCGGTTCTAATCCCGGCAGCTCCACTTCCCATCCAGCTCCCTGCTTGTGGCCTGGGAAAGCAGTCGTGGACGGCCCAAGGCATTGGGACCCTGCACCTGTGTGGGAGACCTGGAAGAGGTTCCTGGTTCCCGGCATCGGATCGGCGCACATCGGCCCTTTGCGGCTCACTTGGGGAGTGAATCATCGGACGGAACATCTTCCTCTCTGTCTCTCCTCCTCTCTGTATATCTGACTTTGTAATAAAAATAAATCTTTAAAAAAAAAAAGAAAAGAAAAATGTTCAGCAAAAAAGTGCACATTATGAAAATTATGCATGGACTTTAATTTTTATTTTTGTGCACCAAAACTTTAATCTACCTTTTCATTCCATGTTTCCACTTCAAGTTCATTCTCCATTGTGGAGCTAAGTGATTCTGGAATGTTGGGAAAAAGAGGAAACCAAGGTTAAGTAAATGTGAGGGGATGATGTAATAAGACGATGTTCACAGCGTGGCAGGGTGGAGGCTGTGGAACATCTCCCATCCCACACACCCTCTTCCACGGTGACCTTGCCACTCCCCCTTGGAGAGAGAGAACTTCCAGCTTCTACCCTTCAAATCTGGCTGGTTCTGCAACTCGCTTGTAACCAGAACACACAGGCAAAGTGCTGTTGAGCGCCAAGACTACCTCTTAAGAGCTGTTGCAGCCCTCCCCTGTCTGCTGTGACCCTGGTGTTTGGAGTCCAAGCTGTATGGAAAAGCCATGGGTAGACACTGCTGTTGGCAGCCCCTGGCAAAGTACCATTCACATGAGCGAGGAAACTCCCAGATGATTCCAGCCCCCAGCCCCTGAGTCATCTACTGCCCATGAGGACTTTAGCTGAGGTCTCAGACACCATGAGCAGAAGTGCTATGCTTTTCTGGAATCCTGACTCACAGCAGTGATTTTATTCCACCAAGTTTCCAGTGCTTGGAGTAAAAATAGCTTCAATCAATAGCAATCATCATCCTTATTGGAAAGAATCACTCCTCTTTGCTATTTCTAACACTATTTTCCAACCAAGACTTATCACAGCCTAGCAACCTGAGTGTGATCAAGCACAAAAAAAAAAAAAAAAAAAAAAAAAAACCCTTCAAATCCCTCAGAAACTTGACTCGCTGCCACCTAACAGCAACCCTCCCCCCTCCCCGATACTTAGATTTCCTGACTTCTTAATGAAATAACGTCTTATCTATGAGTGTTTAACAGAGGTGTTTATGGATGACTTCAAAGGCTTGGACATGAGTCACAGCTGTGGTTGCAAAGCCGCAACATCACCCTCATCCACAAGCCTGCCAGTCAGGGCCTGGTTCCAAGTACACTTACTGTCTGGGTCTGAATCCCTCTGTAAGCAGCCCACTACTCCCAGAGATACTCTGTTCATCTTTGGACATTAGAGACTGCAAGGAAGTGTTCCATGAAGACTGCCCAAACTGACTGTGGTTTTTGCGCTTTCAACTTCAATCTATAAGCTCAAGTCTAATCTAATTTTTCAAAAGTGTAATAGAGGAATAAATGGAAACTATTTGAGTTAACACTGTTTTGTGTAGATAGCATGGACACTCGCTTCTTTTGTAACTACTATGCCCAGTTGTGTTTGGTGCATTCACATGCAATGCTGGTCAACAGCCACTTGCATCTAGTTTCAATACATAGACACTTGAACGTACCCTTTCCAGGCCAAGTATTGGGCCTAGCAGTTGAGATGCCTGCCTTAGATATTGGAGTACCCAGGTTCAAGTCCCAGAATCAGCTCCTAACCTGAGCTTGCTGCGCATGAAGATCCTGGGAGGCAGTCATGCTGGTACAAAGGTCTCTGCTACCCACATGGAAGACCTGGACTCAGGTCCCATCCAAACCTGACCATTACAGGCATTGGTGAAGGAAATCAGTAATTGAGAACTCTCAATCTCTCTCTCTAACTAATTATATTTTAAAAAGTAATCTTGCCTTTTCTGTAGTCTTCCTCATTAAACTTTTCCCCTTTAAGACTTTCCTCTTTCCCGCCCCATAGAATAGGGTGTTGGGGTTCTGCCTCAAAGCTCTTCACCCTTTGAGGCCATGAATAGACAAGGGACTGGAGTAGTTGGAAGCACCTGCCCCATGGCTCAGTGCAGACCTTCCTTTGATCATTTCTCTTCTCCATCCACGGGGCCAAGTGTGCCAGATCCCACTCTTCACACAGACTGAATGCAGTGTGGTGCATCTCTGATGAGCTTCGTATCAATCTTATGTCAAGGTTTGGAGCAAGAACCGGAGGAATCAAGCAGTGGGCATGGAGTAACCACCTAAGTGAGGTGCCTGGAACCTGGTCCATGTTTGCCATCACTCACCTTCTGGTAGCTGCATTGAGACATTGTAGGGGAAACTCTTGGGGTCCCAGGAAGAACACATTCACATGCCGAAGGAGTAATGTCTTGACTACATCCTGGAAGAAAAGGAGCTCAAAGATTATCCAGCCTGACCCACTCACACTCACACTCTCTTCACTGCAGGTGAAGAGAGTGAGACCTACACAGCAAGCCCAGTACCCACATCCCCACAGCTGGGTAGTGACCAAGTGAGAACCGGAAGTCAAGTGAATATAGAGGCTGTTGGATGTGGGAAGCAGACAGACCTGGAGTGAAACCCTGCTGTTGTCACTTACCTGCTGTGTGACACTGGGAGGTTGCTTAGCTCTTCTAAACATCCATTTTGGCACATAGGGCTGCTGTATAAACATACTGCCCCCTGCCCTGAATTTCTGTGAAGATTAACTAGCATACACCCTAGATACCTGGCACAGAGCTTTGATCTGTGATTTCAAGAAGTTCGTGCAAAGCATAACTTATGGAAAAGCTAAGTATGGATTTTAAATGTTTGGAAACTAAAATAAACTTCTGTTTTAATTCCATCCTCTCATAAACATGGAAAGTGTCTTTGCATTGCAGAGAGCTGTCGCATTTACAAGTTAGTTGGAAGAGAGACAAAGAGAAGATCTTCCATCTGTTGGTTCACTCTTTAAATGTTGGTAGCAGCCAGAGTTGGGCTAGGCCAAAAGCTGAGATGCCAGAACTCAATGTGCATGGAAGCCAGGGACCCAGTTACTACTTGCACCTTCAACTACTGTATCCTAGAGTGCACAGGAGCGGGAAGCTGGAACAGCAGGTAGCTCCGGGACTCGAACCCAGGCATTTGGACACAGAATGCAGGCACACTAAGTGGTATCTTAGACTATTGTGTCAAATACATTGTCCTCTTGTCTTCTCTGATCACTTTCAGCTAATTTCATCTCAAAGCACGTGAATCTTTTACTATCTTCTTTCTTATTCCTTCCTCTTTCTCTCCTCTCCTCGTCCGTGTTCTGTTTATTATAAGTGAAGGAGATGGAATTCTTAAGATTTGTGATAAGAATCTGGAGAAATACAAGGGACAAGGAGTGCTCAGACACAATAGGGAGCCGGAGCTGTGGCAGGCTATCCTTGTGTTAAGGTACCCTTTCTAGCACCCCTACCCCACCAATCCCTTCTCTATCTTGTCAGGTAGGCCAGCTTTTCCTCAAGAAGAGGGATACCTAAAAAACTCCATCATATCTTATTTTGGGTAGGTAATAGCTTACTTAAGCTCTGGTGGCTTGACCTGGGAATGCATTTTGTATACCAAGGTATTATTTCAGTTTGGGTTGCCTCTTGGCCTATGGTGTCCTAATGGCTTCTTCCTGCTATCCAATGATGAAAATTTGGTATTTGCATTTTCCAGTTTGCCTGGGGCTTGGGGTGGAGCGGGGGCAGAGTGAAGGTCCCAAGAGCTGGCACCAGGTCACTGCTTAGTGTTCAGCAGGTCCTCCTCTCCTCGCTGTTTTGCTTGACAAGAAATTCTACTGATTTCTGCCACTGTGGTTGTCCATCCTGCCCAGGCTCTTGCTGTTTAGCAGCCTCGGCTCTGTTTTCCAGGAAACTTGCATGAGAAGTGACCCTAGAATGGATTCTGGGCTTCCCTGGGCGTCCCTCAGACCTGACCCAATCCTCCTGATGCTTCAGCATCCTCTTTCCTCCCCCTGCCCCCCAATTTTCAGAAAATCCATATAAGCCTTCCTTTGAGGGGAGCAGGAATGATAAATGACACAGCAAAATTGAGGACCTGAGCACTGCGATGTTGGCACAGCCCCAGCAGGTGTAACTGGGCGCTTTAAAACTCTTCTCATGAACTGGTTACAGCAGGCCTTGAATGACCCAGAAACCCTTGGGCCATCTCAATTTGAAGAGTTTGGTCCTGCTGCTGTGTCCTGAGATAAATGCCTTCACAAGTGAGGACAACACCCTCAAAACCTCCTTTGCTGATGAATACAGATTGATTGTGAGGCTAAATAAGAACACACTCAGGATGCTCATCTGAGAATGGAGAATGTTTAGTGGTAAAATCCTGCATAGTTGTTCACTGTGTATGAGAGGTGGGTATTTGGTCTAGCAGTTAGATCATCCATGTGATACAATGGTGATGTATTTTAGGTTTCAGGCCTGGTTTGGCTCTAGTACCAGCTTCCTGCTAACGCAGGCTCCCAGGGCAGCAGGTGGTAGGGTCCCTGCCACTCACACAGAACACCTGGATGGAGTTCCTAGTCTCCAGCTCTGGCCAGCTTTGCCCCAGTCATTGAGGGCATTTGGGAAGCAAAATAACAGATAGGAAATCTCTCTCTCCCTCAAGTGGATAAAGATAATTGCATTTGAGTGTGACTTTGTTGCATGATACACACAAATACTAAGGGGGTCAGTGAATAGCTATAATTAGATGTGTTGTCAAATTTAAAAGGAAAGCATGAAAGCAGATGTGAGTTAAAATCCTAACTCTGTTTCTGTCTGGGTTTGGGCTTAATATTTATTTCCTAGGTTCTTACCTCTGACCTTAAAAAAAAAAAAAGCATTTTAAGTATAGGTACTGACATGGCTTCCCAGAGTGGTAAAGTTACTCAGAGAGTGAGGAATACAGACATACATGGTGTTAGTCTCTTTGCATAACTAAGCTCTCTATAAGTCAAAACACCAGATACAGCAAGACACTTTGAGGTCCTTTATTCCAGCAGGGTAGGGGTCATGGGACAGGCTGGAGGCAGAGGGAAGTTGACAGCAGGGGTTTGATAGTTAGGTGGGTGTCAAGTCCTGGTCAGGTGTTTGATAAAAAAGAGAAGAATGTGAGGAGTTCCTCGAACATCGGCCTGAAGGTCCCCGCCATTTTGAACTCAGCAATATTTTAAATATTCCCCTAGGTCTAGTCTTCCTTAAAACCCTTCAGGTTCAAATTTTGTTGTCTGCCAACCCACTGTTAACTTTGTAACCATGATCCCATGGTTGCAACCTCCTGGTACCATACTTAACAGTCCTCTCACCAACTCCTTGCAGTCCATCTCCTAGTCTTCGCCCACCACCACAACCTATCTCCACCAATCCCTCATGGCTTTGTGATACCCAGCCACGAAAAAGGCACCCTCCCATGCGTGTGGCCCCTTCTCTTGGCCCCTTTCCTGCACCCACTTTGCATGCTGCCCTATCCTTTTGCCCTTTTTGCTACCCTCCTTCTTCTTGCCCCCCTCCTGTGGCCCCTACCATGCTGGAATAAAGGACCTCCTAGGTGCTTTGCTGTATCTGGTGTTTGGGCTTATTGCAGCAAACTTATCTTGACGATGAGAGACTTGACATGAAGAGACTAATACGTGAGCCACTTTCAGATGGAGTGGGCCAGGAAGCAAAACGTAGGGGAGAGATTGCTACCTCTATTCTCAGAGTCCGTCCGCAGAAAGCAAGAGATGGAGTGGCTATGCGAGAGACCAAGAGCCAGGGAGTACCAGAGATGAAGCGAGCCAAAGAACAGGATGGCCAAGTGGACAATGAAGAGAGCAACCCCCTTCCCAGCATGGACTCTTCATCCCAGGGTCCCCAGGCACAGGTGAGGAGCCACATGCTGCTCCAGACTATGTGGTTAGTGGCTAAAACCTGCCACTTCTGGACCAGTTTGCAAACATGACACCTGACAGAAGCTGTGGACCAATGGCTCTCTGGGATGGATCCCAGCCGAGGGTTCTCAGCCAGCTGCTATTGGCAGTGGTGACCCTCAAAGTCCAGATTCATCAGCCTCATGTGCTGGTCTAACTACAAATGCAGATTCCAGGACCCTGTCTTCAATGATTCTAACTCAGTAATGCCTTCAATAACCTGATAGAATGAGTTTCTCAAGTCATCTACTATGTGTTGGCTACTCTCCACCAAGTGCCTTGCATACTTTACCCATTCGCCTACAACTATTAGACAGCCATCATTAACAGCATGTGAGACAGCTCAGGAAATCAAGGTTGGGGAAGTTAAGTTGTGTGACCCAGGTCACGTGACTGGCCAAGCTGTGCAGGTGAGCAAGCCTTTTAGCCACTGTGCAACCTGCTGCTCTTGCCTTGAGCCGATCTCCAACACACTCTCTAAACCCTCTCTGTGTGAACTGAACGAAATATGTCTAGAGGGTAGATAGGTCAAGTGCATAGTTCTAACTTGGTTTTATAAAATGAACAAGTAGAACATTGACAACCATTTCCCACTGTCTATTGGTGTAAATCCAGCTCCTTCAAAGTCTTGCCTCATAAAAGAAGCACTACTAAGCATCTAAAACAACCCACTCCCCCAGTGTTCTTGCCTTCTTGGTTAAGAGAGTTATTACAGTCTCCTGTCTGCAATTCATTTTCCCCTGAATAAGGATGTCATAGACCATCCTTTCCATGAAACTTTAAGCTTTTTTTTTTCTCGCTTACATTTCAATAAGTGATATCCTTTCATTACGTTTTTTCATCCTGTTAGTCTGGCATGCCTGTGAGACAGTTTAAACTGGCTGGCTCTATTATTATTCTGATGTGTCCATTGTTTTCTGTTTAATAATCAGACGCTCCAGGGCTGTTCTGAATGCTGCAATTTCCCAAGGGGATTATCCTGCCGCTCTCAGACAACACTCCAAAAGACTCAATGGTATTTCATCAACCATTCTACTTAGCATGGGTTTGCAGTGTTAGAATTGAGCCCAAAGACTGAAATCTCTTATTAATTTCACTTGCCACACAAACTCATCTACTTGGCCTGGAACACAACAAGGACTCAAAAAGGAGATGAAATTTTCTGTTCTCGATTATGAAAAACTTAGAGGGGATAAGAAGAATTTTTAGGAACCATTCTGGGAATATTTCAGATAATTCACGTTGTAAAACTGGAACCTCAGTAGATTAGCCATCCTCTTTTCTTAAAGCTAATTGTTTTGAAAAACAATCCTCCCTAGAAATGCTATTTCTGTTGGGGAATAAGCCGAGTATTGTTCTGGAAATGCTTTCACAGTGAGCACACCCAGAATGGCTTTCTAGAACCTCCCATTCTTGTCCCTAAAGCGAAGCTGCTGCGTGAGACCCTGCTTCATTCCTGGGGTCCCAGGATGCTCGACTGCACCTGAGCGAAGCCGAGGAGTCTCAGCCTGGGCTCTGGTCCCCAGGGTGGTTCAGGGCTGCAAGATGCCAAATGCCATCTCTGTATGCATCCGTGGGTGAAGCCACTCATGTAGAACCTGGTAACCTAAAGTTCACCTTGTCCTCTCCCCGCTGCTCATGCCTCAAGTTCAATATGTGTCTACAGTGCCTAACCATTATAAAAAGAAAGAAGAAATCAGAGCTGGGATTATCCCAAGAAACAAATCAAGGTGCAGAATCTCTTACAGGCAATATTCTTCCCTTTTATTTTATGCAGTTGATTTTTTTCTGCATGTTCACGGATGTTCAATATTATTTATAAAAATGCAAATAATTCTGCATGGTCTAGAAACAGAATTTCAAACCTCTAGCAAATTAAATATGAACAGTTAACACACAAGTATCTCAAGGGAAAGATAAAGTAAGAGCTTGTTGTTTTGCTTTTGTTTTTAAATATAAAGGGTTATGTCGGACCAGGCATTCAGCCTAACCATGGAGACATCAGTTAGTGTGCCCACATCAGGCATCAGAGAGCCTCAGCTTGTGCTCTAGCCACTGCTCTGATTCCAGCTTCTGGTTGAGGCACACCCTGGGAAGCTGCAGGTGGGAACTCTGAGAGCTGTGTTCTAGCCACTCACGTGGGAGATTTGGAAGATGTTCCCTGCTCTCAACTTGGGCTCCAGCCAATGACTATGGTGAGCATTTCCAGAGTGGACTGGTGGATGAGAGCCTGCTTTCTCTCTCACTCTCTCTTTCAGTGTTTTCTTTCTCTCTTTGCCTTTGAAATACATTTTAAAAAATTTTTAGAGAGTTATGTTCAATGTGAGGCGATAGTAACGGACAAGCAGAAATGTACAGGGATATTGAAAAGCAGCTCTTTGCCAGCGTCACTCAGAAGTCCAAAACACCAAAGGAGCATGCTGTGCAGAGCAAGCTGGAAGCTGCACCATCGACACTCCTTGAAGGATCGCAGCAAAAGCCCCATCAACTCCAACCACCCAATCCAAATACACCCAGGCCTTTGAAGGGTTTCCCATCACGGAGCTCCACCAGGGCAATTTTGACACTCAGCAGTGTCTAGAGGATGCATTTGGTTGTCATAAGAAGGGGACACTACTTGCATGTAGTGGGTAGAGGACAGGGATGCTGCTCAACATTCTATAGTGTTCCATACAGTCCATCCTTTCCACGACCAAGGATGCAAAATGTCAATAGTGCCAAGGTCATCGGGGCTCACCCAGATTGCTTTCAACTCAGAGAAGCAGGAGCCTCCTAGTGCTGTGGTGACTCAAGTAAATGACAGGTTCATAAGTGATATAGAGACTGGCAGGTTAGAGCTTGCATTGCCACTCGGTGATGTCATCCATGGCCCTTTCTGGAAAGGGTCTTAGATGCATGTTTAGCTGAGCATGTTATTAGAAACAGATTGAACTTTCTGTCGAATCAGAAGGATCCGATCAGACAATGTCAAGGCTGGCCTCAGAAGTTTGCTCATGCTGCCTCAGCATGTAGCCCATATTCACAGGCTGGCAATACTCATCTGGTCACTTTCATCCCACATTAGGCCCTTCTCAGGGGTCTTCTGTGCTATTCCCAAGCCGTACTGTTCCTGTTTCAGATATTTTTATCCTTGTGGACAAAAAGAACTTCAGGAAGGGACAACTCAGGAAGAGAGATGGAGATCTCCCTGCAGGAAAACCAGCCAGGACGTTGTACTTGCCTCTGTGCAGACAGAGAGAGAGGTTGTGGTAAGAGCACACTGACAGAGATGCCAGTAGAGAAAAGATGAGATGCTGTTTTGCTGTTTTGCTAAATGGTGAGGGTTTGTGACTTAAAGGAAAATTCATAGCAGATTTAAACATTCAATATGAGGGGCTGGCATGGTGGTATGGCAGGCTAATTCTCTGCCTTTGGCACAGGCGACCCATAAGGGCACTGGTTTGTACCCCCAGTTACTTCATTTCTGATCTGATCCAGCTCCCTGCTATTGACCTGGGAAAGCAATAGAGGATGGCCCAAGTCCTTGGGCTCTTATACCCAAATGGGAGATCTGAAAGAAGCTCCTAGCAAAATCAGCTTTCTCTCTCTCTCTCTCTCTCTCTCTTTCTCTCTCTCTATCTCTGTATTTCTGCTTTTCAAGTAAAAATAAAATCTTTTTAAAAATCCATACGAGACTTTTCTAAAAGGTTTTCTACATTCAGCGTTGAGTACATAGTCAATAGTGCATAGAAAAGAGGACAGAAGAGATCACACCAAATAACATACCTAACATTATCATATTAATAAGGATAAAGAAGACCATGTAAAATCCCTGAGTCAATCTCCAGTCTATTGGAGTCAATGACAATGAGGGATACTGAGTTCTCTTGGGAACTTGGGGACCGGGTAGAGGGGTAGAACAGGTTTTTGGCTAACTAGTTAGATTGTCAATAGATATGGAAAAGGAAATGGTGTCAGGTGACGCTTCACAAAATTCAGAGAAAAAATGCAATTAAAAGCAAATTTTCGGGGGGCGGGGAGGCATTCTGTGTCAGATGCTTCTGTTCTGTATCAGAATGCCTGGGTTCCAGTCTGGGCTCCATCCCTGATTCCAGCTTCCTGCTAAGGCGCTCCCTGGAAAGCAGCAGGGATGACTAAGTAACTGAGTCCCTGCTACCCACAGAGAAGACCCAAACGGAGTTTCTGGCTCCAGACTTCAACCTGGCCCCTTTCTTGGTTGTTATAGGAATCTGAGGAGTGAACCTGTAGGTGGGAGATCTCTCTAGATCTGTCTTTTCTACATCTTTCACATAAATAATTAAAAAAATTTAAATTTACATGGGTACAAGAAATTTTTGAAATCCATGCATTATTTCATCATATATGTTTTCCATGAACTTTAGGAAGATCCTAAGTATGTGTAGATTTCAAAACATTTTGAATCAAAGTAAACATTTTCTAATTCTGTTTTCCACAAATGTTTTGAAGTTCCCTCACAATTGTACACCGATCACTTTGCTCGTAAGTCCATACAGAGGACCACAAAGACATTAGCCCTGACCAGGTCAGGCTACCAGGTGGCTTCCTTATGAAAGTGTGTGGACACTCTCTGAAACTGACAGGGAAGGTTCTCCTGATCACCTTTGTTGTCTGCCCAGAGGAAGTTAACAAATTCGTTTAAGTGCTCTTTATACCATCTTTGCATTGATCATTTTGTACACCTGTTGATGGCTTCTAGAGGCAGCTGCATCTTCCAAAGGCACTCCCAATCTGAAAACAGCCCATTTGCTTTCATGAACCATGAAACCGAAACAATAAACTGAAATCCCTTAGGTCAATTTCAAAATAAAACCTCCACGATACAAAAGGACTTCTGCCAAACAGTTGCTTAGTAAGGGCCCTAGATTTGCATCAATGAAGCTCCAGGCTGGTCTCCTTTAGTAATATGGCTCTACTTCTCATTTCTTTTTCCTGGATATTTGTGGTCTGAATTTACTTAGAATACCACTTGTGTCTTTTAGAAAACCCTACAGGGATGAGCAAGTTATATGATTATTACATAGTTGTACTTTTCATGGTGTCAAGACATGCTCCTTAATTCCATGTTCTGCTGGGAATAAAGTCTCTTCAACAAATACTGTTGGGACCAATTGGTTAGCTATGTGTAGAAGTAAGAAACAAGATCCCACCCCCAACCCTGCTTCACTATATACAAAAATCAAATTTAAGTGAATCAAGGACATAAATCTACACTCAGAAACCATCCATTTCAGTGCCATTTTCCCAGAATGATCCAAATGGCACACACATTAAGTGGGATTAGTGTGATATGTTCAAGTTTATCTCCAAACCGTTTTTGGTTCCTTAATGGCAGGTTTGATATAACAAAGCATGTGTTTTGAAACAGAGAGAGAGAGAAAGAAAAACAAGACCTATACATAATGACCCTTAGTGTACCCTCCAATTGCTTTTCTAGTTCAGGAACAGGATGTATTTGAAAGGTCCTTGATTAGCCCAACTCCACATCAACGAATGTTTTGAAATGGGCAAAGAACAGCCAATGAAACATTGGCAATATAATAAAGTAAAATGGGGAAACATGGTTTATAGATTATTTTCTCTAACAGGAAATTTTCAAATCCAACAGAACAGACCTTTATAGCACATGGTGGGCTTGTTTCTCTGGCCATGAAAGAGGCTTGACTTCTAGGATGGACGTTTATGCGTCATTAAAAAGCAGACTAAGTTGGCAAAATGTGGTGAAAAAACAAATGCACTGAGTGAACAGCACAAGGAAGGTGTTATGTCAAATGAAGACAGCGGAAATCATATTTATTCCACCCAGATTTTTAAAGCCAAGGCTCTCCATTTAGTTGACCATTCTCGGACCAGTTCGCAGTTTATGAAGTTGACTTCAACACCATTCCTGACAACATCAGCAGCTGACTTCCTACAGGTGTATCTGTTCTGTAACCTTGCCACTTCTGCTATTTTTCCATCTTGCTCTCAGCTGACATGACACTTTCTAATCACTTGACACAGAAATGGTTGCCCGCCCCATTACCACTCTACCTTGCCAAGAAGACCTTGTCAGTAGACTATGTGTTCCTGAGGAACTTGAATTTCGCCCTCCCTCACCACCTGCTTGAACCCCAGAGGAAGAATCTTGACTGATTTAAGTATATTCTGCTTTGCTTGGTTGGCCTAAGTGTGGGCATACAACACAATTCTGAACAGTCAAATCCTAGGGGAAACACAGAGGGAGCTCCTGAGGACATTTTCCTGATTTTTAAAAAGTTCACAAAACTATACCTGTATTTGGAAGTTGGAAGTTGGTGTTTGTATCAACAGCAGCTTCCATCTGAGAGTCCTGGCAGCTACCAGTTATGGGGAAAGCCAATGGCCTGAGATGGTAGAACAGAGAGAAGAAAAGAAATAGACTCCCTTGTCACGTGGTTGAGGATGCTGGGTCGACTCACCTGCCACTAATGACACAAAAACCACTGTTTGACACAGTGAACACCTAATGGGCACCTATTGAACCTCCAGTTACATGAATGTTAGAGTTCTCATTGTAACCATTCTCTCTCTCTCGTTTGTTTTTGCCTTCCCATGTTTCATTCTAAGTATTTTCTTCTGACCTTAGTAATTGGTCCATTACCCTCCCAGGGTGTGCATTAGCAGAAAGCTGGTGGTAGGCAAGGCCAGGACTCTAACTGGGCGAGGATATCCCAGGTGGTATTTTAACTGCTGCCCCTATTGGATTCCTATTCAAAACTACTAAGTCATGTTAAAAAATAGATCCTGTCTCTCCAGTAGGATCTCTCTGAGCTCACTCTAAGAGGAGTCTGCATGCTGGAGGTTTGTCCCCAGTACCTGTGTTTGCCTCTAGTTGATGTTGCTTCATCTTCACAGATATCTGACGTTCTCTGTGCTTCAAACACTGCATTTATCTTTGCCCAGGAAGGAATTTCATTTCCTTCCACCAGATTTCAACAGGCATCTGCCACTCAACACCTTAATCCATTCCTAGGTCAAGTAGGGGCGAGCTGGTTCACTTCCATTTCATTCTTGCTCCCAGTCCAGATCTTTAGGGTCTCCCTTAAGAGTAGCATGGAAGTGGAGATGGGGTGCGTTGACACCAGAACAGAACTCCAGAATGTTCCTCTGTGGCTAGGAGGCTTTCAAAAGCACTGCCACACCTCTTAGCAGATTTCTGGAATCATCAAGAGACGTGTGCAGTCAAAACAACCCCAAATGCCAGACTTACTTTCCTGGATTTCTATCTTTTTTCCTGGCTACTAGTCTTATGATTTGTCATTATCCTTGCGCAGGGGCCGTGCTAATCTTCTCTGTATCGTTCCAATTTTGGTATATGTGCTGCCGAAGCGAGCACTGTCACTATCATTCTAGTTCTCCAAAGCCTTCAAGTGACCCTATCAGTTTCTTCTTTTGTTTTTTTAATTTAGATTTTCTTGTTGCTCTTAGTAGGAGAGAGGGTCCAGATGACCCATTCCTCATTCACAAAACCCTAGTAGATTACCTCTACTTAAAAGCCCCCATCATCTCCTTCAGCTATTTTCTTCAAGCGTCTATTTTCTGCTCATCTGTATTCAAAAAATCTTTCAGTTTGTATCACAATACCTTCCATTCCTGACTTCACATTCATTTTTTCCCCATCATTTCACCAAAACTTCTCTGATGGAGGACACTGAAGCTCAACTCTGTCTTCGTCTTCCTTAGCCTCTCTAAAGCATTCAACACACTAGGATGCCAAGAAATCATGCACTGCTTGTTTTCCTCCCAAACACCTCACCATTTATGCCAAGTCCTCCTTGATGAATCCTTCTCCTTATTTTAATCCTCAAAATTTGAGTTCCTTAGAGCTCAATCACGGACTCCTGTATCTATACTCACTCTTGAGTCATCTCATTTTTTCCTCATTTCCTATTTAGTATAATGCACTTGGATATTAAGTAGTCACCCCAAACCTCACATGACCAAAACACAGTCATTGCCTTCCTTTCTCTTCCCTCAACTTAACCCTATTATTATTATTATTCATCCCAGTAAATGGTTCACCCACTGAATGACTTTTTCAATCCTCAGTCTTTGCTGTCACGTCTTGATCCCACATATATTATCTATCTAATCATTTTTTGCTAGCTGCACTGGCGCTAACATGTATCAATAAAAAAATGTTGAGAGTTGGAGAAAACTCAACTACAGTAGCCTAAAATAAGTATCAGAAAATCAGTTTTGATCAGGGCAATGGACTGTGCCGGGCCCTGTACTTGCTAGTACATACAAGAATCTGGTCTGAGAACACCTCAGACAAAGTTTCTTTGGAGATCTCCCCAATCGAAACGCTGGACTCAGAACCCTAACCAAGAGAAGACAGAAGACAGAACAGGTCAATCAACCATCTCGGCTCTATGTTGGCAGCGAAATACAGGGCAAAAGGAGACTCCATGATGGACTATGTCAATCAGTGGATTCTTCAAAGACCTCTTCGTGCTTGGAGTGGCAAGATTGGCAGCAATTCATAACTGGTGAACTATCAAAACCACTTGAGCAAGAACCTCGGGGCATGCCCTACATCCGGGACCTGGAGAGGGTGGGAAATTGGGTGGGCCTTCTCCCTTAATACCCCCCTTTAAACATGAAGGAAAGGATATGGAAATAATAGTCTTACTCACTTTCCTAAAGCCCTTGAACCTTTTTACCCTAATTAACTATGTGAAGATTGTCAAAAATATAATAAATATATATATATTTATAAATATATATATATATAAAGAAAAAAAAGAAAATCAGCTTCACCCCCTCTTCCAAGTCAAATCTAGCCTGCCATCTATTTTGCCAAAGAAAGTTTCATGGAAATGCAATCATTCTCGCTCTTTTATGTATTATCTAGGACTGCCTTTGAGCTACAGCAGGACTGTAGCTGTGACAGAGACTATCTGGCTCACCAAGCCTAAAACACTCACTTTCTGTTTTTTTGTTTGTTTGTTTTTGTTTTGCTACCTAATTCCAGGCTTTAGGGAATAATTACTGGGCTCACATGGAGGATATCCAGCGGTACATTGCATACAGCTACCCACTAATGCCATAGTAGCTGCTGTGTCTTCTTTATTAGTTTGTAGTCCCAATCAACTACTGTCCTGCCAGGCATTAGGTCACAGTTCTGGTACGAAGAAGGGAGGGGTCCAAAGAGGAAACAGAGAGGTGGGCAATACATGTCAACCATGTCTATTGCAGGACTTAACGGGAAAGCCAAGCTGCTGCTGTTAGTGTAGTGCACCTGTCGTCTCATTGGGAAGAACCCTGTTCCTGATCACCAAGAGTTGCAAAGGAAATCAGGTGTCTGATCTCCAGCTTCTCTGGCAGAGAAAGGAACTAAAGAAGAGACAAAGAGCAAGGCTGCATGAACCCATGCACAGCGCGGGTCATGTGAAGTTGGGCTATTTCTCTCCTGAACTCCCTGTCTGGTTTTCCTATGAACAGACCTGCCCTTCATGATCTGTTCATCAAACCAGGTGGACTTTTCTCAAAAAACAGAGTCCCACCATCTCATTGCGTTGCTCCAAATCACATTTAGAATAAAATCTAAAGCCTTTGGTCTTTAGCAATTCTCTTTTCTCTCCCCATCCTATTCACTCATTATTATCCATCCTTCCAGATGCATTTATTAAGAAGTAGAGCAAGGGGGGAGGGAGAGAGAGAGAGAGAATTTTCCATCTGTTGGTTCACTTCCCAAATGGCCACAACAGCAAGGACTGAGCCAGGCTAAAGCCAAGAGCCAGGAATTCCTTCTGGGTTTCCCAGCTAGGAGGCTGAGGAAGGAGAGTGGCGGAGAAGGGGAGCCAAGTACTCATGCCATCCTCTACCACTCTGCCACATGCATTTGCAGGGAGCTGGCTTAGACTCAGAGCAGCTAGAACTCGCACCAGCACTCTGATATGGGATGCATCACAACTTATTATGTCACAACCACAGTCCCCTGCATGTTCTTTAAACACACACAGTCCAACCCCCAAGGACTTTGCTGGGCAGTGCTGCGCCCAGATCTTCATGTGGTCTACTCTCACTTCACCAAATGCTTCCTCTTCAGAGAGTACATCCTGCTGTACAGAGCAGCATTCAGACCACTTTGTCCTACTGCTAGCACCTAACATTAGAGCTGTCACTTATTTGTGTTTATGATATATGAGGCGATGTTCCCAGACCCTTGCCGTGGGGCCTTTGCACAGAGTATGACTAACATCTGTTCAATGAATGGATGAATTCCCACCCTTGCTAGTTGTGTCCATTTTGAAACTCATCCTCCCTGGTTTTTACAAGGGAATGGGAGAGGCTAGGGTAATATCTTGGTAACCCTTTGTCTAAGGATAATTGTGCCAGTGTCACTTCAGCTCTCAGCATATTCATTCCATCACCTGAAAACCAGAAGTGGGGAGGGAGCTGCTTTCTGAGACAGTTTCAGTGCTCAGGTGTCCCTTGGACATCTCGGCTAATAGAGTCTCACTCCCTGCATAGGGGTGGAATAGGAGTCAGAGGTGAGGAGGCAAGGCAGGTGCTTACTGTTCTATATACACCTGCTCCTATACATACCTGCTGGTACAAAAAAGAATGGCTTCCTTTATAATCATTCATTTTTTTTCACATGGCTTGTCTCAAAAAGATTTATGATATGGCATAGAAGCATAGAAGTATATGAATCCTTGCTCTTTCTGCTGTTCTCCTTTTTACATAAACAGCCCAAGTCGCTAGACCCAGAGCTCTGCGCACACTTACTCCTTCCAGGCAGGAGTTACACTGTGTCTCGGGCTATTTTTCATTCTCTCCATGTTCTACTCTGTACGTGCTATCTGCACCTGCGTTTTTCCTGAGTCTCCTTATATTTACACAGCTGTGCTGGTGTTTTTGAGAAAGGGCAAAGAATGAAAATAGGCAGCCCACAGAAATGTGACAAATCACTGAGACCTGAGGGGAGTGGTCCCTGAAGCCTGTTTCACTTGCTCTGAGCAGAGAGGGCTAGAGCCAGTGCCATGACATGCAGCAGAGAGTAAACAAGATCTGAGCCCTGCAGGAGCACCAAGAGTTCAAGCTTAATAAAGAAAATGAGGAGGAGGGAACTGGCCAGTTTGGCAAGGCTGGGGCCACGTCCTCCAGTTCTTTTTGTGTAAACTTGTCAGGAAAATATGCTACCTTCAGTGAGTGGCCAAAAAGAACTGACTCAAAAGGGCTAGTGGAGAATTGCCCACATTACTGGCTCAACACTACTGATGGTGGATGAGTGGATTAGTGAAGTTGTTCCTCTACAAGCAATCGACTAAAAATCTTAAACCTGGTTAGTGCACTAGCAGTGGTTAGAGTATTTGTCATAAGCGCAGATTGTTTGGCTGGCTGGTTAAGATGCGCTTGGGATGCCTCCATATCATGCTGCTGTGCCTGGGTTCAGGTCCCAGATCTACTCCTCATTCTAACTTCCTGTTAAGGAAACCCTGGAAGACAGAAGCAATTGCTCAAGCAGTTTGGTCTCTGCCACCCATGTGAGAGACTTTGTTTGAATCCCAAGTTCTTGGCTTCAACCTAATCCAGCCCTGGTGCTCATAGAATTTGGGGAATGAACCAGTGAGAAGGAGATTCTCTCCCCTCTATCAATTTCTATTTCAAATAGTAGCCCAGCTACTATTTGTAATGTATAGACTATTGGCTCTGGTGTAAAGTATTACGAAGTGGCTTTTTATAGGTTATACCAGCAAACAGAAGCACAAGTTAACAAGGCTCATAAGATTTCTTGCCCAAAAATTTCTTTTCCAAAATCACAAGCGTTTAACTCAGTGCACCATAACCCATTTCAAAAGATACCAATATTCACCCCCACTTAATCCACACATCTCCTTCAATATGTACTGATCAAAGCCATCAGTAATTCTAAGACTCCAGCAAGGTCTAATGTATCCCAGACCCTGTGGACTTCAAGGTCCTCTTTGCCTTGCTCAGAACAAAATTCACTTGGAATAAAAGGGGCTCCTATGTCCTCAGCATACATTGTCACAGGAGAACAACATATTCCCCTGTGGGCAAGCTTGCCTGGTAGTGAACAGTTTCTCTAAATCAAGATTTGCTTGTCAGTCACTTGTACTGTTATTTCCGAGCCCAAATTATGATTTGAGCAACAATGAGATTCTTGATCCTGGCAGCATTTTCAATCAGGTGGTTAGCAGACATTCAGCAAAGCACTGGGAACTAGTGTTCTAGTGACGGTGGATGGAGGAAGACAAGCACTTCAGGTGTGTCTTTCATCAACCTCAAGCAGGTAATCTTCTCTCATTGAGAGTGTGGCAGACAAGCTCAGCCATCCGGATGCCGCCAATTTAAATAACATCTGGAGGAAATCAGGCTTGCTTTGTTGATCTCTGACGTAGGCTTTTCAAAAGTGTCCTTTCTCCAACTGCTGAACACCGCCACTCTTCTCCTTCTGCCTTGGTTTCTCTCTCTCTTGTGCTGTTCACAATGCCCCCACCTCCCCTCATCAAAGAGCTTCCCTCCAACACAGGCTTCCTTTTCACTCTTCCTCCAAAGTCAGAAACTTGTAAACAGGTTCCACCTGCCCTGTTCTGCAAGCATCCCTCCCCCTCACTCTCCACCCCTCACCCCTCATTCCCATTCAACCCAGAAACAGCAAAGGGCACCAAGGGAGAAGCAGCCACTGGTTGATACATACATGAAAGAAGCCCTCGAAGCCTGGGTTCCAGTCCTTCTTGGGTGACACACTTTTCAATCCATAAACTTCTCACCATGCTGAAAAACATTCATTATGCCACTCCTAAGTAGAGGTCTCATGTGACAGTCTGCTGTAAAGCGTCTCCGTGATTATAAAGAGAAAATCAGCCACTTGTTCTGCAGGGATTGTGCACCAACTGACAGCCATCCCAGCACTTGCACCTGGTCAGGATAACAGCAGCATGGGGACAACGGTTCCTCTGTGGCTAATAATTATGCCTTGGGGGTTTAATCACTAACTTCATGCCTGACAAAATGGAAGCCGAAGACTAGGGGTGTGGGGGCGAGTGGAGATGATGAAGCAGTAGGTATTTAAATCATGGACCATTTTCCGTTCAATTAGCATGGTGATGAGGCGCTCTGTTTGTTAGGCATTCTAGCTGATGCCGACGGTATTTTAAATTAAGGTTCCTTGAAATGACGGCAGCCGAGTTGGAGAAGTGACATCCTAATACTGACTATGTCAGTTCCCTCTAAGCTGGAGGTAGACTTTTGATGATTTGAATCATCACACGGAAAACTGCCATTGGAAATGAGAAAAGTAATTTGCCGCCTAACTCCTAATCGTTAGAAACTTCATAACCGTTTCTCTTCTGCTTAAGCCCTGGGAAGGAGAGGTTGCGAAAAGATAGAGACAGTCTAGAGGAAGACTATGGATGGCGCTGGTCTGTAAATCCATTTGCATAGCATTAATCTGTGTAGGCAGCTGCAGGGGCTGGGCCTATTAGAAGACTGTATTAACCCAGCCTGCTTTGTAGGAGTCTAATTGCTCCAGGGTGCAGATAACGCACCAGGAAGTCGTAGCACCACCACTCTGGCTTTGAGGCTGACAACTCCACTTTCATTTTTCAGGGACTTTCAAACTCCGTCACATCTCTGTAGGAGGCTGCTTCTGGACATCACGTGTGTAGTGTAAATTGCTCATGTAATGATCTTCCACTTTTCGCTTCTCTCTTCATTAATTGCCTAAATGGCACAAGAAGGCTTTGCGAGGGAGGAGGATTCTTATTTTGACACCCACCCTGTCATGAATATTCATGTGGAATGGGACTTTTGCCAACAACCCAGAAAAAAAAAACACAAGAGCCAGAGTCTATGGAGCTGCCCATGTTTATTGGCACAAATGTACACCAGCAAAGAGGCTTGCTTATTTGGCCACTGTACGAGCTTGATCGTTCAGTTTATCATCTCCAGGGAGAGGAGAACTAAGAAAATAACCAGAGCACCTTCTCTTGCAAGTTGAGGACAAAAGGGCGAACTGCAATCACCTCTTCATTGGCCATTCGGGGAACACAAGTTGCGGAATTTTCTACAACGAATGTTGAATTGCAAATCGCACTCTCCGTGGGTTGTGACTAGTTTGGGATTAAAATTTCTTTTTCTAGGTACTTGCATCTTACTTTCAAAAGTGTGCGCTAAGTACAGGCACAAATACAGCTTACAAAGTGATAAAGTTTATTTAAAAGGTGAGGAGGTCACAGACACACGTGGGCCATGGTCAAGAATAGAGTGGACTGGGAAGGCCAAAATGGGAGAGAGATTTCTAACTCCTGGTCTTTGTGTCTGCAGCAAAAAAGAGAGAGGATGAAATTGGTGAGCAAGAGCACAACCCTTCTCATGAGACTGAAAAGGGGCGTGGTTACATGATATAGCTCCCAGGTCCCCAGTGAGGGGAAGTACATTCTGGAGAAGGGTTCTTTTGATTGCCAGGTGGGTGGATAGAATTACATAGGTTGGGGGAGGCATGGTTTCCAGCTTGTGACCCTAAGCTCGCTACCTACCTATCCAATTTCACCTACTGCTGCGTAAAGAGAGACCCCCTCTGCTATGTATTTGTTGATGTGTGCACTGAGAATACAGAAGAATCATTTCAATAGGAATTCAAATGCTTGCTGGTTGTATATTATATATGCCCCTGTGCCCATTTCCCCTTGTGACGTGTGTGGGAAGTGTTGAGAGCTGGCCATCAACAGACAAGTTTTTGCCATAATAATTAACACATTCTGCACAAGATCACATAAAGATAAATGCTGAGAAGTCAGCACACACGAGATCTAGAAAAATCTGCTGCAAAGTATACTCCAGCCAACCAAGACATGAATCAGAATAGAAGGACTGAGGCAGTCATTGACTTAGCATTTTTTAAAAAGATTTATTATCTTATTTTTTTGAATAGCAGAATTATACAGAGAGTGGGGGTGTGGGAAGTAGAGACATCTTCCATCTACTGATTAACTTCCCAAATGGCTGCAACAATTACAGTTGGGCCAGGATGAAACTAGGAGCCAGAAGCCCCATCTGGCTCTCCCACATGGATGCTGGGAACCAAGAAATTAAGCCAAGATCTGCTGCTTTCCCAGGCGCATTAGCAGGGAGCTGAATCAGAAGTGGAATAATCATGACTTGAACCAGCATTCACATGAGTGATTCCCATTGTGTTGCAACAGATTAAGCTTTTAAACACCTGAGCAGAAATGCTTCTCTCTCCCAACCACATCCAGCGTTATCTTCACAAACACAAACCTGATCCAGTTCTTCCCCTATTTTCAGCTCCATAGAATAACATTCTTGCCTGTGTCACTAAACATTCTTCTCTGTGATATCTCTCACCATTCCTAAACCAGTTGACCAGATAGCTCTCTGTCTCCCACCCAAGGATTGGCTATTTTCAGGCCTCCAGGTTCTTGCTTTTGCTGCTGCATCTCCGAGATTTTCTCAGGAGACACCAAGATATGCTTGCAGTCTCAGCAAGATATGCTTGCAAACCTTACCTCCTGGGCACAGCCACCAGCCTTGTGTGCTCTCATGTGCTGCGACACAGTGTGTCCCACTCAGGAATCACCTGCACATTCTGTGCACCTCGCTTCACATCTCAAGACCATTTCTGAATCTTCCAATCTGGCAGTCACTCTGAGCACCTATCATAATTCCTGAGACACCCCAGGCCTTTTCTAAATTCTCCTTAAATGTAAAAGTGCTTTTTAAAATGTTTATTCCTAGCCTTGGCTTGCTGCAGGAACATGAAGCCTGCAGATTCTAAAGTTTATCTTCCCCTCTCAGTGGAAAGCATGGTTTATTCACATTTTTCATGGTGATGTTTCTCCATAATAAAGCCTTTCATTTCTTCAGAAAGAGATGTTTTGAGTTCCAAAACCATTTTCTGAAGCAGATATCTAACTTGCCATTCGTGAGTCTGGAACAAACCAATTAGATCTCATTGCTCGTCTGGGGTAAATTCTACCACATAGCACAACCTTCTGTGTCTCTCTCATTTGTTCTCTGGACAACTCCACTGAGACACAGCCGGGTGCCTTCAGGCTTGCTGGAGTTTCCTCTCTTCTTTGCCGAACTAACACCTGTTCAACACAGCACAGAGCAGTGACTTTCTAACTTGAGGGCTAGCCAGAGGCCATTGAGGGAACAATGGTGTGTGCCCCACCTCTAAGATGAGCCCAGTGACTTGAGTGAGGTCCCATAGAAGAAGCAGATGAAGTTCACCAGGGCTAGGACCTGTAGCCTAAGTGGGAGCTACAAACTTGGGGTTTAGGGAATATGTGGAAGGCAGCTGGGGCAGGCCTTACCAATTCATGTTGAGAAACACTGATTTTTACAGTGAAAAGGAGATGGATTTGAAGATAAAATTCTCAAGATCACAATAGAAGTGCATATATTCATGTGTTTATATAACCAAATTTCTTAGGAAATAGGATTCATATTTGAATTGGCTGAGGCTGTTGGGTTTGGTACATTCTAAGATACACAGTAAGTAGGAGAAAGGCACAAGAAATGTACTGGACCTCATGGCAGGATTGGACCCACTGATTCCAGCCATGGCATTCTGCTGGATAGAATTCTCTCTACTGACACCTGCTGGGGGCCAGCCTTGTTCAAGGTCAGACATATCTACCCCAGGTAATAAAGGGCAGGTGGGTGGTCTGGAAACTTGAAGTTGTGAATTCAGAGTTACCTGGCTCAGCAGGTTGCCACTCACCTGCAGGTTGCCTTGGCTGCTAACAAGTTCCTCACAGGTAAAGAAGTTGAAGTCAAAGGTGTAGGGATGCAACCAGCTGGGAACAGGTGTCAAGGGGCCTGGGGGGCGCAGCTTGAAAGAAGCCAATCTCTAAGTGATGAGTTCAGCCCCCCAAGGCTATCAGCAGAGGGGCAGCTCAAGCCACACACCTGGATGCTGTGTTTCTGAACTGAATTTAAACTGCTTGCAACTTGAAGCAATTGTAGGACTATCTATTACTTCAAGTGAACAGAAGCACTAGGAATCCAATAAATTTTCATCTAGAGTTAGCACTAGCAGGACAAAAGTCAAGTTGTGTTTTTAATTATACGTAGACCTCCATCTACATGCATATATGACATTAAATACATGTTTGAAGTGGTATATTTTAAACAGTGCTGACACCTGCTTTTCTTGAAGCACATCCATCTCTAAAGCTGTATATCCTGTATTTATTCTGTATATTTTGAAAACAATGGCATGTTCATACTACTTAATATTATCATACTATTTTGAGTGAGAGAGATCCACATTTAATGAGAGAAGGTGTCTGACTTAGTGTTAGACATCTGTATCTCACATAAGGGTACCTATGACTGAGTTCTGTCTCCACTTCCTGCTGATGTAGACCCTGAAATGCAGCAGACGGTGACTCAAGTACTTGTCTGTATCCACAAGAAAGAGCTGGACTGAGTTCCCAGCTCCTAGTTTTGATCCCTCTGGCTACTGCAAGCATTTGGATAGTGAACCAGTAGAGAGCTCCTTCATCTCTCTGCCTCTGAAACTTGAAGGAAGGAAGGAGGGAAGAAAGCAAGGAAGGAATGGAGGGAGGGAGGAAGAGAAAGAGAGAAAAGAGAAAGGAAGGAAGGAAGGAAGGAAAGAAAGAAGGAAGAAATGAAGGAAGGAAGGAAGGAAGGAAAGAAAGAAAGAAAGAAAGAAAGAAAGAAAGAAAGAAAGAAAGAAAGAAAGAGAGAGAGAGAAAGAAAGAAAGAAAGAAAGAAAGAGGAAGGAAAGAGGAAAAAAGAAGAAAGGGAGAAAAAAAAGAAGAAAGGGAGAGAGAAGGAGAAAGAGGTAAAGCATAATGGCTCAAATGGCTAATTCTTCCCTTGCAAGTGCCAGGATCTCATATGGGTGCCAATTGGTGTCCTGCCTGCTCCACTTCCCATCCAGCTCTTTGCTTGTGGCCTGGGAAATCAGCAGAGGATAATCCTAGTCCTTGGGACCCTGTACTCACATGGGAGAGCCAGAAGAAACTCCTGATTTCATATTGACTCAGCTGTGACTGTTGTGGCCAACTGGGGAGTGAACCAGTGGGTGAAAGATCTTTCTCTCTGTCTCTCTTCTCTCTGTAACCTGCCTTTCCAATAAAAATAAATCTTTTATTTAAAAAGAACAAATGTACAAAGTCCTATTTAATGTGCCAATGGAGATTCCTTTGCTGGAACATCCCACTGAATGCCAAGGACTGGTAGCATCACATCCCCTGGAAGCTATTAGCAAAGCAGAACACAAAACTACTGAGTGGAATCTTTAACACTATCCTCAAGGGGTTCATTTGCACAGGCAAGTGGAAGGAGCATGGATCGACCAGCCTCCTTTGTGATGGTGATTTTTTTAAAAGATTTATTTATTTCTTATTAGAAATGTCAATTTACAGAGAGAAGGAAAAACAGAGAAAAAGATTTATCCAGTTGTTCATTCCCACAAATGACCAAAATGACCAGAGCTGAGCCAATCCAAAGCCAGGACCCAGGAGATTTTCTGGGTCTCCCACATGAGTACAGAGTCCCAAGGCTTTGGGCCATTCTATATTGCTTTCCCAGGTCACAAACAGGGATATATATGGGAAGTTGAGCATCCAGGACAAAAACCAGTGCCCATACAATGAGATCTAGGTGCTTGCAAAGGAAGGATTAGCCAACTGAGCCATCACACTAGTCCTCTTTGTAAGGGCTGAAAGTAAGTAAACCATACCAGCAACCAGTCACAGAACCTTGAGCTTGATCATTTGATTCTAACCAGTGTTAGGAAAGCTTAGTATGACAGAACAATCTCCAAAACTGGCTTAAGAAATTGCTGAAGAACCCCTCAAACTGGGTCCACTCACCAGACCTACAGAGAAACAGTTATTCACATTGGAAAGGTGAAAGGAGGGGTTTCCTATAGCATGCAGAGCCAGGGACTGGCCAGCTCTCACTCAAGCCCTAGGCTCTTGCAGGGGATACGGGTCAGGGAGGGTATAGACTGAGGCTTGGGCTGAGGGATGTGTGTTGCTTGCGTCCAAGCTCCCAGCTGGCTGCTGAAGATCCTCCTTCAGCTGGTTTGCAGTATTGGCAGTGGCCAAGGGGACTTCAGACCAGCTGGGGCACCTGCACAGAGGTAGTGGTTATTACTTGCTCTGGGGTTGGACAAGACTAGTCACCAAGACAGTTGACTATAAGGGACAGAAATTGCCTTATGGGTCCAATGGCAAGGAACTTTTGGAAGAGCCAGCTGCATCACTGCCTGAATTTAGGGAGCTAAGTTTTAGTAAGAGGCTTATGGGTACGGCTCACAGCAGCAGGACTGGCAAACTTTAAGCTAAGGAAAGAAAGCTCTGAGGTCATGGGAAAAGACCAGGAGCTGGCAGTAACTAGAAACTGCCTTGAAGACACAACAGGGGCTTGGTTTCACAAGATGACCAGGAGCCATTGGCTGCAAGTTCTGATCACAGAGTCAAACTTACCAGCCTTGGGCCATAGAGGAAACCCTTGCTGGGACCAAGTTGTAGGAAAAGCAGAGTCTGAATTCAAGGCCACATGGAAGGGGCGCTTCACAGAAAACTGTTTTCAGAGTGGCTTAAAGAAAAAAAAAAACTGTTTACTATGTTATAGAAACAGATGGCTCCAAACAAAGGGAACAGGAAGCCAGCGCCTTCTCTGTCTTTCCATTCAACAGTGCTGAATTTGTTCCAGTAAATTCGCCTGCAAACTTTGCTGAGGAGCCCGGCAAAGAGCAGATAAAATTACAGAGCGGCTCCCAGGCGCTTTAGCGGGTAATCAGTTGAAGTCGAGCTCTTTTCCATATTCTTTGCTGATGGTGCAAATGAAAGCGCTAAAAGGAAACGGCGCCAAGTCCCCACATGTCCTCCAAGCTGACGGGCCCGCTGGTTTCTCATGCAATCAGCACACAATGGTGTGTGCTAAAGCAATCGGCCAGGCTGGGCTGGGGTTCCTAGGGGTCCAGGCAGCTGCCAGGAAGCCAGAGCAGCTGTAGGGAAATGACCAGGTTTGTCTAAACCCCTTCTAGTGTTTCTCCCCAGCCGACTTGGCTTTGTCCTTGAATGCCACCTACTTGTACACACTTATTAAAACACAGATCAGATGCAACAAGGGAGCTCTTGGTCCAAGGGCTGCCTTCTACTCTCAGAGTAACATGTAACTCACTCTCCAGCAGTCTGCCTTGTGTCCTGCTCCAGCCTCTTTGCTCAGTCTTCCTGTTGACTCCTTCCAAAATATCACTCCATCCTGGCACAGTCAACCCCACCTGATCACACCTGAATCCTGCCTGTTCCATGAATGGGGCTATGATACCATTCTCACTCCTGCTTCAGGAATTGAGCATGCACTGGTAGCTCAATGGGGAGCACCGTCCTTCACTCAATACTCCCTTGCTTCTCCTTCAGGTCTGGGGATGGACATCATTTTCTCCAGAAAGCCCTGTGTCAAGGTCTAGGAGCCCTTGCTGGTCTCCACAGAGCACCAGGTCACCTGCCCATCTCACTGCAATGGCTGCTTATCCACAACGGCTCTTATCAAGAGGTCTTGACCACCTCACTATGGAGTGAAATGCTTGTTAGAGATTCACTGCTATGGTTTACAGCCTGAGACTTCTGACAGAGTTTGAACCCTCTGTTGAAGTTTTAAGAGCATGTAAATGTCATCCAGCTATGGTGTTTAGAGACAAGGATTTTAGGAAGTAATTAGGATTGCATGAGGTCATCTAAGCAGAGCCCCCATAACTGTGTAGTTGGTGGCGTTGTTAGAAGAGAGAGGTAGAGCAGGACACACATGTGTGCTACCCACCTCTTGTACCACGTGATGGCCTGCACTGCCTTGGCATTCTGCCAACAAGAGGGTAATCACTAAATGCACCCCTTGGCCGTGGCCTAGAACCAGGAACTGAAATAATCTTTACCATTTACCCAGTGTGTGATAGTGTGTTATTAGCAATAGAAAACACACTGAAACATTCACTTACGCCACAACACAAATATATAGATAGGTAAAAGGCAGAAGGAAAAACTAACATGATACACATTTGTAGTGGTCATTTATTAAGAATGCATTACCTTGGACCTGGCGCGATAGTGTACTGGTTAAGGTCCTCGCCTTGAGCACGCCAGGATCCCATATCAGCGCCGGTTCTAATCCCGGCGGCCCTGCTTCCCATCCAGCTCCCTGCTTGTGGCCTGGGAAAACAGACGATAATGGCCAAAAGCTTTGGGACCCTGCACCCACGTGGGAGACCTGGAAGAGGCTCCTGAGTCCTGGCTTTGGATCGGCTCAGCTCCAGCCATTGTGACCACTTGGAGAGTGAACCATTGGATGGAAGATCTTCTCTCTGTCTCTCCTCCTCTCTGTATATCTGCCTTTCCAATAAAAATCAATAAATCTTTTTTTAAAAATGCATTACCTTCTTTTTAAAATCTATTTTTCTTATTTTCCATGATACATTTTTGTAAACATGAGGATGCTCCCATTTCCTGTCCCTCCTTCCTTCCCCTCCCCCCGCCCATATCATTGCAGTAGCATAGTCCTGTAGCAACTGCCACAAGTTTAGCATTCTGCTGTTTCAGTGCATCATGGCATTGTAGGCATAGACAATGACAGACAACCTAGTACCCTATTGTCAAGGTATATTTAACAGTTTCACTGGGAGTCCTCCTTTTATTCAGGAGTAGAGATGCCTGCTGTGACACATCTTCACTTCCTGGTATGCTAGTCTCCACTCTACAGTTCATCTATGAGAATATATGTACATATCACAGTGTTAAGTATGTTACGTTTGCTATGATGGTTATCAGTGAAGGAACGTTGTAAAGACACTAAGTTTTCTTCCATCTACTTTTATGTCTTTCCCTGTTTGTGACTGCTCTTCACAGAAATTGGGGAAAATAGGTACTTAAAGATGGTCTTTGCTGATAGAGGCCTCACAGTACATATAAGTGCACAGCGCATACAGATCGTGGCTTGTAAACCAGGGGGAATTCGGGGTGTCAAGGCCACTCCTGGGCTGCTTCAGTCTGTGTAATTTCTCAGCAACACCTGTTGGCTCTTTACTTGTGGCATTTCTCATCTGTTTCTCAAACCTGCAAATGAAGTAGCAGCTGTTTCTATAAGCATTGTGGATCTCTCACACGCTACAAAGCTGTGAGAAATCAAAGACCCATGATTCGGTGTGCTACAGAGTTGCCAGTGCAAAACAATGTCACACCAAGTGAGTGGCATTGGGGCTACTGGAGAATCTTTTTGAACCTGGCCCCTTCTCTTAAGCTTAAACCCATCCTATGCAACCACATGGAAATTGTAACACATTAACATCCCCAGCTTGTGCTCACATTCTTAGATACCCTCATTTTGGGCCTTTGGTTAATGTGCAGTTGTTTGAACAATAAAAACTGATTTTTGTTTTAGCTCACAATGGAGCTTTGTGTGTGCAAGTGCATGTGCTTTTCATTCCAACATAAATAGTCCCACTTGGTTATGAATGAAATCAGCGTTTATTGTACGAATAACTCACAAACATGAATTAGACATACCTAGAGTTAAACCAGTTTTATTCTACACCTTCACCCCCAACATTCCTCCCCCTTTTCATCCTCTATCTCAAAAGGATGTTTAGAAATAAATTCTGGATGATTCATAAGAATGAAAGGGGACAACAGAGTTCTATCTGTTGCAACCTGAATAAATGTGAATAAATCTCCTCTAGGGAATAAATCCACAATTTTTATTCCTCTTTTTATATCAGTTTCATATCACATTCAATACCTTTTCCTTGGGGAAAATTATAGGAAACATAAAGCAGCATCTGGTGCAATTTTTTTTCCTTCCCTTGAAAACTTCAACCGTCTCGATAATTCTAGCTTTGACATTGAATGGCGAATTTCTATGGTTAATAATGATAATATCAATCATATATCAGGTACTTTCTATGTACCAAGTAGACTCATGCTCAGAACAACTCTACCAGGTAGTTCTGGTCCTAACCTGGTTAAACACCAGGTCTGCGGTCACAGCTACTATACAAGAAAACCACAGTTTCTGTCTTTCAGTCAAATGACTAGCAGAATAAAACAAACTCACCTCCAGCATTGCTAAATCACCTTTTCACAAGGAACATGTAAATAAAGAAGCTTCTTAACTTTTCCAGATTTCTGTTATTTTTGGTCTCCATGGCCAACTCCTTCTCAGGCAGAATTGAAACAAGGAAGAAATTAAAAAACAGTGTTGGGCTGGGAATTCCACATCCTATATGGAATGGGGTAATGGATAACTGGGGGTTGGGGAGCTGCTTCAGTGTGGCCCTTGAGGAAGGAAATTAGGAGACAATCTGAGACTAGGAATGTAGACAGCTAGGCTCCCTAGCTATCTAGGGATACAGATATTAACAAATAGATATTAACAAAGCCATCTCCCACTTCCCGGAATCGAATCCTTTGCAGTTGCAAAGTGCAGACGCATCTGGTGCATGGTGAACCCTGAAGAGAAAGTGAATAGCATGGGCCAAGCTTTGACCCACTCTACTTGACTGCTGCCTGATGAGCCCTATTACCCTGAGTCCCAGACAGATCCTTAAATGGCAGCTCCTAAACTGCTTTAAACAGAAGAGGTGACTGATTCTAGAACCCCATTTAGCTGCTGCAGCAAACTCTTTTACAGATGCTGTGCTCTGTCTTAGCGCCTGCACGCCCATGGCAAGTGTATCTGCTAGCCAGAGAATGTGAAATCTCAATGGGGTCACTGAAAGTCCCCACTGCATGTGACTAGAGGTGAGTTCAGAGAAATATTTGCTGTTTGCCAACAGGCCAATTCAGAACACTTGGGAAGGGTGAACTCAAAAGGCCATTTGTTACAACATTCGGCAAACCCTCACTTTTCACTTTGCGAGTGACACCTATGTCCCCATGTTCTTAGGGGCCTGCTCTGTTGCCTAGCCAAATGTTCCTCCTTTGGAATTTTATTGTTCTTGCATTTGTCCACCCCCTTTTCTTTCATCCCAGATTTCTCCTTGAGATCTCCTTCCACCAACCAGCACGCCCTCCAACATTCTCCAGGGGCCAAGAAAGTGGTCTGGATGCCCAGCTGCCTGGGGGCGGTCCACAAACAGAACTCCTCAGAGCCACTGCCTTCGATTGGCTTCCCTGGAGGCAGAGCTTAAGACCTAGGATTCTTACATCTCTGGTTCGGTGTAGGGGAGGATTTCCAGGACAGCGATGAGACAAGTGAGATGAGGCCAGAGAACTGTGCAATTGCAGGATTCTGACTCCATGGAGATCCCTGAAGCCCAGGAACACATAGCCAAGGCAGTCCCATCGCCACAAGGAGGCTGGCCCTGTGGTCTGCACGTCAGTTAGGGCTTAGCCTTGAGCCCGAGGATTGGTATACCGACAGGGACAGGCCTCCAGGATGGACAGTGCATGCTCTGCCCAGGACAATACTCCCGATGAAAGGGGGAACCCTGGCTATCCGGCTTTCTGCTCTCTTCATTGCATCCATCCTGTCTTTTTCTTCCCCTATGCTGTTTCATCCTTTGGAGCACCCGGTTTGGGCTGGCAGAGAAAAGTCTTGCTCAGGGGCTCACGAATATCTCCTTTCTCAGCAATCTGTTAGGCTGTTTACTTTGCCTATTCTTTTCTTTAAAAAAAAAAAATCTGTATTTATAAAAATCCCACAGAGAAGCACCTAATCTCTCTCGTCACAAAGAATCACGCAACACATGAAAGTTTCTTTACAATCCCTTTTATGCTTTGCATTCCATCTTCCTGCCCGAGGTGCAATTTGTTCAGCCACTTCTAACTCCGACACTGGTAAAAACGAGACCTGTTAGGGGAGGTGGCCATGATTCACCTTGCCTTACCTGTGATAGGAGTGAAGCCGGTTATCTCCTATCCTGCAGATGGCCCATGTTTCAAGTTCAGAAGATAAAAGGACTGGGGGATACTTCGATGTCGGTTAAGAGACAGGAAGGAAACAGTAATGTGTCGTCTGAATCCCAGGAAATATCCCAAGAAATACAGTCACAAAGCTGGTATCTTACTTAGGCATTTGCGTCAGCAAGCCAAGTTTAAATAGCAACTTGTGCTGTTTTGAATTTTGAATGAACTCAGCATGTGGCACCCATCAGAATTAAGTCCATGAGAGCATGGGCTTTGGTACTGGGGTTCAAATCCCGGCCTTGCCAACCTCAAGGCTGTGTGTGACCCAGAGTATGATCCTGGGCAAATGACATTAACTCTGACATTGGCTCCAATTCTAGAAAATAAAGATGACCATGAACAACTCCTCTGGGGTGTGAAAACAGACAGAAGAATCTCAGCAAGATACTAATTATCTGATAACTCAATGTGTTCCTGTGGTTGCAGGTAACAGTGAAATCACCAGTGTGGGTCAGAATCACGAGTGAGAGTTTACAATCAGGCTGCTCTCACCATAAACTCCAGAGGAGGAACATAAGCTGGGCTCAGGCTGCTACCAGAGTTAGTGAGTGAAGTCAGTGCCCCACCAAAAGATGTTACCGTGAGCTGAATTGCCCAAGAGGAGCAGGAAGAAGGAGCTATAGGGACAGGGCAAGTCTCTGACCGTGGTACAGGAAGGGGCAGGAGGCAGGGATGAACAGAATGGAACTCCCTCTCTCTCTCTCTCCCTGTGACTGCCTTTAAAATAATTTATAAATCTTTGTTTTAAAAGATGACTAAGATCAGGAACTGGAGAGAACCTATTGCTATGGAACCCACATAAAGAGTGATGAGCAAACACACACACATATACACAAAAAAACACTGTATGGTCCTAAATACAACACCTTAGATAAAATGGATGGAGTTCTTGGAAGACTAATGATTAACACTTCACTCAAAATATTCCTTTATCCTTAAAAAAAAAAAAACACTTCAATTTATATTTAAAATTGTCGAAACAAGAAAACATAATCCAAACCAGATGGCTTGATTGGCAAATTCTTTCAAACACTTAAAGAAGAAATACCAATTCTGTATAATCTCTTCCAGAAAATAGAAAAATAGTATGGAACTATTTTCCAACTTGTTTCAAGAGGCCAGCATTACACTGAACCTGAAACCAAACACAAATGCTCAAAGACATGAAGACTATTGGCTAATCTCCCCCATTAACATAGAAGCATAACTCTTCAGAAAAGATAGCAACTAAAATCCATCAGTACATTTTTTAAAGAAGAATATTATTTTTTTAATAAGGTTTATTTTTTTAATAATGATTACATGGTTGATCAAGGTGGGAAGGGTCGAGGCTTAGGGAAAATTGGGTAAACTCGTTGCTTTCAAATTTGCTATTTCTTCTTGTTGTTGCTGGGGGGAAGGGGAGACACAAAGAGGGAAACCACTCACGACTTTCCGCACATTCCAGTACCCAGGGATAAGGAACCGCCACCTCATATCAACCCAGAGTCTTAATGTGTGCCTATTCCAAGGGTTCTGTCCAAGTGGCTTGGATAGTTCTGAAATGCTCCCGATTTCACCGATCCGAGGATGATGTCACCCTCCCAATGTCCATTGGCTGCAATCACTCGCTGAGATTTTTTCCTGTCATCGTTTGTTTGGGGTAGTTGTCCAATTAGTTCTGTTCTTCTACAGCACCAAATGTGCGGCCATATTCTCTTTTTACAACAGGGCCTGTGTCCACTGCTCAACCTTAAAAAAAAAAAAAAAAAGAATATTGTATCATGAAATCAGTGGCATCATCTAGCAAGTATAAGTCTGGTTCAACACTCAAAGATGAACTCTCAAGAAAAAACTAAAAGATCAGGTCAACAGGTGCAGAAAGAATATTTGACAAAATTCAACATCCACCCCTAACAAAAAAAAAAAAAAAAACAAGTCAGCATGCTGGCATTGCTTCTCTTAGCAAAGCTGTGATGCCACTGGAAGCCTCGTTCATCATTTGTGGGAATGAAAAATTCTTTAGCCATTTTGAAATGAGAAGTTTGGTGATTTATTATGAAGATAAACATACTCACCATATCTTCTATTCCTGTGCATCTACTCAAGAAAAACAAAAACCAATGTCTACGGACAAACTTGTACATGAATGCTTACAGCAGCTTTATTTATCATCACCAGAAACTGAAAACATCCCAAATAACTTTGACACAATGAGTAGATAAGTAGTCACATCATGGAACACTGTTCAGCAAAATCATCAACTGCGAATATCTGCTGAAACCTGGATGAGTCTCAAATGCGTTTGGTTAACTATAATAAGCCAGACTCAAAATGAATTCTATTTCTATGACATTTGTGAAGAGACAAAGCAAGGGTCAAGGAGTGCCAAGATTAGGAAATGTGGAGATAAGAGGCTAATTACAAAAAAGTTGACAGGAGGACTACTTTAAAATTGTTCTGTATCTTGATTTTTGTGGTGATAACATAACTATAAGCACTTGTCAAGCTCATTCAACTGTAATCCAAAAGCATTTCATTTCACTGGGAGAGATTAGACCTCAAATGCAAGCCAGACTTCCTTAGTATCATGGATTAAGATCTAGTATAAAAGCATGCTAGTGGACAAGAGGAAAGGGTCCTTGTTCTTTTTGTGTTAGCACTGAAAACCAATTCACAGATTATGTTCTTTCCCACAAAGAAAATCAATCCAGGGACCAGTATTTTTCAAGGCAACTTCTTCACAGGAAGCAGTAAATGCTACCTTTTTCTTACACTATTTTGGAGGAGGAGAGCAGTTTTGAAAATAAGCAAGCTAGAGGCAGAGGATTTAGCCTAGCAGTTCAGACACACCTCTCCCATATCTCAGGGCTTGGGTTCCATACCCAGCTGCATCTCCTGACTCCAGCTTGTTGCTAATAGACGGTGGAGGCAGGAGATGATGGCTCAAGTAGTTGGATTCCTACTGTCCACATGGAAGACACCAGTTGAGCTCCTGTCTTCTGGCTTTGGCCTGGCCCAGACCCAGCCATTACAGGCATTTGGGGAGTGACCCAACAGACACAGCTCAGTGTGTGTGTGTGTGTGTGTGTGTGTGTGTGTTCCTGTCTCTCTTCCTCTCAAATAAATAAAAATACCAACAATAAAGAAATAAATCCATTTCCATAATACCCAATGATTTTTAAATAGCAACTTTTGGTGCTTAATGCACTATAGAAATATAATCTGAAATCAAACCTACGTAGCTGAGAAAGAAAATTTACTCTTCCAGGCAGTAAGGAAGGAAAGATAATAGTTTTTAGGATAAGCCCATCAACTAAGAATTGCCACCATATACAGGGAAGGACTTAGAGGAATTTTCTTTAAAACTGAAGTCTTTAGGTAAATAATAGGGGTTTTTTGTTTGTTTGCTTGTTTAGGAGGACTTTCCCATTTGGGCTGCCCATGAGGAGGACACAGCCCTGCCTCTGTCCATTCAACATCCATGTGAACTTTCCACTAGGAAAACACAATAAGGCCCAATTTGACTTGCAGAGGCGGCCTGGATTTCCAAGTCCATTGCTTCCCTTGGGTGGTGTCCTCAATCTGCTGATTGCATGGCAGAGCAGATCCAACCCCCTGGGGTCACTAAACCTGATGTTTTCCAGATGGGAGGAGGAGGAGAGCTCTAGGCCAGAAGTCTTCATCATGGCCACTGCATATGAATTGACAGGGAGGCCCGCCCACCAATTTGAATCCCAAGTCCAACACTGTGTGATTTGAAGTAAACTTTTTTTAAGATATAATTTGAAAGTTTATTTTCTTAAAAAAATAAAAACTGCTTAGATCTCTAACACTTTGGTTTTTTTCTCTACTAATTAAGTTGATTCTTTTTATTTTTGATGTCGTTTACATAGTTGATCAGGGTAGAAAGGGCTGAGGATCATGAGAAAGTGGACAAGATCATTGTATACACATTCTTTTTTTCTTCTTGCATCTGAGGGAGGGGAGATACAAGGGGGAAAACCATTCCCAGCCTCCCAACCACCTCAGTACCCGGGGAACGACCACCCAATGTCATCCCAGGGTCCCCATTGTAGAGCATGTTCTGAGGGTTCTGCTCCAGTAGTTTTGATAGTTCTGAGATGCTGTTGATATCACCACTCCAAGGATGAGGAAATCCTTCTAAAGTCCATTGGCTGATGTAGTCCACCTCAGAGTCTCCATTTGCCCAGAAATTTGCTGTCAACCTTCCCTAGGGCAGTTGACCAGTTTGTTCTTCCTCTGCAAACCAGTGGGTGCTACAGCCCAGCCAAACCCTGCCCACCACAAGCTTGACCCTCATGCACATCATCAGGGGCTGCAGCCTAGTCAGAATGACCCCCAATAACCCCCAACGGACCAGCCCCCAGCTCTGGTTCCTATGTGCAGTGGACTGCTCTGGTCTGTACAACATCCCATTTAGATCTCATACATACCATTGGGCTTTGAAGCCTAACTCATTCCAACCGACTCCATGCTCCAGCCCATACTCATGCCAGCTGGTGCCACCACCTGCCTGCCAGGCCTGCCCCGCCCCCTCCCCCCCAGTTCTGGTTCTCATGCTCATCAGCAGCCAATCAGAGAGGTTCCCACAGCCTCCTCACTGGGCTCACTCCCAGTCCTGGACCTTGCACTCTCCAGGTGATTCTGCAGTCCAGCTCAATGGGACCTGCACCCAGTCCCATCCCTTGCCAGCTGATGCTGCAGCAAAGCCTAACCCATGGGCCTTTACTCTGGCTCATGCCGATACCAGTCGGTTAGTCCAGCCTAGCTCTCCCCTTAACACAGTTCACATGTAACCCAACAGGTAGTATAGCCCTGTCCAGTCTAGTCTACTTCCAGTGCCAGCTCTCACGTTCACCAGCAGGAGCAGTGGCCTAGCAGAGGAGTCCCCCCTACTCCCCTACCACGGTTCACACAGCCACCCTCCCAGTCTCACATGTGCTGGATGGTGCTGTGGTCCAGTCTGACCTTGGCATTTATTGGCAGGTACTGTAACCTAGCCCAGGCTGATCTGCACCCATTCCAGCTTGCACTGGCAGGTGTTGCTGCCCAACCTGGCACCATCAGTCACCAGTCTTAGCCATAATATGAACAGGCTGGTGCTGCAGCCCAACCCAGCATGTCCTACACCCACTCCTGGTTCTCAAATCTGCCAGTTGGTGTTATGAACTGGCCCAGCCTGGTCTACCTCCAGAGCTGAGCCACACGTATGCCAGCGGGCAATGCAACCTGGCCTGGTCTAGGCTGATCCTTGCCTTGGTTTTTGTGGTCATTTGCCACTTGCTCAGACCCAGATGGGTTGGCTTGTCCAGGGTGCGGAGTCCCAGATAGCAGTGCTCAGTCAGGTGACCTGGGCACCAATGGCACCAGGTGAAATCTTCATGCCATCCAATGGTGTGATCTTGAGGGGAAACATAAAGACCTTTAAGGGTCGGATCAAAGCACCAGCCCATGTGGGAGACCAGAGCTGGTAGTTAGGATCAACCAGTACTGATTACCACTCACTGATGTACACTAAAGCTAGGGCTGGGGGCCTAACTGGCAGTGCTTGATCACAGTACCTACTAGTAAGAATCAGAACAAGTTATGGGAAATGTTAGGCTCGGCCTTGGTACTAATCAGCACACAAGAGAGTTAGGTTTGGGGGCAGATTCTGTGGAGGATGTGTGGGCCCATCCCTGAATCTGCAATTTCTGCCGATTTGCTTGGGAAGAGGGGAAAGTGATGAGCTGAGCTAGATATGACCAAGGAACCCTCTGACACTCATGGGCATTAGGGTTGGGTACAGGTTAGGTTGGTGCAGGCTGCAGCACCCACAGGCACATCAAGAATATGGTGTGAGGCTGGCCAGACTGCAACATCCACCAGCTCATACAGAGGCCAGGACAGAAGGGGTAATCTATGCCCAGTAAGGGCCTAACACCCACTATCATATGTGGGATCTGGGTCTGGGGTGGGTGGGTGGGTCTGGTAGAAGAACTTGGGAAACTTCTCTGGTGGCCCGTAGCTCCCAATGGTGAGCATGTCATTCAGGCCTACGTGTTGGTCAGACTGGGCAGGATAGTTCCACCCATCAGCAAGTGTTTGGGTTGGTTTTGGAAGAGGGTGGATCAGGCAGGGCCAAGGCAACCTTAGCACACTAGCAAATGCAAGAGCCAGGCTGAAATGTGGGGCATGCTAGGCTAGGCTATCACACCTACCAGTCTGCAAGAGTCAAGTATGGGAGCAGACTGTGCAGCACTAGGCTGTAGCACTCAACAACAAGAGTTGGGACTGGGGGTGAGGCAGGTCAGGCCAGATAACAGCATTTGATGGCAAAGATCAAGAAGGGAGATGGGCTATACAGAGCTGAATCAGAGCAACCACTGGCATATACAAGATCTGTGGCTGGAAACATGTCAGGTTGGGTTGCTAAAGCAATAACCCAGCTACATTGTGGTTCCCAAGGTGAGCATGAGAGCTGGAATAGGGGTGGTGGTCCATGCTGGACATGGCTGCAGTGTCCCTTGGCATAGGTGTGGACTGGGCCTGGGGTGTGCTGGACTGGGCTAGATTCCAGCACCCACTGGTGCTCATGAGAGCCAGAGTAGGTGTAGAATAGGTTGAGCTCCCATTGGCCATTTGAGAGCTGCATTAGGGCGTGGACCAGGTGTGGCTGGGTTGTAATACCCAACAGTAAGAACCAGATTGGATGTGAGTCAGTTGGGCAAGGCCACTGTTTCTGCCACAACAGAAGGTGGACAAAGCCTGGGCCAAGGACCCGCCAGTGTATGTGAGAACTGCCACTGGGAGGAGATCTGATAGAGCAGCTTGGGGAACTCCTCTTTCAGGGCGCAGACCCTGCAGGTAAGCACAAGAACCAAGGTAAACTCTTCGCAGAAAGCTTCTAACTTTTTGAAAAGGGTCTTCAAAGACCTGATGCAAAATGCACGTTATGAAAAACCTATGCAAGGATTTCCCCCCGAAATTTTTCATTATAATCAACTTCATTTAATTCTATTTTCCACAAACTTTTTAAAAGTACTCCCATGTATTTACCAGCTTTATAGTTAACCTAAGAAATTTAATTCTGACACTTCTTTGTGAAATTGTGTCTAAATATTCTGCCCTTTCAATGGTCTTTGAAGTAGCCTTAATAATGAGGATTCCTTCCTGGATTCATTAATTGATTAAAATCTTTAATACTCATCTGTTTGTGAGAATACTTCAAAAAGCTCATGGAGGAAGGAATTGAACAATGACTTTAATCACGGACATTGAGCATAGCAGCTAAGGCATCAGTTAAAATATCATGTCTCACATCACAATGTGTGACTTCAAGCCTCAGCTCTGGCTCCCAGACCCACATTCCTGCTTATGCTGCCCCGGCAAGCAGCAGGTGACAATTCAAGTAAGTGGAACTCTGCCATTCACGTGGGAGTCCTTGATCAAGTGCCCCCTGAATAAAATCAGGAGGGAATCCCAGTACCTATAAAACTGTGTCACATAATACAATCTAATTAATAAATAAATTTAAAAAAAACAACAGCAAAAAATTTTCAAAAAGAAATATATTGTAGCACAAACAACTTTGAAACCCAAAAATAAATAGCTTTTTTTCCCCCAAAATACACATTTTCATGACCTTGTTGTAAACCTCTGATACTACAGGAGAAAAAAATGCAACCTTCAGGATTATTTTTTCTGCCATATAAATATCATTTGTATCTCTATTGGTAAAAATTATCTACAAATGAACATAGCAGCTGGAACATAATAAAACAGTGAAGTTCAATAGCAGCTCACTTTTCTAAGTAATTAAACAGAACTTGAATGGCTCTAAAGATTTAAAAAAATGATAAGGCATAATCTTTCTGTTTTACTTCTGAATTCTGGCTAGTCAAGCAGAATAAAATCCCATTATGCACTAGAGCATTCCCTGAGACTTACCCTTAGAAATCAGCCAGTCCAACCATATTCAATTCTGGTTGAATAGTAGAATCACCTGCTATCTTAGATTCCATGCTATATGACAAATTACCAGAGACTCAATTAAAAAAATTAATTATCTTAAAGTTCTGTAGGTCAAAACTCTGGGCACAGCTTAACTGGGTTCTCTCTAGACCTGGGATCCCCCATAACCGAAATTAACATCAGCCAGCATACTGGCATGTAGAGGCTTGATCAAGAGGGATGTTGAATTCAAGCAGTAGGCTTCCTCAAAGCCAGAGCTGGAGTGGGTCTGCCCTCCCGGGTAGTCTACGTCTACCTGACTAGGGCAACCCCTCTCGGCCCATATCCACCATGACGCAAGTGAGCCCTCAGGGTTCACTCTGGAAAGCATTCATCGCACCTGGACAGCTTCACTTAATTCCTGGCAGACAGTCTGGTCTAGTGCAGGACCCTGACACTTATAAATACATATTTTTAACTCAGCTCGGTTAAGATCTTCTAGTCTGGTCCTTGACTTTCACATCAGCAGACTACCTGGCTACCTCTGCTTTACAGGACCTCAGACAGAGTGGCTCACAAACACTTTTCAAAAACTAGTTCATGAGCTGTGCCCTTAGTCTAGAGGTTCAGGTGTGTGCATTCCATATTGGAGCGCCTGGGTTGAATACTGGACGCCGCTCCTGATCCCTGCTTCCTGCTCTGGCAGACCTTAGGAGACCGCAGCGATAGCTCCTGTCATTGAGTTCCTGCCACTTGTGTAGAGACCTAGAGTAAGTTTCTGAGTCCTGGCTCTGACCAAGCCCTGTGGGGCATTTGGGACAAGAAACCAGCAAATGGAAGGGCTCTTCCTCTCACACCACCTTTTTGCTCTTCAAGCAAGATTTTTGTTTGTTTTTGTGTTAAAAAGAAAATTAGATTTAAAAATTAATAAAAGCCAGTTAGTAGTGACTTAAATAATACCAGGTTCTCCTGGAGAGAACCCTGTCTTTCTAGGAGTGTGACCACAGAGCCCTGGGAACACACCCAGCGAGGAGCTCTAGCACCATGCTACAAGTGCCCCACATTCAAGAAAACTCAGCAAAAATAAAGGAATGGGAGAAAATCATAAAGTTTTTCCATTTGCTTTAAACATGTACGCCGAGCTGGTGTTCTCACCCCAGGTGAATCACTGTAAAGAGAGCTCTACTGGCGGGGACTGATTTTCCAGGCTCAGCTTCTATGTTTTGTTTCTGCACTGCTGGTGCTAGCAGACAAAAGCTGATCAGGCCTCGTGTGTGGAAGATGGAACCTTGGGTGTTCTGCCTCGCTCACAGTCAACACAGCACACACACACACACACACACACACACACACACACACACAAACAGCCCTTGGGAGATTCTGTCTTGTTGTCTCCAACAACCCTGACTTCTAATAATTGAACATACTGAGCTTGGAATCTCCCAAGTGTCTAAACTCTTGAGCTCTCAGTTTCCTTCCTTCAACTTGAAAAAAAACGTATTTACTTTGTTTTTGTTGTTGAGGCTGGAAGGAGAAGCAGAGCAAGACTCAAACCTAAGCCCTCCGTGAGGCACGTTGGTTTTACCATTGCATCGTAAGCCCATCCCTCTGTTCCCATTTTCTTTGGCTGCTCGCTGGCCTCCAGCATTTCACTAGCAACTGCCCTCTTTCTGTGTTCTTTCATGCTGAAATGGTTTCTTTGCGCTCAAGGAAGGACACTAGCGATCCAATCAAAGGGCAATCGATGTGGATGGAATCTTTGTTAGAAAAGGTCTAGTACATCCCTGGCAAGAAAAAAAAATCTCAGTTCAGTAGCACCAGCAAGCGACTCCCTTAGTGAACGCTCAGTCTGGGGAGACAGAGGGTCACCCGGGAGGTGGGAAAGGCCGTTGTGCTGTTTCCATGCCTCATTCCTCTGGCTCCTTGCTTCTGCCTAACGCTAACTTCAGACCCTAGAATCCCAGTGCTTCCCTGATCTCATGTACCAAACTACAGCAGCTCTAGAAGCAGACTCCTTTAGACAATCCTTGATCTCTTCCCTTCAACTCCCTGGAGAGCACCATGTTCTTCCTAGGTCAGGCTTCTCCTGATGGTTTGCTGTTCCCTGCCTGGAACAACACTCCTCCCTGATTCCTTGCTACATCCACTTGACTTTCAGTTCCTAGCCGATAGACCTCTTCAGGAAGTCTTCCCTTTGGCTCCTTACACTAGACTACATAAATCCACGTGGTATCCTCTCCTACCCTCTGCTTACTAATGTCCTAACACAACACACACCTGTGTAATTAAGCACACTCACCTGTATGGCACAGTAAACTGAGATTTCTTGAAGCAAGAAATGTCCTTGCGATGTCACCTTTTTTAATATCAACAGTGCCTTACCCAGAGCTGAGAAGGGAAAGGAATACAGTAAATGTTTGTTGGAAAAAAATGTAATCTGGACTCAAAATTATAATATACAGAAGTAAAATTTCACCTGGGTTTAAAGATTTTCACACTTAAAATAAAAAATCAGGGACATCGTGATATAGCAAGCTAATCCTTTGCCTGTAATGCTGGCATTCAAATGGTGCCAGTTCATGTCCCAGCTGCTCCACTTTCAATCAAGTTCCCAGCTTATGGCCTGGGAAAGCAATGGAGGATTGCTCAGGTCTTTGGGATCCTGCACCCACGTGGGATACCTGGAAGAAACTACTGGAGCCCAGCTTTGGAGTGGCCCATCTCTGGCCATTACAACCATTTAGGCTGTGAACCAGTGGATGGAAGATCTTTCTCTCTCTCTGTCTTCCCCTTCCCCCATAACTCTGACTTTCAAGTAAAATAAACACGTTTTAAATTTTTTTAATGAAATCAGAGAAAGCAGATAGAATTTCTGTAGAAACAAGCAACTATTCTGAATACTGAAGATACTGAGATTGCCATGGAAGAAAGATATTTGTGTGAACATAACAGTGAAAACAGAGTATAGCAAAATGTATTTAAATAAGAAGGAAAGGAACAGAATGGGGGAAATGTAATAACCACAGCTTTAGCATTGAACATAGATAATTGATTCAATTACATGATGTCTGACTCTGTAATTAGAAAAGGTACATATATGCAAAAACACAAACTGAAAAATGCACGCTACCCTAGTAATAGTTCAAGAAATGCAGACTTTAAAAGCTTAGGGGGGATATCATTATAAACTAATTAAAATAAATAAAAAGGAAAACCCCCCATGTCTATAATTATGTGTAGAAATACAACTATTACAGTTGATGTTGTAAATTACTTCAGTCTGGAGAGTAATCCAGCCACAAGAATAGAAGAGCTAGACAACATTTGCATGCAGTACTGTATAGTTTCAGGGTTGGGGGTACACCTAAGGGGTAACCTCATATATGATCAATAGAAGTTCCTTCCAGGGGCCAACGCAGTGGCACAGTGGGCTAATCCTAAGCCGCCACCCTGTGGCACCAGCATTTCTTATGGGTGCCAGTCCATGTCTTCTTGTCCTGGCTGCAATATTGCTGATCCGTCTCCCTGCTTTGGGCCTGGGAAAGCAGTGGAGATTGGCCTAAGGCCTTGGGATTCTGTGCCCTCCTGGCTCAGATTTCAGATCAGCTCAGCTCTTACTGTTGGGGCCACTTGGGGAGTGAATCAGCAGATGGAAGGTCTCTCTGTCTCCCCTTCTCTCTGTGTAAAAATCTGCCTTTCAAATAATAGGTAAATAAATTTTCTTGTTTTTAAAGAAATTCCTTCCAGGATTGTTAATAAATTATAAAAGTTGAAAACAATCCAACTGTCAGTTGGTGACACTAGGTGTATAACTGATATGGCAAGTTCATGGACTGCGTCCAGCACTGGAAACTACATGAAGTAAGTGGAAGAGATAAGGGCAGGTTCTAATCCATGTCCATGGTGGTGGTAGCCTCCGAAAGGCCAAAAGGGAATCCAGAAATACTACATCCTGCTTAGCTTTCAGCTTCATTTGTCAAGAAGATTGCTTTATGGTTTACAGAAAATTCTACTCCCCCCAAAAAAAATAATAAGGTAAAGAAGTAAGATGTGTCTTATTTCTGTAACTATACTAACATGTTAATTAATATGTAATGCACATGAAGTTTGTCACAGGCCATTATGACTGCAATCATTACTGTTTAATACACCAAGGCTACAATGGTTTTATTAAGTAAAGACCAAACAATAAGAAAGGGCATACAGCAATGCACACCTGCCTTGTCCCCTCCCATCACACACTTGCTCCCAGATCCTGGAACAGCCACACTGCCTAGCCCATCCAGGGCATCTCTCCCATCTCTTCCTTGCTCCATCCTCCCCTCCATATTCACTTCTGCTTGTGGCTTACACTGAAGCCAGGTTAAGATAAAAAAAAAAAAAATGTGCTCAGATTATGCCTTGAACTTTTTGGAGGAAAGGAACGTCATTAGTATTAACAAAAGGCAAAACTCAAGAGTAACTCAGTGTAGCCAAGAGAACTACAGCGTGGCTAAGAACCCAGAGGGCACTGAGCAAAGAAGGCTGCCACCCCACTGGGCCCAGGAGGATCCTGGCAGCCAGCAGAGTCCTCACACAGGGAGCTCCCTGGCAGCCCGCTGCACTCCCATTTTTCAGGTCCCTTCTTCATAAGCCTTCTCGGCAGGTGGGGCAGTGCTAACTCATGTCAAGGGCACCTCAATTCTCTCTCAAGGCCCATTCTCTCCCTGTGGATCCTGGTTGATGTTCCTGAGGCTTTGATATATAGAGATAATATAGATATATAGATATGGGTTTTTTTAATCAATTGCCTCCATTTCCTCTGGAATCATGACATTTTTCTTTGCCATCACACCTTCATTTTTCTTGCTGAACCCTCAGACACGTCTTGAAACAAACGTTATTTGTAGGATAGTTTTAGGCAGACCAACTGAAGTGACTTTGGGACACATGTGTAGAGAGATTTCTTTTTAATATGTGCCTACGACATACAGAATGCTCACAGTTGGGGCCTAAAGTGACAACTTTGTCAATGCTCGAACATTCCCCCATTTTCTTTCCCTAGAAGAATAATCGAGAAAAATCAGGCTGCTAATTACGAATAGACTACTTGATTTCCTGCTAATCCCTGGTCAGAGTTAAGCAGTTACTTAGCAATGCTATTTTGCAAATAACAAAATATTCACCTATTAGACATTCTGTCATGTATAAATTTAATGTCAAATGTGGAAACAGGACTAAGCATAATAAAATGAAGTGATGAGATGAGTTCTTTACAAACGTAAGCCCCTGTGATCCTTAACTTCCTAGTGAGTTGTTCATCACCCCTGTTTCTATCCTATGTTCCGGTAGGATGTGGTTGTGTGTTATTGGATTTTCTGGAGTCATCCACTTTGCAGATTACACTTCTTAAAACCATTATCTAATTATCAATTCTTTAAAGAAATTGCTTAAGATTTAGGGACTCATTTGAGACACCAAAGCAACCTAGAGAAGACTGATAAAGAAGAGATTTGTATACAAACCACAAAAAAGATAGATGATGCGAGGGTCTTAAATTCATTTGATTGTAGGTCATAGCATTCATGATGAATGAAATTAGTCCCTTGCTTATCACTTACTCCCCAGCAAGTGTGGGTTAGATTCCTATGAAATCTCATGGCAGGAGAATTCACATTTGAGAAATTTATTTTTAAAATAGAAAAAAGACAAAGTGGATATTTTTGTGAACACTTTTTTCTATTCTAGAAACACAGCATTACAGAGGGTCCATTGAACTTTTTTTAAAAATTATATTTTACCTACCCTAAACCCGAACAGTAGCTACTACTTACTAATTTCTTCCTCATTTTCATGTGCTATTTTTCATTCATTCAATCTGTGCTGCTTACTTTTCCTGGAACGTCCATGGAATGTTTACAAATTCATGTTTGCCTTTATTGTGGGCATTTGCACAATAATGAATCTCATGACTCAGATTTCCTAAATTCTGCTTCCAAAGCCCGGAATAACCTGGCATTTGATAAGAAAATAGCTTTGGATAACCTCTATTCAACCTACATGTTGACTACGTTGCAGTTCCTTTCTCAGTAGTATAGCTTTAGCTCTGTTCATCACAACCTCAAATCAAAGCAGTTACCGCAGCATCTCCTGCCCCCTACTTCCATCATGCCTGGCTCAGCCTCTATTTCGTCTGAGCCATCCTGAGGTCTACCTCTCTCCTGCCTGATTTCTTTCAAGGTTTTCTTAAACAAATATCCACTCCTTCTAGGCCATCTGCTTTTATCAACATTTTCTATGACCATTTTCTACTTTGCACTTTTTCTAATTATCCCCAACAAGAAGAACACATCAGCTTCTTACCCACCTGTCTTTCATTTGATTCAGACTCAAAGCCATTATATGAGCAGAACAAGATAGGTATCATTGTGGAGGATAGGAGCTATCTTGGCCAACAAAAACAGGTGCTGATGCCTAAATGGAGAGAAGTAGGATTCCACACAGGGGAGGGGTAGTAGGTGGTTTGATAAGGCACCAGAGCTTCAGTTGGGAAAGGGTGTCTATACAGTGGGATTCAGGTACAGCATCCCAGAGTGGGAGGTCAGAGCATGAGAAAGGCCAGGGTCACATCTGCTTGGGGCAAGAGTCAGAATAAGTGATGGCTACGGAAGATTGATATGTATAAGTGGCATTGATCCAATAACTAAATAGGTTAAGGATAATTGGAACTAAGTTTCTTGTCAGTGGATAAGGGATTAAAATACAGCTTTGGGTTGGAACTGGAAGTATGAACATGAACTTAGGGGTCTCAGTATGGAGAAACATAGAAATAAATACAGATACTAGCATGTGAGCATTGCAGTGAGCGTGTCCACTGTTCAGATCTTGGTTTCTATGTGCCATTCTCATTAACAGTGACCTGTGCACCTTGATGAAAATGTCTGGGCTAGGGCAGGGAAAGTCAAGATAGGTCTGGAGTATTGTTTTAAAAAAGAGTTAGGAAAAGCTCGAAGAAAAGTATGTTTGTGTCAAAGACACACAGAAGCTCCCAGTGGCCAAGTCTGGAACCATTTGGGCTTCACAATAAATGATGGTATCAATCAAATGTGACTTACCTAGTACAACAGGGTTCTGCGAAATAAGTAAGTAAATGAATAAAAAGGCTGTTCCTTACAGTATAATGCCAAATATTAGCTAAGTATAGGATAAATGACACAATTAGAAAATCACCATATGACAGTCATCACAGTAATAAGTAACTGAGCCAGGAATAGCAATGGATGCTACAACTAATGGGCGATACTTGATGAGAAATAAGATTTTTACATAATCTCAAAATTAGCTCGTAATCCTCCAGATGTCAAATTTTTGTAACTGAGGAAAGGCTAAGGGACTGTTTTTAACTAAAGGGTATTAAAAACATGACAATAAATATAAGACACAGTGTGGGACTGGATTCTTTGTTGTAATGGACAGTCATTACAACTGGTGAAACTTGAATGGTCTGACAGGATGACAGGAAGGACTCACTATTTATTTCCTGATTTTGATGCTCACATTACATTGATAGGGAGAATGAGGATGTCGCAAATTCATGCCAAAGCATCCCAGGGTAAGGGTATCAGATTTGTAATGATTCAGGAGGGGGAAAAGATGTTCTTTGTGTTATTCTTGCTTGATTATGAGGAGTTAGAAATGGTTTTCAGAATATAAAGAAAATTAAAAAATATTTTTAAAAGAAGAATGCGCTGGTTAGGAATGCAGCCCTGGAATGTGGATGCACTATGCCTAAGAGCAGATTCGAGGTTTCTGGTCTACCTCTTCCCAAGTATGGTTATGAAGCATTCATTCCAATGATGTTCTTGATTCTCAACCCCAAGAGATTTTGAATGGTTCATTTTAAGCAGGCAGCCTCAAGTTTGTGTCTTCAGTAACCACTCCTGGTGATTCTGGAACGAATGTTGAGAAACATGATTTAAGATGCCTATAAACCTTCAATCCATGTGTGTCCACTCCAGCCTGGGTTGTCCCCCATTCTGTAGCCTACACCAGCCTGGGCAGACTTCACATGGTGGTGCCAGCAGTCTGAAAGGCCACGGCCCCAGGGATGTCGCTGAACTCCATTTTAGGTGACTTCATGCCCTGAGTCAGTTCTTACCCACTTGGGCTTGCAGTTTCTAAACTCCACTGTTTTCAGCCCCGTATCCGAGCCACTCATCCAGGACTCCCAGCTCGGCACTCCCCTGTGTAATCTCACAAAACGAAACCAACAGACCTCCTGGGCCCTGCCAGACATGCTGTGCTCCCAGGGGCTTCTCCCTCAATTTTGTCCTCACATCCACCCTGCTTCCTCAAATGCGGCAACGAGAGGCAAGACGAATGGAAATGTGGAGGAAAACCTCACTTCCTTCTCAGTTATAAAATCGACTTTTTTATTTCACCTGACATTACTTCAAGGGGCTGAAATGTCTGAATCCTTGGGCTCCATTAAGCAGCACCCCATTAAATGTCATGCCAAATGAAGAGAAATCCCAGAGCACTTCTGCTTCCTGGGCTGTGGCACATCTGATTTCCACCCCTCATGAGCCCCACTAAATTTGTTTTCTTATCTGCTTCCCAGGGAACACGAGTGCGTGAGATCAAATGTGGCTTGCTGATATCAAGACAGTCCCAGGAGTGCAATTCTTTGGACCGTTACTGTCAGGCAAGAGACGGGATCCAAGCCATGTTGCCATGTCCCACATAGGAGATGACTAAGGAAACCTACTTAAAGGCCACCTGGGGGTAACAAAGGAGAAGTTGCAACTTGCAAAAATGATCTATTGGGCTTATTCCCAGAAGTACCAACATCAAACGTCCGCAATAGCCAGAACAATAAAGCACCTAGGAATTACATGGGTCTTTGGTGTAACGGTTAAGATGCACTTGAAGACGAACCAGTTCATTCACACACTGGAGTACTGTATGGTTGTTAATAATGCACACACACATGTATCGGTAAGCATAAACCTTTTAATTTTTCAAATTCAAGATGAAGTTCATGAAAACTAAGTAAAGGTGCAAGGTAATTCCCATGTAGTTTCTTTCCAGTGAAAGCCAATGAAGGAGGCAGGTATTTGTCATAGTGGTTAGAGAATATGTGAAAAACCTGCCTCTCACAGCAAAGGGTGTGGGTTCCATCCCGACTCGGCTCCTGATTCCAGCTCCCTGTCAATGAATACCCTGGAAGGCAGCAGGTGATGGCACAAGTAGCTGGGTCCCTAAACCAGATCCCCAGCTCTCTGGTATTTGGAGAACAAGCTAGCAGATGAGAATCAATCTCTCTCTCTCTCTCTCTCTCTCTCTCTCTCTCTCTCTCTCTCATTCTCTGCCTCACAAATACAATAAGTAAATACATTTTAAAAGAGGTGTGCATTCTGTCAAGGTAAGAAAATAAATCTTGGTGCAAATTATGAAAAAAAAAAGAGAAGTCCCTCCGAAAGGTATTGAGATTGAAGAAAAAGGAACTGCACTAGGAGTTCCTACAAAACAAAGTTTGCTGATGCTGCCTGACTTCTCCCTTTACACCCTAAAGAGACATAGTGGCTACAATGTCTGGACCTCTTGTCAAAACTGCACAGGCCATTTCAGCTCAATTCCATTGGCATTGCTGAAACCCGTGGAGGGGATTGCAGCCCCAGCAGATAGAGTGAGGCAAGAGATCCTGGGGAGAGAGATGATGGCGATTTCTCTATGCCAGGTTTTCAGGTAAAATCCCAATGAATTTCCACAAGCTTACATATATCCCTGATCTTCACTGATAACCATTCCTGAACCAATCAGGTGGTGGCCTTTGGTGTCCAACTTTGAACTGAACTCATTCTTGATGAATAAAGAGAACTAGTCATACAATCATTTAAGCTCCAGAATTGTGAAAAGACAAGAACAGTGTAGACAAAGTTGCATGGTGTGGGCTTTCGGAACCTCGCTTCATAGCTGTAATGAAAGCCACCGACTACTCTTTTATTAGCACGTTACAAGCTATGACAACTGCAAATAAACGAAATGTAAAGACTGGAGAAATTCAAAGAAAATGTCTTATTCTTTTATAGTTAAGCTTTTATTATGCGTGTTTTAAACCCATCTTATTCCAGAAAAAAAATGTGGATCCCTAATGGGGAAACTGAGCAAACATGGAATACAAAAGTTGACAATGAACCTAAGTGAGACATTAAAAAAAACAAAAGGCAGTGCCATCATACGGGTCTCGGAATGAGCCGGCACAACTTGGACAGTGGTTTTTTTATCCTAACCATCGTGTCTCAACATTCCTCAGATCCTTTTCATTTGATTTCTACTCCTTGGTGTGGCTTGCATTTCTGTGCAGCCCGGCTGTCCATGCTGATGTGTCTACCTACAACACCTCTCCTCTGGCCAGCCCCTACCCCCGATCCAAACCAAGCAGCTGCTTCTTCTGGAATTTTCCCAGACCTTCCCCAAGAGTGAGTCATGATCCTATCCTTGTGCCCGCAAACACACTGCTGACATGAAAGGCTTTAAAAAGTTCCTAGAAAACAGAAATAAAGAATAGCTTTACTCTGGTGCCAAAAAAAAAAAAGAAATCCATGTGTAATTTATTTTTCATGAAAAAACTCATTGGAAATGCATGTTATGAAAAAAATTATTCTTGGATTTTAAAACATTTTTGTACATAAATAAATCTTTTAACTCCATTTAACTTCACAAACTTTTTGAGTAGTCTTGTATTGCAAGACTGAAGATACATCTCTTTTCTTTTACTTTCCACCTTCGATGACGTGTGTGCCCATGAAAAGCAAGAACTCTGCTTCCTTGACTTGCCTCAGTTTTTCCCTCTTCCTAGACTAGTGCCATATACCCAGCAGGTGCTTAATAAGTGTTGCTGTCTCTACAAGCAGAAGTGCGCATGTCTAGTTGTACCCCCCACCACTGAGAAATGCTCCGAGTTGTCCATTCTTGTATGCCACTCATGAATTTCTCATACCTACCCACGTGGTCATCACAAGGTGGTCCCTGCACTGCTTACAGTTGTGAAAAGCTAACACACTAGCCTATCTGTCAAGAAAAGCATGTATACATGAATGAATGAGTTCATAGACCAGAAAACTGCACAGAAGTTAAACTGAATAACTTGATTCACACGTAGCCATCAGCAAGAATGAATCCCAAAAAGAACGAAGTAAAAAAAAAAAAAATCAAGTTCCTGTACAATATGTAAGGTATGGTGTCATGTAAGTAAGTTGCATGTGTTATCTTTTCTGTTAACATCAAGGTATTTTTTTAAAAGGAAAAAGCTAAAAAGTGGGGAAGAGGGGAACCATTCCCATAATCCCAATTATTCTGGCAGCTTCTACGTTATCTTTTTTTAACTTGCTCCACTAACAAGCTCAGGAACTGGTAACAAGTCCCATATACAGCAGGGAAGACCAGGGCCCAGGAGGTTCTCTCCCCTCAATTCCCAATACCTAACACATTAGAGAAACTGGGATTTTACCTCCAGACGCCCCTGCAGAATCTCTAAGTAAGATAAACAAAAGAAACTAAGAAGGATGTTAATAGTCTCTAGCCTCTAAGGAACCATGGAGAATACTCAGAGGAGGAATCCGAATGTATGGATTAAAAAATTGATGCAGTTAACTGTGGTTCCACCCACTGCTGAGTGGGAAGGAATCCCTGAGCCAGGAAGGAAAAGCAGACAACCTCTGTCCCTAAGAAGCAAGACTTAACACCCCCATGTTAAGTCCAGCCCACATAACCTATTTTGCAGAGTCTGGGGGAAAGGTGGGGGGTTGGGGGTGGGGGAACAGTGAGCGGGAAAGCTACAGATCTGGGTTTCTGATTTCTCCTGGTGCCCCTACTTGCAGATTTCTTCTCTGTCCTCCTTGGCGATCCCACAGACTCCGCCAGGCTCATGACCTCCAGGCAGATGGGACTGGTTCCTTTCAATGTGGCTGAGCCACCAGGCCCTGTCCTGAAACCTCTGCTCCTCTTTGGGACTTAGGTCTTGGAAAACAGAAGCCTTTGTCTTTTTGTTGCCTCTGCCCTTGGTTGAATCAGGGATGGGGAGAAGGAAGGGCAGAGAGAGACACAGCACTAGAAAACCATTGCTCTTTTCCTGCACAACTGACTCCTACTCCCCCTCCCCCCGTTCACTTCTAGGCCACACTTGAGCCAATCTCAGCCTACCAGCAGCGTCTGCACCACCCCCACAGCATTGGCAGGCATGTGTGTTTCCTGGACACCTTTGGTATTTGTATCAGGTGTGCTGACCTGCACTGGCATGTCACTAGGGCCTAGATATCACCACTAGGGGGCGTCTCTAGAAGTTGGAGGTGCCAATGGAGTGCAGACAGGGGAGGTTCCCACCTGGAGGATGGGTCAAGAGCACAGACTTTAATACTTGCACCCTCTGTATCCAAACTCCAGTTCTGCCCATCACCACCAGGATGAACTTAGGGCTCAGTCTCCTGACATGGGAAACGCATTTCACAACAGTGCCCACTTTATGGGTCTACTGCCAGGTACTATGAGACATCCTGTGAAGTACCATGCCTGGCAATTGGGAAGGACTCAAAAGGCAATCTTGGCCTTTGTTAAGACTGCTACAAATGCCCCCCCTAAACTCCCTAACTCTTTTGAAGTCAGCCTATCCCCTTCATGGGCATTTGTGAAATGGACAAAGCAGGCAACAGGGTTCCCATACGGCAATCTCAACAACCATAAGCCCTACCCTGTGGTCTCCCAAAGACACACTGGTGGGGTGGCATTGAGTGCCCACTCCATTCTGGCACCACCCAGTAGGGATGCGATAACAGTCTCTCCCCCTGAGTCAGTCACAGAACCATGCAGCACACAGACCTCTACAAATCCTCTGTTCTGTTTTAAAGTAACCCAGACACCTGATTAAAGTCAAGAGTAATATGATCAATAAACGCATTCTTACTAAACACATTCTTACTCATCATTACAACAGATTCCAGGGAAAAATCCTGCATATTGCACCCGGAAATCCTTGACACAGGTGAACCACAAGCCTAGGCATCCCAGGGATCTCCTAGATCCCAGAGAGTCATAGAAGACTCTAGAAAAGGAGAACCTAGATGAATATGGGAAAATTAGTCAAAGATTCACCTGGTGGGCAGGTGCGGGTGGGGTTAGGAGGTGGAGTAAGAGAAGATTAAAACAGGTAGAATGAGTAGAAATTGAGTCATTGCCCTACGGGTTACAGTGAGAACTTCAGCGTTTGCTCTGAAACTACTAAGAAGCCATCCAAGGATGTAAGCAAAGATGCAAAATGGCAGGACAGGTACTTGGTGCACAGTTAAACAATGGATTAAGACACCTGCAACCCACATCAGAGTATTTGGGTTCAAATCCTGCCTCCGTCTCCTGGTCCAAGATTCCTGCAAATTCAGAGCCTGAATGGAGCATCAGTTGATAGCTCAAGTAACCAAGTCTCTGCCACCTTCATGGGACACCTAGACCAAGTTCTGGCCCCCAGCTTCAACCCCAGGCACAGACTGTTATGGGCATCAAGGGGCAAACCTCTGGCTGAGAACTCCCTCTCTCTGCCTTGCCTCTCTGCTTCTCAAATGAACGAAAAAATAAGTAAAAATGGTGACATGCTTCTCTTGGAAATTAATTCTGTTGGTAGTATGAGAAATGGATAGGGAGCAGGAAGCCCTGTGATGGGAAAACATTTAAGAGGTGATTGCAACAGCCCAGATGAGAGCCCAAATGAGAGATGATGATGACTCAAACTAAGGCAGGGAGGGAGGCAAGGACAATAATAATTACAATCGCAATGAATATTCAGGAGTTTCTCCTATGCACAAGCATGCTCATGGTTCTCATTCCTACAGGACATACTTGAAACATAGAGTGTTTAACTATATATATATATATTATTGAAGATTATTGAAGATTGCATGGAGTAAGAAAAGTGCTTGAAATATCTTTCCCCCCTTCCATTCCATTTTATTTGTACAGTTCTGTCTACTCCCTGTTTTGGGGATTTTGCTTGTGAGGATGAAGCCCACTCACACATGCCTTCTAGGGTGGTCCAGGGGCCTCCATGCTTACTGGCTGGTAACAGAACTTATTCTCACACCTGTTGTTAGCTGTACGCTGCACCATAGCTACACCGCCTAAGCTTGATCGTAATTTCTCGTCACATTGTATAAGCGTTTTGTGATGCTTATGGGACTGGAAATACACATATGCAAGTTGCTGAACAAAGACATCTAACATTTTACAGAACAAAATAAAAAATGCACCACTGTACAAAATACTCAAAAGACAGCAAATGTTCACTGGAGTTGAAGCTCCGTTGTCTAAGCTCAAACAACTGTTAGTTTGGTAAACTTGATACAGATGAAAGAGGAGAACATGTTTTCTTTCCTCCCTGGAGAAGAAAATGCATTATCTTCCCTTCACAGCTTTCACGCACCTGACAGCTACACTTGGCTTTGGGCCAGTGAGCAACTCACTTGTTCAGTTAATGCCACGATAATGAAAGCATCCTTTGGCAGATTGGTTGCAGGTTTTCATCAAGACATTAGACAGCAGGCCGCAGGTGGGACACATCTAAGGACCTTGTCCCTCTCAGTACACTGCTCCAGGTTCCGGGGGGTGGGGGTCCGGAGGTGGCTTAGCTCCCGGGAGAGCTGATGGAGGAGCCCCATGAGGAGCACCAGGCTCCAAGGCTCCCAGTCAGGCTGGGAAGTGCTGCCTTTGACAATGGCCATGGCTCTCAGTGCTGTGAGGGGCTGCAGTGTGAGCAAACCTGAGCATCAAGCCTCAGCTTTTCTGGACCTCCCTTCTTGACACCCAGGTAGCACCAAGCGTTCTGAACTCTCACCTCTCAGGTGTTCCAAGGAATCACTGATAATGTCAGAGGCCATTCCGGAGAAACTGAAATGATGGCTTCTGAAGCTTTCCAGCCTTCCTTTCCCTTGCCACCACATCCCTAAGATCTCTTCAAATCCAAAGCACCAATTTATTCTTTTTCTTCTCCTGAAAAAGAAAAACCGTTCTGGGAACCAAATGAGTTCAGATGAATGAAGAAGGGAGACACTGGGATCCATTTTGATAGAGAAACACAGATTGGGGGTTTTATGTTGCCTTCTTCTCTTCTTGGTATTTATTTCATTTCATTTTATTCTATTCTATTTTACCGACATGCCCTTGAACAGGTAGTTGTTTCACTTTCCCTCACCTTTGTTTCAGTATCTGTGACACAGAGAACCTCCAGCTGAACGTAGTCTGAAGTCAAAGCATCCTAGGCCATGATTCCCAGATGCTTTCCAACCAGGGTCAGGGCCCACTCCATCCTCCCGGGCCCAGGAAAACCCATGGGGCAACTCTGGGCTCTCTTATCTGATATCTCACATCTGATCACCAGCAAATCCTGTTGTCTGTATCTCCAAAATGCCCACAACACAACCATGCCACCCAGTTTCTTTGGTCTCCCCTTGCTGGTGACTTGAATTTATGCTCAGAGCTCTTCCTGCTTCTCTCCAGTCATCCCTTCAGCAGCAGAGAGACCCTCCCCAAACGTGTGCATATGTACCTTGGGGTCCCAGAAAACCAAACCCAAGACAAAGGCTTCAGTGTGCACGTTTGGTTCGGGGAGTAGAAGCAAAGGGACAAGACCTGACATGGGAAGGAAGTGGAATCAACACAGCGGAGTACAGCTTGAGCTTTGGCTGGCGGAACCTTGGGAAGGACAGCACTGATACATCACAGAGCCGCCTACTTGGAGGAAGGAGCCTTAGCATTCCCTTCCCGGTGACCACAGCGTGTTCTACGGGGCTGAATGCCCACGCCTGAGTGTGGGGAGCCTCCCACGTTAGCGGTTTAGAGAAGCTGCAGATCAGAACACTCGGTGTAGGCACAAATCCACAATGAAGCATGTACAGGGAAGTGCAGGTGAAAATGTTGACTGAGGCTGTGGAAGAACAGGCAAGGCCAAGGTGAAGAGGGTATTCCATGTCCTACCTCTGCTGTTAACCATTCAACAGGTTCCCATTTTCCCCAGCGTAAAACGCACAGTCCTCACCATCACCACCTTCACGCACCCCACTGTGTTCACCGTGCCTTGAATATCTATCAAGTAGGACGCATTTCAAGGTCATTGCTCTTTCCTCTTGCTAGTCTCCACTTGAAATGTTCCACTGAAACACCACCCTAACAGTGAGGCCTTTCTTGACATGATCTTGTATGGAAAATCCTAAGGCACACTCAGGAATTGTTCGACAAATTCAAGGTATAAGATAATCAGGCAAAACTCCATTGTGTTTCTATACATTAGTCATGAGCCATTCAACATGAAATCGAAAAAACTATTCCATTTGCCATAGCACTAGCATATTTAAGACCAGCTTTAAGCAAAAGAAGTGCAATATTTATATGTTGAAAGCTATGAAATATCATTGAAAAAAAATCAAGGAAGACCCAAACAGAAAAACAGCCAGTGTTTATAAATCAGAAGCTTTAATAATTGTTAATTAAAGACTCAAGGAAAATTTTATCCCAATGCTGGTTGTATTTTTATTTTAGAAATTAGCACGTTGACGTCAATGTTCTTACGAAAACAGGAGAAACACAACCAGACAACCTGACAAAAGAAGAACAAAATTGTCAGATATTTACTGCTTTCAAAACTTGCTGCGAGCCTGCAGTAGTCCAGTTAGTATGGTACTGGTTAAACACAGAATGGAAGCGATGTGATAACCAGAAATAAACTCCCATATCTATGGCCAATTGATTTTGACAAGGCTGCCAAGAAAATTCCATGGGGAGCGAAAAATTTTTCAACAGATGGTACAGGACAAGTGGATGCCCACAGAAAACAGATTACCTATCACATCATACATGAAAAATTAACTCAAAATCTATGAACTAAAGCTGTCAGACTCTGAAAGGGAACATACAGAATACATGGGAATATATTTTTATGGCCCACGTGTAGGCAGTATTTTCTTAGATATGATACAAAAAGCACTACCAACAGAATAAAAATAAACTGATCTTCATCACAATTAATAACTTTCATGCTGGGCCTGATGCAGTAGCCTAGAAGCTAAAGTTCTCACCTTGCATATGCTGGGATCCCAAATGGATGCTGATTCATACCCAGGCTGCTCCACTTCCCTTCCAATTCCCTGCTTAGTGGCCTGGGAAAGCAACAGAGGACAGCCTAAGGCCTTAGGACCCTGCACCCATGTGGGAGACCCCGAAGAGTCTCCCGGCTCCTGGCTCCTGGCTTCAGATTGGCTGAACTCCAGCCACTGTGACCGCTTGGAAAGTGAACCAATAGTTGGAAAATCTTTCTCTCTGTCTTTCCTTCTCTGTAAATCTGACTTTCCAACAACAACAAAAAAAACCTTAAAAAATAAACCTTTGATGCTTCAAAAGGCAGCTGACAGAATTATAGAAAATAGCATATATTAGCAAATAACATCTCTGGTGAGGAGTTTGAACTCCAAATACACAAAGCAAGTGTTACAAATCATCAATAAAAACATGCATAACTGGGAACCAGCATTGTGACTCAACAGAATAATCCTCCGTCTCGCAGGGCTAGCATTCCATTTGGGGGCTGGTTTATGTCTGGCTGCTCTACTTCAGATCCGGTTTCCAGCTTGTGTGCCAGGAAAGCAGCAGATGATGGTTCAAGCCGTAGGGCCCCTGCAACCATGTACGTGAGCCAGAAGAATCAGCTGGTCCCTAGCTTTGGATTGGCTCAGCTCCGGCAGTTGTGGCCATTCAGGGAGTAACTAGCAAATGGAAGGCCTCTCTCTTTGCCTCTCCTTCTCTGTGCAACTCTGCCTTTCAAACAAGAGTAAATAAATCTTTATGTATGTGTGTGTGTGTGTGTATATATATATATATATATACACACACACACACACACACACACATATAACCCCATTTGCAGGTGTATAAGAGATTTGAGTTGTCATTTCTCAAAAAAAAATACATAAATGGACAACAAGCACATAAAAATACTCAGAATCATTGTTTGCTAGGATCATTCAATAAAAACTACAACGCTATCACTTTATAGCCACAATGGTTGCTTTAATTAAAAAAAAAATAAGACATAAGCAATGTTGGCAAGAATGTAGTGAAACCAGAACCTTTGTGCACTGCAGGTAGAAATATACAAGAGGAACCCTCAGTGGAAGACAGTTTGGCAGTTCCTCAAAATGCCAGGCATAGTGCGCCATCTGACCCATCAGTTCCATGCCTAGGCAGATGCCTGGGAGTCGTGGAAACAGATGTTCACGCAGAAACTTGCTCATAAACATTCACAACAACCTTACTGCTGATCGTCCTAAAGTGGAAACAACCTAAAGGCCCATTAGCAGATGAATGAATCAACAGAATGTGGTGTGACCTCTACAGCGTGACGTGATTCAGCCTTAAAAAGGAATGAAGTGGAATTGACATGGTTTTGAGTAACCAGTATGTTGAAAAAAAAAAAAAAAAAGCAAGTCCTAACCACAACCTATGATTAGCTCATTGACATTTCAATTTTAGTTTATATACAGGACCGGCTGCTATATACCTTAAAATGGCTATAAGGTACCATTCAGCTGTCTCGTGTCTATTTCATTTTAGTATTTAGCCATTTGTTGTGTTGAAGTATAATTTTGCTGATCTTGGCAGATTTTAGGATAATCTAGACTGGCTTGTAACTCTAACAAGATATTTGTCAACATTTAAGGTGCAGAACATTTTTGGGGGGGGGTGTGGAGGAAAATCCTCAACACCATGATGAGGAGTAACTGGGACTCTTAATTGACTGTGATATTCTACCAGCTCTAACTTCAGACCAGAAATGGTCTCCCCAAGAAACTGTTCAACCCATCTGGACAATAAGTAGCTGGACTCTATGCTTGGTATATGTTTGCAAGGAAAGAATCTTGATTGAATTTGAACTATAATACTGCATCAAGGTGGAGGAATCCACCAGGGGGTAGGGGAGGGGGAGGGGTGAGGGGGTTCCCAGAGCCTATGAAACTGTCATATAATGCAAAATAATTAATAAATATATATATAGATAGATATAGATATAGATAGATATAGATATATATAAAGGAATGAAGTGTTGGCTGATTCAGGCTGCAATATGGATGAACTCCAAAAATATAATACTGAGTGAAAGAAGCCAGACAGGGGGACCATACTGTAGGATTCCATTTATAGGAAGTGTTCACAAACAGGAACTCCATAGAGAGAGAAATGTTAGTGGTTGCCTTGGGCTGGGAGGGGGATAAAGACCAGGAAGGAATTGCTGGTGGGTGAAGAGTTTCATTTGAAGATTAAAGTGCTCTAAAATTGAGAGTAGTCATGGCTACCTAACTCTGTGAACGTACTGAAAGCCATGCAATTGTGTACTTTAAAAGGGTGAATTCTATACGGTATGAATTACATCTCACTACAGCTATTAGTATTACAAAAATCGTGTGATAGCAAAGGCTTACAAGGATGAAAAGGAACCGGCTCTCTCATACACTCTTTGCCCTTCCCTCTCTCTGTAACTCTTCCTTTCAGACTTTTTTAAATCACTTAAGTTGATAGTCTATAATTATTCTAATAAAAACTTGACATTTTATCAAATAAGAAATTAACAACTTGAATTTAAACAAGACTAAAATATTTGGCTCTGCAAAAGGCAGTGCTGGCAGACTGAAAAAGCAATCGTAAAATTTGGAGGCAATATATGCCAAACACATAATTACCAAAGGATTAATATATATATAATATATGAAGAATTCCAAAACTCAACAGTGAGGGGTACAATCTAATCAGAAAATGTGCAAAGGATATGTGCAACACTTCTCCTAAGAAGGTAAATGAAAAATAAACATATGAAAAGATGTGTAAGCACGCTAGCCATTGGAGAATTGCTCTACCACTTTACTCCTGTCGGGATGGCTAAAATAAAAACAGTGATAACACCAAGTTCTGCTGTGTATGTGGAGAAACTGGATCACTCATGTGTTGAGACAATGCTGTAGCCTCTTGAGGGAGGGTGAGGGAGAGAGAGAGAGAATTTCACCACCCAAACAACTGCAATGGCCAGGGCTCGGCCAGGCAGAAGGCAAGAATTTCATCCAGGTTGTCTGTCGCACTTGAGCCATCTTCTACTGCCTTCCCAGGCACATTAGCAAGGAGCTGAATCAGAAGTGAAACAGCCAGGGTTTGAACTGCCGCCCAGGCGGGATGCCAGCATTGCAGGTAGGGTACTACTCTATCAGTCCTGGCAATTTTATTTTGAAACTAAAAATGAACTTACCGTATAACTCAGAAATCATACACTGGAGTATATAGCTCAGCAAAATCAAGTGAGCTTTCATCGGGAAACTTGCCTACGTATGTTCATAGCAACTTTATTCATAATATTTGCTATCTAAAAACTGTCCAACTATTCCTCGATAGATGAACAGTAAAGGAAAATATAGTACATGTGTACCACGTAACACTACCCAGCAATAAAAAGGGAATGACCTATGGCATGCTCAGAAACTAGGAGGAAAAGCAAAGCAATTGCGACTGAAAAAGGTTCATTTGCTAGGACACATACTGCGTGATGGTTACATAGTATTCATAAAACAGCATGATGAAGAAAAGAAAGAACACATGGGACATTGCCAGATATTAGTATTTCAGGAGAGAGTGTGAGGGCAGCCATAAAGGAATATCACCTGTGACTTACAGTGATAGGAGAGTCAGGAGTGTTCCTGGTGGCGTTCACATAGACACATGTATGAGAAAATAACACACTCATAAACACATACATATACACATGCACACACACACAATGTATATATACACTTATATATACATGCGTGCACTCATATACAGATACACACATGCACACACATATGTATTATACACATACACACATACAGACACACATTTACAGACACACACACACAACACAAATGAGGACTCGTGTACCTGATGAGGTCAGAGCAAGTTCTGCAGACCCCACCAAGGTAAATCTGGTGATTTAACACAGGAAAGTGTATGTGAGGAGTTCACAGATTCTCCTCACTCATTCCTTTGCACCTTCCTGAGAATCCATTTCAAAATAGAAAGTGACAGGAGAGAAAAATGAAAACCAATCTCTCTCCAATTCCTCCTGTACCTGCCATCTCTCCTTCGCACAAAAAAAAAAAAAACATTTAAGATAGTTTCTCCAGATTTTGACTATGGAACAATGCAGGCTTATTCTTCTTTGCTTATAGATTTTTATTTGGACTAACCTATATACATATTAAATGAAGATATCCCATTAGCATAACACTAGGGGAAATAAATTAATGCATGCAGCTGGAATTTCAATGCCTGTAATTTAATCGAAGATGGCTGAGCAAAACACAGAACTGTTAGACAAATTAAAGCTTCTAATAGTTACTGTAGAAGAGAAGATAGTGTATGGCAATCAACTGCTTCATTTGCTTTAATATCACATACATTTAAATAATGACATTTCATTTATTGATTTAATTGAACCAATTGTCCACAATTCAAATAGGCTTTTCTGGAAGTTGAAACTTTCCAGATGAAAACACCATTTTTTACAAGGAGATGCGGAGTGAATTAAAACACTCCCAAATTCGAATGTCCTTCCATCACAGGAGCTACATGTTCACCTACATTCATTTCCATTCAGGATGACACAGGAGGCGTTAATGAATTATAAACCTCAAAGATAAAGTCTAACAGAAAACTGAGGAGCAAAAGTGTGCCAAGACCACAGCTCCCTTGGAGTGTGTGTGCACTTGACTCTGAAAAGGGAGCTGGTGAAGATGATAACTAAGTTCAAGCTGTTAAATTGGAATGACGTCATAACCGTGAAGACCTTCCGTGCTCCGCAAGTGAGTTATAAACATCAACAGAGAACTCCCTCAAAGGACTGTGAGAATGACTGATAGAAAACAAGGCGCTATGAAAGCCTCCCTGTCAGCAAAGATCCCTCTGGGTTTTTTTAATTTCCTTTGCATGAACATTAGCATACATCTTCATAAATTAGGAGTCTATGCTTGCATTATTGATTCAGTACAATTAAGCTCATTCCATCTTCTTGTCTTGTCATTCTCAAATGAGCTTTTCCCAGTCTTTAGTTTCTCTTCCTTCTTCTTAAACAAGGGATTTCAGACCACAACCAATGGTATTTCCAGTGACAATGCTCTCACAGCAGATCTTTAGGGAAAGATAAACACCACCGCACAGCTAGCCACAGGTCCTGGACCTCCACCACCGCACAGCTAGCCACAGGTCCTGGACCTCCATCCAGGGGGAGCAGAGATGGGTCCAGCTCCAGAAACTACACCTCCAGCTTACAACCCTCAGGCAGAGCAAGTCCAGGCACGTGGAACTAGAACTAGGTCCTACTCTCTTCCACACCATGAACCACTCTCTCTTCCCAAGAAACTAAAATTAAGGCTCCTTCTCCTGTTTCCACCTTTTCAGAAGAGTGATCCTCAAAATGTACCAAGCAAGTTCCTGGCTCTAGTTGTACCGTGACACTGACAGGAACAGAGGTTGGTTCACGGCAGCTTCCCATCCCCAGTGAGGTCTCCCCAGCATGGGGGGGGGTGTAGGAAATGCCCACATCCGGGTGGGTGTGGTGGTACAGGGACTTAGACTTCTGTTTGGCATGCCCACACAGTGCAGAAGTCCTGCTGCTCCACTTGCAATCTAGCTCTCTGCTAATCTGCACCCTGGGAGACAGAAGTGATGGCTCAAGTACTTGGGCCCCTAGCACCCATGTGGGAGCTCAGATGGAGTTAGTTCCAGGACCCTGGCTTCAGTTTTCGCCAGCTCTAGTTGCATGGACATTTGGGAGTGAATCACTAGAAGAATTAAAAAATGTGTATGTGTATAGATATAGGTGTGTGTGCATGTGCACGCATGAGCACGAGAGAGAGAGGGAGGGAGAGAAAATGTCATTCAAGTAATAAACAGTAGAAAACAAAGAATCTGTTATAAATGCTCACAATGTATTTGCTCCTCTCCCTGCCAAGCTTCATCAACATTAGTGCCCACTTAGTGTCAAAATCCATCAGTGTCAAAACAAGGGACCATGAACTCAATATGTTTCTAAGTGAACTCCTATTTTATTCAGTGCAGCAGCACCAAATCCTTACATAACGCTCTTGAGCATCTTTGTAAGGCCTGTTCTTGACTCCCTGCACAGCCTCTGCATGCGGTGCACACAGCAAACTTGGGATTCCTCTTCCCATACTCAGCCTGGACATTGCTGTTGTGGGGACTGCTGCTGAAGGAGAGACTTGACCACTGTGCCCTGTGACAGAAGCAAGTTCATCTGGCAATTTTCCCACAAGCACAGCCCAGAGTAATGTAGAAAGCTGTTATATACAATAGCAAGTCATTTTGGTCACACTCAATTAAATGGAGTCTGGGAGCTGTAGGGAATAACATTCAGGTCACCTACTCCAAGAACTGTTGTACAAGCCCAGCCAGAAAGCACAGTGGCTGACTGATTTGTCAGTTTCCCTGTAATTATCATCATTCACCATCATTGCCCCAGCAAACACCATCAGCGCCTGTGAACTGTTTCTCTCCAAACAACCTATGGGACTTTTTTCTCTCTTCCTTATAAAACCCAAGCCTTTCCCCCTGGTTCTTCAGACCAATTCAGAGGCTACTCTGATCTATATGTGTCCCAAGTCATCCTTCTTACACAGTACTCCTAAATAAACCCTTTGTTCAGAAAGTGACCTCTATGCATCTCTATTCCAGGTGGACCCAAGAGACGTTTAAAAATGAGAAAAGAGGTCACATGTAAGTAACTTTGAATTCCACTGAGATGTCTGGGCTCTCATTCAGGAGAACCCACTAAACTCCATGGCCGGAAACTAGCAGGTGCATCACACATGGAACCCTTATGTCAAAGCAAGTCTTTCCCAAGTCCTAGAACAGCCACAGACCAGTCATTTGTCCAGTTCCTGTTTCCACCATTCTGATGCTTTGTTTCAGGGTGATTTTGCATTGGCTGCCGTTTTTTATGGCTTTCTTTGGAAACATGGCATTGATGATGTACTTCAATAATCTGGCCTCCTGTGGGTGACAGATGACAGAGAGCCTGGATTCTGTTCTATGGAACATGATATGAAGTCTGCCTCCCTCTTTATATTTGCTTGTCTTGGAGATTCTGACATCCCCTGGCTATCTCACTGTGGCTTGTCTTCTTTCTGCACTGTTAGGAAAAGCCAGTTACAAAAGCAGAAGCAAAACCTTGCTCAGAAGCTCCAAGAGGGTAGCTTGAGATTGTAGGAATGGCCAATCAGCATGGCTTGGCGACTCCTTCTGGATCCCTGAATTTCACACTGCTCAGCTGCCAACAGCCAGTGCATGGTGCTAACTGGGCTACAGTTAAGAAACAAACACTACTAGCTCTCTTCATGGATCTTTAAGTGAGAAAACCCTCATCTTCTTTGCGCAAAAGAGAGTGATTCACTCTTTAAATTGTCTATGAATCATTGGACTTCTTTCCAGATCCACATCCAGCAGAAGTAGCCCCTGTTGTTCTCGTGTTTGCTTTCTTCCTTTCAAAAATTTGAGGAAATCAATTGGTCACAAAACCTACAGGATATAGTTCCAAACCCTTAGATTTACCATCAAGGGGGAGAAAATGTGCAAGAAGGGCTGGCTGCTGCTAGAGCTCTGTGCAGCTGGGGCAATGCTTGCTGCTACAGTGTGGATGAACCAGACTGAGGGCTGAGAGGGGCAGGCCAGCACTGCTGCAGGCCACCCCTGCTGTTTTATAGCTTCCAGAGAAAACAGGAATACTTTTTGTCTCTCCTTTCTCATAAGAAAAAAGACAATCACACAGAAACACTCAAAAGAGCCAAGTCGAGATACAAAGAAAAGGAGACTTGAGCCCTGAGCTTCAGTCTTGGTTCAACAGAAGATGCACTAAAAGAAAGAGCATGCTATAAAACTAAGAGAAATCTTGCTAAAAATCTGGCTTGCTCAAGAATCCATACACTTTTTAGTTGTGCTAGGAGGGGATATTTTCACTGTAAACATGTTAGTGTTACCTACCTCCCATGAAAGTTTACCAGCCAGATTATGAATTCTCAAAAATAAAGTTAACAGTATTTGAAATTCAATAAGCATATAATGCATTTTTTCTTATTATTTAACTTCATTAATTACATTGTATTATGTGACACAGTTACATAGATACTTGGGTTCTCCCCACCCCTCCCCATACCCTCCCACCATGGTGGATTCCTCCACCTTGTTGCATAACCACACCTCAAGTTCAGTTGAGATTCCCCCATTGCAAGCGTATACCAAACATAGAGTCCAGCATCTTATTGTCCAGTCAAGTTCAACGGCTTCTTAGGTATACCCTCTCTGGTCTGAAGACAGAGCCAGCAGAGTATCATCCCAGTCAATTGAAAGCTCCAACATACCATCAGCAAAAATTTACATCATTATGGAATTAATTGACATAGTAATGAGTAACCAATATGTTAAAAGTAAATGCAAGTTCCCAGCCACCTTCTGTGACCACCTCACCTATACTTCAATTTTAGTTTATACACAACATATAACATTCAAAACATAACATGTTATACATAACATCATATCATCTTAAATTAAGGCAAACATGTGGTATTTAACCTTTTGGGATTGGCTCATTTCCCTTAGCATTATGGTTTCCAGTTTGGCCCATTTGGCCACAAAGAACTGCATTTTGGTTTTTTTAATAGCTGAGTAGTATTCCATGGAGTAGATGAACCATAGCTTTCTTATCCAATCCTCTGTTGATGGGCATTTTGGTTGCTTCCATGTTTTTGCAATTACTGATTGTGCTGCTATGAGCATAGGAGTGCATGTTGGTTTCTCATAAAACAAGTGTTCTGGATATATTCCTAGGAGTGCTATTGCTGGATCATACGGTATGTTGATCCAGCAATAGCACTCCTAGGAATAATGCATTTTTAAAAGAATTTCTAGAAAGTGAAGTGCCATTTGAATTTTTAAGCCATCTGTTAGGGTTAAAAGTATGTGAGGAGTAGAGGGGACGCGCTTAGCTTTAGATGAAATGATAGTTTTCTGAGCTTCCGAGTTCTAAGAAAAGAAGCAAGGAAGTACGATGGTAGAAGAAAAGGGTACCGAGTTTTTATTCGCTATAAATATGAAACTCCTAATCGTTCCATACAAGGTGAGTTCTTGAAAAAAGAAACTTTTCCAAGCTTTATAACAGCATGAAAAATGTTTAACATCTTACCCTACTTTTGCTACATCTGGCTTTTCTTTTCCAGTGAAAATCCTTAATTGTTTTAATCTAGCCGTATTTCTTATAACAACTTGTTGAATCAAGCAGATCATAATTTCCATGAGACGTTTAAGATAAGAGAAATTTAAATTAAATAATTAAGCAATGTGCTTACTAAAAAGCAATCTAGAGGCCAGTGTTGCTGCATACCAGGTAAACTGCCATCTGAGATGCCAGATTGACATTCCATATGGGTGTGTCAGTTCATGTCCTGACTGCTCCACTTCCAATCCAGCTCCCTGCTGATATCCCTGGGAAGTCAGTAGAAAACAGCCCAAGTTCTTGAGCCCCTGTAACCCACTTGGAGACCCGGAGGGAGCATCCTGGCTCCTTGCTTCAGCCTAGACCAGACCTGGCCATTGGAGATAGCTGGTTAGTGAACCAACAGAGATCTCAATCCGAGCTCCCTCTTTCTCCTCCCACCACCCCCTCCCCATATGTGTGTGTGGCGGGGGTGTGGGTTACTGTGTAATTCTGCCTTTTAAAAAAATAAGCCAATCTTTAAAAAGAGGGAGTACTTCAAAAGGTTTATAAAAATATCTAAAGGTAAATATTGGTGCAAACATTTTAAATCCTTGTATATATTTTTTCTTAGTGCATATTGCATATTTTTATAAACTTTCTGAAGATATCTTGCATGGATTTTAAAGTTTTTTATATAAAATAAACTCATCTTTTAAAGATTCATTTATTTATTTATTTTAAAGGCAAAGTGACAGGGAGGTAGTGGGGAGAAGTAGAGAGGAGAGAGAGTCTATTTGCTCCTTTACTCTCAAATGACTACAACAGCCAGGTCTGGGCTAGGCTGAAGCCAGGAGCCAAGAACTCTACCCTGGCCTCCCACATGGCTGGTAGGGGCTCAAGTAGGAGATCAGAGAGGAAATGGATTGTATCTCCCTTGGCTTGAGTTAGAAAGAAGTGGGCGCAAGTTTTAAAATCTGTGATGAAATGAACTTATCTTGATAGATTAACTGATTAGGTAGAATTCAGGGGTGATGCCCTTTTTCTGTCTAGGGCCAGCTGGGAAATATTTCCGGCCACTATCCTTTTCAGTGGCAGCCCCAAAGAAAGCGCACACAATGAGTAAACAAATGGATGTGGCCAAACATGGACCCTACAGAAAAACAAAATACATGTGAGCCAATCTGGGGCAGGCACTTGGCCAAGCAATTAAAACTCCTGCCAAGACACACATGCCCCACTTTTACATGCCTGAGCCAAGGAAGAGACAGAGAGAAAAGGATATTCCATCCAATGGTCTACCCACCCAAATGGCCTCTACAAATAGGTCTAAGCCCACCTGAAACCTGGGAGCTTGAAACACCACCCAGGTTTCTCATGTGGGGAGCAGGAGCTCACTCAGGCACTTGGGCCAATATCCACTGCCTTCCCAGCACATTAGCAGGGAGTTGGATCAAAACAGCAGCACTCCTTTGTGGGTGGCTGGCATCACCAACTGTAGCTTAACCCGCTGTACCATAATGCTAATCCAACAGAATAACTAATTTTTAAAAGATGTATCTATTTTTATTTGAAAGGCAGATTTACAGAAAGAGAATGGAAAACAGAGAGAGAGAGAAATCTTCCATTTGCTGGTTCATTTCCCAGGTAGCTGCAACTGCCTGAGTTGGACTGGTCCAAAGCCAGAAGTTAAGAATTGCTTCCAGGTGTTCCAAGTGGGTGCAGAGGACCAAGGACTTGGGCATCCTCTGCTGCTGACACATCAGCAGGGAGCTAAACTGGAAGTGGAGAAGTCAGGACTCAAACCAATGCACATATGAGATGCTGGCACTGCAGACAGAGGCTTAATCTTCTTGGCAACAACCCCAAAATAAATAATTTTTAATTGAAGAAAAAAAGACTTCTAAATCCTTTAGAGAAAAAATAATTCACGAATGGCTCACAAAAAGAGCAAATCCAGAATTTAATTTTTCTTCCCATTAAAATGACAAGTTGAAGCCATAAAAGCTATTTTATGGTTTTTCTTGCCTTAGCAGCCCTTAACTCTTAGTGCTTTTCTGTGTTTGCTCTTGAATTCACATGTGAGAAGCTGTTGCATATGATGATGACAGTTCCTTGGGGCTACAATTATTTTTTCTCTTGTCCAGGGCTATTTCTTACCTTTTAGGCACCTGTAACTTCAGCTCATCCCTCATTTCCTCTAGAAAACATTTGGGATGTTGCCTTTCCCTACCTAGTTGCCACATGCAGAATAATTTGTCCTTTATATCCAGTGTTAATCTCTGACATTTCTCAGACTGGATAACAGCAAAGACTGTGTTACCACTCCTCATCCAAGGAAAGTGAACACAAGTAACTGCACTGGACTGGAAATCTCCACAGGTTTACTAACCTACACATCCTCTCTCAAATCCCTCAGTAATGAAAGAACCAGCATATCCAAGGGAAGGACCAACCCCCAGAGTTAATTACACATGCGCCAAATGTTATTAATATGAGAATGTATTCAAATGTAGCATCTCTCAGATTGGAGAGAGCTTATTGATAGCTGTGTCAGACTGTCACAATAGTGCCCAACAAATGCATTTCTTAATTAAAACTTTGTTTCTAGACATAGAATCCCTTGCTAATGAGAAACAATTATAAAGCTCACATTGTGATATGAATTCAAAGGCCCTGGAAATTTATCAATGCCTACCCTGGACACAAAATAGGAATAGCCCACTGATTGATTTCTTATAAATTTCATAATGTATTCCAACTCGAGAGAGAAGTCCGCCATCCTGCTTCCCGATATTATTTGTGGTCATGAATTAACTCAGGCTATTTGATCCTATCATCAATATTAGTTTTCTACTTTTCCCTCAAACTTGCCTCCAGGTCCCTACCACAGCTGCAGGTCAGAATGTGAGTCTTCTGGAATAAAAACTAAATGAACTGAAGTCCATGTTCTTTTGACCGATGATAACAAGAGTACAGGCTGCTGGGTGCATGCAGGCTTGCCCAGCCAAGCTAACACTGCCCCTGCTTGCCAATCTCTATCATGAGCTTAGTAACACTAGGCACCCCAGGCCAGCAGCAGACCAATTCACAAAAAAGTACACTGCTAACCAACCTGTGACCAGCAAAACAAGAGCTAATTACCTAGGAGCAAAGGCATAGACTTAGATCAATGTTTGAGAGAGACAGAGAGAGAGAGACAGAGAGAGAGAGAGAGAGAGGCAGAGAGAGAGAGGCAGACATAGCTTAGATCCACCAATTCACTCTCCAAATGCTCAGAGAAACTAGAAAGGGGTTGCATTAAACCCAAGGCTGAGAACCCAGTCTGGGTCTCTCTGGTGGGAGGAAACCTAGCCCATTGAGCCATAATCACTGCCACCCAGGATGCATGTTAGAAGGAATCTGGAGTTAGTGACTGGAGCCAGAACTCAAATACATACATTTCAAGATTGGATACTGGCATCCTATGCCTACAGCAAAATGCCCACCCTTGTGATAGATCTGAATAAATCAGAATAATGGATACTACAATCATCAGAAAAGTATCTGATTGGGCTTTTCTACAAAACTCAACATAGAAATGACCACAGTTTAGTCGTGCACTGAGCCATTTACTCAAACTTTTACTTTCTAAGATCATGTTAATAAGAACATATCCCCTGACATCATGTTAGGTAGAATAAGCACAGAACGACAAATACTGCATGTTCTCACTTATAGATGGATACTGAAGACCTCCATTTCCCAGAAGTGGAGGGTGGAACAGTGCTCACTTGAGACTAGGAGGCAGAGTGAGGAGAGCGGGTAAAGGGAGGTTGGACCAAGGGTACTAAGACAGTCGCATAGGTGGAATGAGTTGTAGTTCTTGGCAGCACAGTAAAGGGCCTACAGCTTACCATAACTCACTGTGGATCCTGAAACAACCTGAAGAACGGGGATAGAAGGAACCCGACATAGAGAGGGTAAGCATCTTGATTTTACCTTTGCACATTATACATGCACATCAAATTGTCACACCGTGCCCCATTACCGTGCATAATTAATAAGTGTTGATTAAAATAATTTTTAGAAATTAAAAATAGTTTGGAAGAGAGAGAAAAGAAATGTCTTCTTTTATAGCAGAACATTCTTGAAAAAATTAAATTCATTTGTGAACATGTCCAAAAACAAGTTACATGAAAACACACAATGTTTCTGTAATTGATTCTGATAAACCCTTGGTTTTGGACCAAGTACTCAACAGTTTACATGAAAATGATGCCAATAAATATTCTCCCACAAAAAAAAAAAAAACTGGTCTGGAGCATGTTTTATGGCTTACCAAGTCCCAGCCATTTAGATGGCAAAGAATACCATGTCCTGGCTGGCCAGGGACAGTGAAAAATTACAGGAAGCCCCTGTGGACAAGTGCGGCAAGTGATACCCAAGCAGGAGGGAATTAGGCACTTCATAGTTCTTATTCTCTGTAGATTAGCTAAAAAGAGCAATAAAAGTACTTCTAGCACCTAAAAGAAAAGATATTCCACCTTGACAAGTTCATAAACAGAAGCTTAACTGACAGTGTGGATGCCGTTATAACTTTAGTTTTATGAGCCAGAGGTACCTGTATTAGTCAACATGCATCCTTACACCTACGTGAGCCAAACCAGCCAACGTTTAAAAAAAAAAGGCATAAAATTAACAAGGTGGATTCTAAGACTGCTAAGCAAACTTCGGGGATATTGAAGCATGGGGAGGGTCTGAGAAACCAAACTACCACCTTGCTGTGCCTCCATGATAAATGGTTGTGCACTGCTTGCTCCCTGCACTTTGCACCAGAGACCAACAAGAACCAAACTAAGAACCAGAACCAGAACCACAATCATCCTCCTTGGCTTCAGCTCTTGCCTTCAATGAAAGCTTGAGAATCCAGAGAGCAAGTAGGTACTGGGGAGGCCAAGAGTTGGAGTGTCAGAGCAATAGAAGCATGTGACCGAGAGAGAGAGCCCACCCTTGATCATGGGCCTTTATGGAGGATTAACTACCCCAGCCAAGTGTTGGCAGTGAAGATCTGGGCAAATGGAGATGCTAATGTGGACTATTTCAGCCAGTGGATTCGGGAGAGGTTTCAATGTGATTTGAGTGGCGAGATCAGCAGTAATTCAGAACTGTTGAACTATCAAGTCCTCTAAGCAGGAGCCTCAGAGCATGCGCCACATCAGGGACCCTGGGGTGGTGCCAGGTGGCTGTCCTCCATTCCAGGGTGCAGAGTCCTTTGGGAGGCTGGGTGTGGCTTCTCCTCTCATCTCCCCCATCCCCCAGATATAGAAAAGAAAAAGGAGAATGTGGAAATCATGGTCTCATCCACCTTGACCCTTATCACCCTAATTATCAACGTAAAAAGCATCAAAATATAAATATTTTTTAAAAGAAAATAATGATAAGGAGAGTGCAGAGGATAAAAGAAAAGGTACTTCGCATACATTGCTGGTAGGAATCTTAATTAGCGTTGCCATTAAAGATAATAGTATGGAGGCTCTTAAAAAAAAAAGGCACTGAACATGGAACCATTGTGTGATCCTGCAGCCCATTTCTGGGTTTGCATCCAAAGGAATTGAAAGCAACATGTCATGAGGTCAGTTGAAGCTTTATTCACAAAAGCTTTTTCTTTTTTCACTTCAAAGCTAAAGAAGTAAGTGCCTTTGTCCCTGCTGTAATCTGTTCTTATTGCCAATACCCTCCAACTGACTGCCACCAGGAATGATACACTTGGAGTTGAACAGACTGAGGTTTTTTTTTATGGCAAACACACACACATGCACACCCATGGGAGACTGCTTTGCTTCTTGGGGAAAGGGTTGAAAAGGATTTATTACAGAATTTTGGTTTGTGTCGGGAGATTGAATAAAGGTGACGTGTTAAGCAGTAAGACACTCCCCCAACTTGGATGAGGAATAAGGAGACAGGTAATTCTATCTCTGGGTATCGTAGACCTTTAAAATGAGGAAAGCCTAGTCCCAGGTAAGGAGTCGCTTGGTAAGGAGCAGCCATCACTCCCCCAACATGGAAGAGGAGGTGTTTGGTAGTTTGTGGTAGGAACAATGTGCATGCTGTGTCTAGAGGCAGACATGGTAGAAGTAGACAGTCTTGACTGATGGGATGTTCGCGACTCTCATTCATGTCCAATGGCAGAACAAGGCTGAGTAGGTGGGTCTGGGTCAGTTCCCAGATGCTGGGGCTGCTGTTGGGTTTCTTGCTGTCAGCTGTGAAGCTCCATATGAAGCAATAGAAGCAATGTCCATTGGAAAGGGAAAGGGACTGACCACCCAGCAGTGGCCTAAAGTCGATGCAGCAGTTTGTCCCCAAAGTGCTTCTTGAGTCTGGTTTCCACTGGTCAAATTAAAACTGAAATTCACAATTGGTTAAATGTGAATCTGGTCTTTAAGCCCCTAGTGTTCGTCCTCACCACAAGGAAGCCGACCAGCTGCTCCGAAGTATTTTCCTCTACAAAGGGGCTTCTCAACCTTCAATGGAAAATGGAATTAGAGAATAAATTCATTTTGGTGCAAAAAAAAAAATTTAAGTCATGTGAAGTTTCTTCATAATACAGTTTCATGAACTATTTTTTTAATTCTTTTTTTGTAAATGTATTTGAAAGACAGAGAGAGAAAGCTTCCATCTGCTGACTCATTCCCCAAATACCTACAAGCCAAGCCAGAGCCAGGAGGCTGCAAATCAGTCTGTCTCCTACATAGGTGGCAGGGGCCTTAAACCTTGAGCCCTCAACCTGTTGCTTTCCAAGGTGTGATAAGGGAAGCACAGAGACACTTCTGGTTCCACGGCCATTAGAATTCCCCACACAGTAAACGTTGGCAACCCCTTACAGCATTTTTGCACCGAATTTCAAAAGACCAACCTAACCTTTTGCTTTTCTTTCAACCAGCCGGGGAACAAGGGCTCCCAAGATGACAAGCTACTCTGCTCCCCAAGCCATGTCCCCATTTCTCCAAACTACAAAAAGCCCAGCCCAGCCCATGGAAGGCCTGGGCCTGTGCCATGGGTTGCTTCCATTTACATGCCACTCTCTTAAAGTTTATTCATCTCTACTAGACTCAATCTGGCTGTGCATCTACTCTCTGATTCTTCTCTGTTTCTGCACCTCTTTCCCAACAGGGTGTATGTTGGTAGGAAGCTGGATCAGAAATGGAGCTGGAATTCAAAACCCAGGACTCATCTCAAGTGGCTTATTAACCACTGCACCAACTGCCTGGCCTCTCATAAGCATGGATTCAAATGTTTGCACCAAAACGAACGTGTGCTTTAATTATAGTTCCCATGAACTTCGTAGGTACCCTTGTATTCAGGCCTTCAGGATCTAGATGTGAACTATGGAGAAAAGAACATCCCAGAAACCAGAGTCACCTGCACCTGTGTCAAAAGTCACCCCCAAGAAGCCACCACCATGACGATGAATGTCAGCACCCTATACTGTGTGTCCAATCAAAATATGTGACAGATTTTACCAATGAGCAGAAAACTGGGGAGTATGGGGCACTAGCATATAAGGGATGGGATGGAAGTAGTCCTCTTCTTAGGATGAAAGCCATTAGAAAAAATGGAATTTAGTTCAAACCCAGAGCCTTAGGAGGGAATTAAAAAGATTTCAGCAGGAACATGCTGTCTCCACAAATTAGGTTTACTCAGGGACTCAAGGGAGAATTGGATCAGCTTAAGAAACAAGTTTCAGTCTTTCAGTCAGAACACTGGCTGTGGAAAAGGAAGAAAAAAATTAAAAGACATATACATTAAACTCCAGGAAAGCTTGTCTTTAGGAGAAAAGTCAGGAACCTCAAAGGCAAAGCCAAACAGCTGGACCACCTCCCTGCTCATTAAGCTGTGGCCAGGGAGACAGGAGCTTAATGACTTGGTTTAGATCAGAAGAGTTGATGGAGCCAAGGCGTTCCAGGACACAGAGACAAGGAGACCACAAAGAGCCAGCAAGTGACAGCCTTGGGAACACCATGCCTCAGGAAACGGACCAGCCTCCAAAGGCCCCAGATAGAAAACAGAGCAATGGGAACGACGGAGCTGTTATAGAAGGGACAGGGGGAAACAGGGCACCAACCTGAAACAGGAAGTCCAGGGACACCAGCCTGGGACACTTGGGAATCAGTACATACGTGTCAGCATCTGGAAGCAGACATGGGCCATGGTGGGAAATCATGCCTCAAAACCATGCAGGCTTAGGTGTAGGGAGAGAGGGAGAGGGTGGTGGGATAATTGTGTAAGTTGGCAGGGTAAGTTCCTGACTTGAGTTGGAAGCTGAACAATAGAGAACCCCAAATCCGTTGCTACAAGGCAGAAAACTGAACTGATTGGGAAGGAGAGAACTCTTTGTTGGCAGAAAGAAATTTTCTGGCTCATTAGTATGTTTCCCACAGGTGAAAACCTTGAGACTGGGACTGCAAGAACCCTGTGGGTCCTTCCAGCTACAAGTCTGTGCCCAGAAGCCATCAGGAGGTAGACAAGAGGAGGCACCTGTTGCTATAGCAAGGGCTCACCAAGAAAGGCGGGGATTGAAGTAATCTGCCTTTGAAGTTTGAGTCACAGGCCAAAAAGTTCTAACTTTGAACTTACAGAGCAATGTAAGTGTGGTCCAAGTGCATGTGGACATTTCCGGCATTCCTGAAGCAAACTGAGGCATCCCTGGAGCAAACTGTAAGGCTGAACGGCAAGTAGCTGTGAGGTGTTATAAAGAGGGGATTGGGGGCTTTGGCTTTCTGGAGCTTCTTTCAGTCCCATCTGAGCCTTTTCAGGGGGCAAGAAGGGGTGACCTAGGTTTGGCTATTGGTGGGTGAAGAGGCCTAACCCTCCTGCTATAGCTCCCAGGACATACCAAGGGAGAGTGGTGCAGGGGGCAGAGGGAACTGCTCTGCCAGTGGTTCAATAAGCAAGGGCAATGGATGAGCTTGAGCAAGGAGCCTGGCTGTCAGAAAGAGTCAGAATTAGTGCCGTGCAGTAAGGTGCCCCACAGTTCTGGGGCTGCCTCTGGGAGCATGCATGGATTACCTCCAACAACAGATGCAGCCCCAGCACGCACCAAGGAACTGGGGCCAGCAGTGGGGAGGCCCTGGTGACCCCAACCAGCCATGCAGCCTGGGTCAGCTGGCCAAGGGAGCTCAGGACAATCCAAGATGAGAAGAGGAAATACAAGAGAAATCTTCATAAAGCTGGTGGACAAGGCTCATTCTCTCCTGATTCCATTCTGCACACTCTCATAACACTAGGTCTGAATTTGAATTCTCTGCACCTGCTATACCTGCAGGAGTGTACGGGGTCTGACTAGCGCCCATCTTGCAAGTCTGAACTGTCACCAGCTGCCACTTGGGTGAATCAGTGAAATGAATGGAGTAAACTTCTGGCACGGCATCACCAGATGGTCACCAACTCTGCAGGGCTGCAGCCAAGCAGTCATGGTCAGTGCCTCACCCACATCCCCTCACCCTTCCAATCACCAGGCACACACATATCTTTGCCAGAGGGCTTTGCTGAGCTCCGGAGCCTGAATGGGGCTAGAGGAGGCTTACACAGTCCTGGTGCTGGCTCCCTCATTCTACACTGGCTCCTAAAGCTCACTTCATAATCACTCAGCTGACTAAACACACCCCCCGACTGGGCTGCCTTCCCTTCCCTTCCCAGCCTACTTCTCCATGCCTGTTATGAAAGTGTCACAGAACAAAAAGATAGGGAACAGACTCATAGTTAAGGAATTTAACAGCAGAGAACTAAAGCCAAAGAGATAGCCAACTGCCAACTTTTTTGACAACTACCAATGAGTGGACAGAAGGAGCACACGGCAGAGGCCCAGTTTTTCAGCAAGCTGGGCCTTTTATAATTTTAGGGTCTTAGTATATTCTGAAGGGTGGGGAGTTTGGCAAAGTGGGGAAGTAGGTGGCTCTAGAATTGGCAGGACACTTTCAACCTTGATAAGTTTTGCCTGTTGGGAAGGTGGAAGGATCTTATCAAATGGTTACCATATACAAAGGTTCTATTGAAATACAGTACAAAGGTCCCGGAGAGGATTGCCTTTAGGAATCCTAAGGACTTGTGTCCTTTCCCCATCAGTGTCCCTTGCTGGTGTATCCTGCACCTTCCAAATTCCTGATTCCAGATCTGTTTTAGTCAGAAACCTACTTAAGACAGCCACCTGCAGAGGTATCTACAGCTTTTTTTTTTTTTTTTTTTTTTTGGAGAGGCAGGGAGAGAGTTCCTGTTTACTACAAATGCTCACAGCAGCAGGGGTGGGGCTGCAGCTGAAGCTGGGAGCAGGAAACTCCATCCAGGTCTTCCATGTGGACAGGAGGAACTCCATCCTTTGGGCTAGCACCACTGCCTCTCAGGGTCTGCCTTAGCAGGAAGCTGGACGCAGGAGCCAGAGCCAGGAATTGAACTCAGGATTCATATACCTGACTCAGGCATTCCAACCGCAATAACTGCACATTCCCCCAGCTCACTGCTGTAAAAATTTGCAGAGTTTTAAAAAAATATTTAAACAAGTATTGTTCCTGCCCAGCCATATACCGTGAAATTGTCCTAATGACTATTTGCCAAGAAGAAACAACTTCTTGTAGAAGTCTTCCAGCTAGTACAGGGAATAGAATGAAAATATCAACTACTAGAGAATTACTGAATCTAGGCAATAATCATGGAAACAAAGAGATGACTGAACATCATATTATTGGAAATTGCATGGCCCAATTGGGGGTGGAGTTTGGTCCTCCAGAATTCAATTCTGAAGCTGATCAAACTTCTTAACCTCCCTACCAATTTATTATAGAAAATAGGAATAACAGAGGAAAAAAAAATAAACCTCACTTGGAAGAGACAATTAGCCAAATCCAACCTGGGAGAACTTAGCTGAACAAGCAATCGATTTTTCCTCCTGCCATTACTACTACTACTAACAATAATGCCTACAAAAAAGAAATGGAGAGAAGAATCCATACGGTTAAGAGATATTTAACTAGCTATAATGATGAAGTATTTTTGAACCATCTAAGCAGGGGGATGGGAAGATATAGGGTAGGGAGGAGAATTGCAGGGGGGAGGCAAAAAAAGTCCCCTGTTTTCAAGGAGCTTGCCCTTTAAAGAGAAGCCTATGTTTATTTGATGCGGTTTATCTACTAATTGCCTGGCTGTTTAGCAAGACTGTGTCTTCCCACCAGAGAGGGAAAAAAGACTTGAAAAGCCTGAGTAAAACTGGAGACAGCTTTGGAAATGTGAATGTTTGCTTCAAGAGCATCGGGCTCTATTTTTACAATCTATTGAACTTCAGCTGAGAACTCCTGGAGTTTATATAAAAATCTTGCGGGAAAGGAAAGAAGGAGACAGGCTGTCTAAACCATTCATTATTGCTAACATTTCATTGATTTTTATGTGAAAGGCAGAGAGAGCAAAATCTTCTAATGCTTGGTTCATTCCCTCAAATACTTGAAACAGCTGGGACTGGACTAGGCCAAACTGAGCGCCCAGAACCCAATCTAGGTCATCCATGCAGGTAACAGAACACCAAGTTGCTAAGCCACCACCCACTGCCTCCCAAGACGCACACTAACAGGAAGCTGGGATCAGAAGCAGGACTGGGGGTGTGCTGAAATCCTATATGGGCACCGGTTGTTGTCCCAGTTGCTCCATTTCCTATTCAGCTCCCTGCTTGCAGCCTGGGAAAGCCTAAAGCCTTGAGACCTGCACCTGTGTGAGAGACCTGGAGGAAGCTCCTGGCTCCTGGTTTTGAATCAGCTCAACTCTGACCATTGTGGCTATTTGGGAAGTGAACCAGCAATGAAAGAAAGAAAGAGGACTGGGCTCAAACCCAAGGACTCCTATATGGAAGTGTCCACCTCAAGCCCTCAGCCCAGCACCCAGCCAGTAAGTGACCTTACTGCTACAGTATTCTCGCCCTTTCCCTTTCCTCTGCTTTCCAGCACACAGAGAAAAGGGACAAATTATTCTGCTGTGGCTGTGAGCTAACCTTCCTTTTGCCTCTGTGGAAACAGCACCTGTGCCCAACAACCCTCTTGGGGTAAAGACTCAAGGACAGCTTCTGGCATCAGAGAACTGAGCACAAACATCTTAGCCACTTACCCAAGAGGCAGCTTGCCCTGAGTGCAGACTTGTTTTGAAAGTCAAAGAAAGGAGACTCTCTTCGTTTGCATAAATACCTGCTTCAGCATTTCCTCACTTCTTGTACCTGAGCAGGTGCACAGCCCTTTCATCATAAGCACCAAAAAAGGGAAAGCTTGCAATTTCCATCATTTAAAAGATGAAGCAGAGAGAGGAGGAAGGAGAGAGATGGAGAGAAGGGAAGACAAGCAAAGGAAATAGGAACAGACACTGAAAGGCTGAGGGTGGGGGTGGAAAGGGATGGGGGAAAAGGGGAAAAAGAAAAAAAATGAGTTCATGATTTTGTATTTTGCTTTCAGTATTTTCCTGAATAACAGATTACTCCTTTGAGTATAGATAGATGGTTTTAAAAGATGTGTGTTACAGACAGCATGAAAAGCTAAGGAACTTTCATAATGGTCACCAAAAAAATGTAAAAGAAAAAAAAAGAAAAAACATAGAGGAAGAGCCTTCAGAAGAAAGAATTAAACTGAATATCTATTCATGTATCTGCCTCCCTCCTCTTAGTCTGAACGAGGTGGATATTGTGGACCACGTTTGGGGATGGGAGGCTGAACGTACATGAGATTCATTTTGGGAGAAGCCCAGGATGGTGACTTCATTTCATGAAAAAGATGTTAGACGTAAAGATCTAGAAAGACAGATTCAGAGGAGGTGCCCAGATCACAGAATGCTGAAAGGAGGGAATGTTGCTGCTCTAGGAAGAGAAGCATGGGGGAAAGACAGAGATGGATAAAGAAGAGATCTAGGGATGTTCTAGCATGACGAGATTCCACTGCTCCACAGCCCTCATTTCCTCCAGTCTTTACACTCTGCATTCACTGAGGCTTACAGAGACAGGGAGAGAAAAAGTGACACCTCCAGGCAAGGCCTGAGGGAGAAGATGCCAGGATGTCCAAAGCAGGTGCTTTCATTTTACAGGAATATTAGCCCAAAGAAGTGGCCACGAAGGCCACCAAGACCCATGACCTACCTCTTTCACTGGCCCACCACGCACAACCCGGGATCAAGATGGTAGAAGTCACTCAGGGAGAGACCTGATTCCCCTCAATGAGAAAGTGATTAGGATTCTCTGCTGTGCTCACCCAGACCCTTGAGGCAACTAACTGCCTGGTTTGTCAGCTCATCTCACCAAAATTACAAAATCGCAATTTAGTCTGTGAGTCATCGGTGGGGTAGGCAGCTGACACTTGTGCACGAGGCTCCTGTCTTTAACTCACTTCCTGTAGTTTGGGGGTGAGGGGCGGGGGTGGTAAGAGAGGCTGAGGAGGTCCTATTTGATTCACCAAACACTTAAGCTGCAAGAACTGAATTAACTGTCTGATAGTACAAGAGAGATCCATTAAAAAAACAATTCAATATCAGGGCAAGCATTTGGCTTAGCAGTTAAGACACCCAAATCCCAAGTGCCAGCTCCCAATTCCAACATCCTGCCAATGTGGCATCTGAAGGACAGCAGGTGACAGGTCAAGTTGTAGAGTTCCTGAAACCCCGTACAGGCTTGTACTGAGTTCCAAGCTTCAGTCTAGCCCAGTCCTACTCATTGAAGACATCTGAGAGTGAGCCAACAGTTGACAGCTTTCTCTCTCTTTCTCTCTCTCAAGTTAAAAGAAAAGGAAAATATTCAGAAAAGCAACCCTAAGACGTTTACAATAGGAAGGTATTACACTGCTTAAGCAGGTCTTACCTGCTGTCAGTCAGAACTAGTCAGCTTTAATTATGGCCCAGTTGTTTGGTTCAGTCTGCTGGAACACTGATGCCTGACACATGCACAAGAACATCCTTAACAGTATTTTCTGTAATGTACAGGATGACATCAAAAAGAAAATGAGAGGATTATTGAAGTCCCGGTAGCTGATGCCTGTATCAGATAACGTCCCTCTCACAAACGTTTCTTCCCTTCACCCACCCTCCGCCCCATTCACAAGGAGTCATACTACCTACCAGAGAACTTAGAGAGAAAACTGCAGTAAATACAGCGAATTGAGACGGGAGTGAGACCTAACAAACAAGTGAAAGTTTTCCAGTAGAAAAAAAATTTGAGCACAGTGGGATGTATTTCTTTGGGCTACTTGTGTCAGATCAACTCGCCAAAAACTAGGTCAAGAATTTTTCAAGAATTTTACATACACACACACACACCCAAAGTATAAAAGCAACTAAAATATTAGCTAAGTAAGCAATTATTTAACAAATCTTCTAAGCATTAAGTAGGCGACTGGCAGCAGAGGAAAGAGAATTAAACTGGCTTATAAATTATTCATTTCCTAATGCCAAAAAGATCATGAAATAATAGAACAAATCATATAAGTTCCACAGCAGGGAAGACCACGATCCTTATCTAAAATTCTAAGATATCGACATCATAGTCTTCACATACAGGGCATAAAGCAACCTAACATCTTCAGCATCTCTCTAACAGCTAGAGTGAGCATCTAGCAGAACACTCATGTTTACTTGGGCACAAAACAACGTACAAAAATATTTATAATCTCCTAACCTCAGTCTTGAAAATTAGGTCAAGCTTTTTTTTTTTTGCAACAATGTAAATTGCTTATGGGTTTCAAAAATAATTGACTTCCCATCTCCCACCCAGTTCTGCCTGTCTTTTCACACAACATCCCAGCATGCAGCGATGTAGCTCACAAATTGAGGGGGGGAAAGGTGAGAGGGACTGCCACAGTGCTAACACCTGCAGAATTGTCAATACCAAAATCCAGCTCAAAAGTGAGAGAGGAGACACATATCCAGACTGGAACTTGCTAGTCCTACAAGACTAGCCTCAGCGTAACCAAGCTGCAGAGTCAAAGTGGTAGGGACGAATTTTCTGGAAGCAGAATTAGGTGTCTGTTGATCTTTGCCCAAGAAGTTCATTCGACAGAGCGTGAAGGACCATGTCACTGTTCAGACACTGTCTAATTAGGTTAACAGAAACATCTACAGTTCTGATAGTCTTTTAATTCACCTGCACAAACAGAGATGGCTGGAATTCAATTCTGAACAGAATGATACGGCCATTTGAGAAAGCTTTTCCTTGGCTCGCCCTGCACTCATTTTGAGCATCTTATTAACATTTACCAAATTGAATGAATCTGTCTCTCTGTGTTAGCAGATAACTCAGGACTGGGAAAAGCCAGGAGTCATTAGCAATTTATGGTCCCTGCTGATCAGATGCACCCTGGGTCGCCCAGAGCATCAAGCCAACATGGCCACAGTAGCATGTGAAGACTCAGTGAAGCAGACTGAATGACGTCAGTCCACTCCACTTCCTCCCTGCGCAGCCGCTGGCCAGGGCGTCCCTTCCTCTTAACAGAAGTGAGTCACCGCAAGCAGGTTCCCCAGACGATGCAACTCAGCTGGCAAGTCTCAGCATGGTTGTAGTCTTCAATCATCTGCACAAAGCAAGGAAGTAGAAACCACGACAAAAAATAACAGAGCAAAGAGAGGAGACACTTTCTCACCCATAGACAAAGAAAAGAAAAAAAAGGAAAAGAGCCCTTAACAAATATGTCAAAATATGTTCAGACATTTATTTGTTAGTAAGAGGCCAACCCATGACCTTCGTATCTCTTTAGTTTGTCTCTTTTAATGTTATTTATTTATTTTAAAGACACAGAGAGAAAGTTCCCTTCAAATGATTCAGTATTCAAATGACCTAACAGCTATGGCTGGGCTGAAGCCAAAGCCAGGAACTGGAAACATCCAGGCCTTCCATTAGAGGAATACTGATCCAATTGAGCCATTATCTGCTACCTCCCAGCATGTACGTAGCGCGAAGCTGGAATCAGAAGCTACTGCCAGGAATCAAACACAGGCACTCCAATATGGACCAAGTGTATCTTAATTGCAAGACCAAATTCCCACTGCTTCCAACTTCATCTATACCCTCCTTTGCAATGCCCACGAGGCTTCAGTCACATTGGTCTTCCCTTTCCCCTACCCTCATCCCACCCACCCTCTTCCTCAGGTAGGTCAACCTCAGTCTTCACACAGATCCTTTGTACGCACTCTTCCTCTGCAGGGTTGAGTAAAGCTGTGGCGCTACACACAGAGGTGCCTTCTCATCTACTCCCGAACCCTTCTTGCACCCTAATAAACTCAACTTAATTAGCTCTGCAAACACCCAGCTTCCAAATAAAGTTACACTCTGAGGCACTAGGCAATAGGACATCAACATAGGCATTTTGGGAAGGCACAATGCAACCTATAACGTCGTAACTTAAGCACCTTGAAGTCAGGAATGTGTTTTGATTGTCATATTCTCAATATCAGCATAACGTGGGCCTTAAGGTTTCTTGAACTAATTAATAAGACACTTTCCCCAGGGAGTCAATCATCACTTAAGTAAGATCTTGTGCTTTGATCTCAACTGTGTTTTTCTTAAGCTTGAGCATTTGGGTTCCTGGTTAAAGTTCAGACTTTTCAGAATGTAAAATTTACACAGTCTTATTCTGAGACACTGATTATCCTGGCAAAGCCAGGAGGAGGGAAAAATTCTTGTAACAACCTAGAACAAAATTTAGAATTCACAAAAGAAGCTTAACAAGGACTGTAATTACAGTACCTGACATTTCCAGAGTAATTTTCTCATCTATTATCACAGCGTGCCCTCAAATTCTTCACTCATTCCCCAGATAATGATCAAGTTTCTACTCTTCACCAGCTGTGCCAGTAAGCAAGAATATAACCCCAAACAGACCTCTGCCCTGGCGCAGAAGGAGGGTGAGTGCACAGCAGGAGAAAACCCATATGCAAAGACACCTACACTGCCTATTTCCATGACAGCCATGGGTCCCTGTGCCACCCACCCTTGTCATAGAAAACAGAACTGCCCAGGGCATAGCTAGTGATTCCTTAAGCATCATGGGTGTTTTACATTACATGGAAATAATGAGCCACAGCTTCACTCTGGTGACCTCAATTCTGTCCACACCAAAAAGTTTATGGAAAAGGGAATTCACAGATGAGTTCATTTGGGTCCAAAAAAAAAAAAAAAAAAAAGCTGAAATCTATTTATCTCTTTTTGCATAATACGTATTTTCCATGAACTTTTGAAGACTCCTTGTATGCACAGTTTACACTAAAATAAATGTATGTTTTTAATTCCATTCCTCCATATAGTTTTAAGGTATCCTCGCAAGACCTCACCTAAGAGATTTCTTGCAGAAGCCAATGGAAAAATACAGCACTCTAACTTCAAAGTCTAGATCCAGGAACCACTCTCCAATGCCACCAAGAAGTACATCTGTTTTCTTTAAAAGCTGTTCTGGATGTCGAGAAGCCAATGAACCAAAGATTCAGTTCATAGCACAGCGCCCCAGATTCCCTCAAGGTCAATTAATTCATTTCACACACTATGGTAGAAATCCTCCTGCAGCATTTAGGAGTTATCCTTAACTCATCTCCAGGCAGTTAAGAGACTAGGAGAAAAAGAGCATTTCAGAACGGCCAAGTTTGTCGTTGAGTTGGGAAGAGTACAAAACCCCCAGCAATCTGTCAGAAACCTCTTTGCTCTCCCAACTGCTTTGCTTTCCATCCCACCAAAGGGGCCTAAACTTTGTCTCTGAAACTTTTATTAAAGAATAAAACAAAAGAAAAAATATTATTCCTTTTCCCCATTCATAGTTATCAAGGGAATTAAGAGATGAAATTTTTGAAACACCTTTCCGATACAGAAATAAATCATTACGGACCAGCTGGTAGGTCCCTGGACAGCTCCCCCACTGCCACAAAGCTGTGTCATCAAGAAGCAGACAAAATGCTCTGTCCCTAACCAGCATAGCTCATGACAGAGCAGGGCAGCACCCAAGTGCGGCATGGGGTGTCAGGCTGACACTGAACAAATTCCCAGTCTCCCCAACTGCTCTCCCCCTCTGCTGTTTGAGAAAACAGCTCCCAATCTGGTGATAAATGACAAATCTTCTATGTGTTTCATCAGTGCCAGGGATCTCACACAGCCAAAACACACTTCTAGTGAAGGAACTGTCACCAAATTGTGAGGTACCCTGCTGTTACCAAATCCTCCTAACAGTCTGTGCACTTAAATGTCCATGGCCAAGGGGTTGTGCATTCCCTGGCTGTCACCACCTCTCCATACAAAATCATGCAATCAGAAGTGATGAATGAAACACTTAAGCATGAAACCCAACTCCTGGCAACAAAAGAATGATGGATGCTGGGAAGAGATGTGGTGGGGACAAGGTAGGCAGTGACAAATTGCTGATGGAATTTGTACAGGCTTCCTGGCACACAGTTGCATTCAGTGTGATCACACTGTGAAAACTGCTTGGTTAAAAATAAATGTAAGGGGCAGTGTTGCAGCATAGCAGATAAAGCTGCTGCCTGGAATGCTAGTAACCTGTTGGGGCCAGTTCATGTTCCAGATGCTCCACTACTGATCCAGCTCCCTATTAATGGCCTAGAAAAAGCAACCAAGTAGGAGACATGGGAGAGGCTTCTGACTCCTGGCTTTAGCCTGGCCCAGCCTTGGCCATTGCTGCCATCTGGGGAGTGAACCAGTGGATGAAAGATCTTTCTGTCTCTCCCTTTCTCTCTGTGACTCTAACTTTTATATAAATAAATAGATTTATAAGTAAAATCAATGTAGCTGGGGTCCCTTTGTGTCAGAGATGAACTATGTCAGAAGTAGGAATCAGAATCTGAGGACAGAGGTCAGATAACGCATTTTCAAACTATTTAGCCAATTAAAGTTTTCAATGACTCAACACTTTTTTTCTTCAAAATTAGGACTCTCCTAGGCACTAGATATCCAATTACTACTTCAACTCTGATCTACAAATTTTCAAATATAGTATTTTCATAATCATTCAGTTCTAATTCTTCTATTATTTTCCTGTAACTCCTTTGGAACCAAAGAGTTATTTGGTAGTGGGCTTAAGTTTAATTTCCACACATAGAAAATAGTTTAGTAACTTATTTTTTTACTGGTTTCTAGTCTTACAGCATTATGATCAATACAGGTTACATGGTTTAATCCTTCAGATTTATAATTCCCTGGGGACTAGTACATGTTCAATATTTGGAAAAAAAAATTGTAACCTCCAAAAGGATGCATTTTCTCTGTTTTATTTTTCTTTCAGTGTAAACTGCTTATATGTAATCTCAAGCTTATTATTTATATTATTGAATTCTTGTGTATCACTGCAGAGTCTCTTTTAGAAAACATACTCTACGCTTTTGTCTGCTTAATTTTTTTTTTTTTTTTTTGCTTCTGAGAGTCAGAAAAACAGGAAGAGTTGCCATCTACAGTTTTAACCTCAAATGTCCAAAATCTATTTCCAACCAAAGCCAGAAGTTGGAGACCCAATCTACGTATTCCACATGTTTGACAGGAATCCAGTTACTTGAGACGTCATCGTTGCCTCCCACAAACTGCCTGAACAGGAACCTGCAGCTGGGAAGCACAGTTAGGACTCTGACGTGGGACACGGCCATCTTAACCAGCATCCTAACTGCTAGGCCACATGCTCACCCTGGGGTTTCTGTTTATAGCCGATTCTTTTCATCTCATGGATGAGTGCATGGGTTTTCTGTGACTGCTATAACAGATCACCACAGGTTTGGTGGCTTAAAACTACAGAAGTTAATTGTCCCACAACTCAGAAGGGCAAAGTGTCAGCAAAGTATCCCTGAGCTGGGGACTGTGGTGCAGTGGGTTGAGCCACCAGCCACTTCAGATGCTAACATCCCATGTGGGAACATCGGTTCAAGTTCCATCTGCTCCACTTCCTATCCAGCTCCATGTTAGTGCACCTGGGAATGCAGATGAAGATGGTTCCAATGTGTGGCACCCATCTGGCACCCACGTGGAAGACCCAGATGGACTTAAAGGTTCTTCGATTTGGCCTGGTCCTACTGAGGCTGTAGAGGACATTTGGAGAATGAACTGATAGATTCAAGAACATTCTGTCTCTTCCTTACAAAAGAAGTAACAAATATTTAAACATAAATAACTGAGGAAAAGACTAGGCTTTGGAGACACACTTGCCTTTGTCTTTCCCAGCTTCAAGTAGTCACTAGCATCCTTGGCTTGCAGCCACATCACTGCCAGCTCTGTGCCGAGGTCCCACTGGTCTCCTTCTGTCCACGCTAATCTCCCTCTCCTTCCCTGCTACAAGGACACTGACAGTGCCTTTAGGCATTCCTTCATGTCCAAATCCTTTATGTATCCCAGCGGCCGACATTTTAGTGCATTTGTCATGTAAGGTAATAGTCCCGGGATCCGGGAATGGAGGTTGAGGCTCTTTGGGCAGGCAAGCTTTTTCAGCCTCCCTGGTTGTGTGACCCTTATGGACTTACTGTATCTGGCATCGCATTAGGACATCTCTATCATCTCACATCACGATTCTCATTTATTATACTTCATTGACTGTATTTTTCTATGTACTATATTTTCTGACTTTTTTAATGGACAGACCCAGTCTTCTTTTTGCTAACATAATGGCTGCAAATTCTATTTATATGGTTCGCATAATTCCCTTGGATCTTATACCAACAGACATACTAAGAATTCATGGCCTCCAGGGGGAAAAAAAGTGTCCTGAGGCGCAGTTATAGTCTGCAGGCCCCAGCAGCACTGCCTGCCAGGAGCATCCCTCGTCCCCTTGCCCTCCTGCCTCTAGACACCAAGAGGAAAGAGGCATGTGTTGAGCTCTACAACGTAGTCAGGACTGTGAGACCTTTTCACCTTGTTGACCTGGTATCAGGCACCCTGCATTCATTCATGTCCCACATTTTCCAAAGAGAAAACCAAGGGTGAAAGAACTTGCCACCAAGTCACAGAGCTAGTGAGTGGCAGCGCTAGATTCCAAGCCACTGAGTGACTGAAACCCATCTCAGCATGGCACCTTGTTGCGACAAGAGCAAGTGGAATTGCAAGAAAACCTCTGCTGCACTTCTTTGATGAAGGTGAATGGTCTGTGAAAAGTAAACAGGCACCACATTCAAAGATGACTGAAGCAATGTGCTCAACTGTTCCAGAACTGTACAGGATAATGCAGGTGCTGGGATTTGAGAATCAGAACACCGGAATTCAATCTCAATTCTGCCACTCTGGAGAACTGAATTTTAGACAAGTCACAGAAGCCACATCAGCTTCATTTTCTCATCTTGAATATGAGAGTAATGACAGTATCCACCTCATAGAATTACTGTGAACACGCACTTACAGACACATTGTGTAAATTCATCTAGCTAAACTGAGGCTATCTATTCATGAGCAAAAGGAAGCAGCCGAGAATATGGTATCAACCCTTGTGACATGAGGGATACATTCTGTGACGTCCACGGATGTCTGAAACAGTGGATCGTACTAAATTCTATATATTCTGTGTAATGAAAATGGTTACCACGTGGTTAACAGGCAGGAAGCCTCTACAGCATGGATACTTTGGACAAAGGGATGACTCAGGCATTGGACTGACGGGGCAGGATTTTATCACGCTACGCAAATGGGACAAATTTAAAACCTATCAATTGTTCGCTTTTGGAACTTTTCATATTTTCAGATCACAGTTGGCCATAAGTAACTGAAACTGCAGCAACTGAAGTTGCAGATAAAGAGGCATGACTGTGAATGTGCAAGTCCTTGAGGAACTGGAAATGTTGGTAGATCAGCAATTGGGAAGACATGAGGGGTTCTGTCTCCATTTCCTCATCAGTTGAAAGAGGAAAGTCAACTAACTGATGTCTAAGGCTCCTCAAAGTTCTAAGTCTGCAGATCTATTTGTGTGGATGATACAGAACTAGGGAAGAGAGTATGACTTCTGATTTGCTTTAGTGCTAACCAGAAAGACAGTATTGATGGAGATGAATACAAAGAGTGGTAGATGGTGATTCTGTCGTGTTTTCTTTGACACGATAGGTGATGGGCACAGAGACATTTTATGTTAAACTTCATCATCAGAATGCTGCCTGTTGATCAGAGAGCAATTTTTGGGAAAAGCACTATGCTTCTGAGTTGCAATGTTGCCATTGACATTGGCCAGGAGAGGTAAGTGGAAGCCAAGTCCTTCCCTCTCACTGGAGTGCTGTTAGTGCTCCTGTAATGAATGGACTGAAACAAAGTCCAACAGTCAAGAGTCTAAAGCGTGGTCTTTGGAAAAGGTCCAGTAAGTGAATGCAGGGGTAGGCTCTCGACCTTGTAGTTAAGATGTCTGCATCCCTCTGGACTATGGGATGTTGGACTCTATGCTTGGCAAATTCTTGCAGGGAGGGAATTTCAACTAAACTTGAACTATGGTTATGCAGCGGGGTGGAGGAACCCACCATGGGGGGAGTGTGGGGGGGAGAATCCCAGATTCTATGTAATTACAACACAATGTAATTAATGAATAAATTTAATAAAAAAAAAAAAAAGATGTCTGCATCCCACATCAAAGTGCCCAGGTTCAACTCCCAGTTCTGGCTCCTGACTCTGGCTTCCCACTGATATGACCTGGTAACTGCTCAAATACTTGGATCCTTGACACTCACATGGCAGAGCTGGATTGAGTTCCTAGCTCCCAGGTTCAACCCAGCCCGTGCCCAGCCACAGCAGGCATTTGGGGACTGAATCAACAGATGACAGCACTCTCTCACAGTTGATCACTCTCACCCATGCCTTTTTCTTTCCTACCAACCCCCAACAATTTTTTTTAAAGTGTATCAGTATTATAATTCTAGACTTAAGAAATGAAAAATAAAAAAACAAAAAAAACAAAGAAATGAAAAACAAATACTTGCCATAATACAAATTAAACCGTCCTGCTGGAAAAGGTGGACATAGGCAGAAGTCAGTGTCTGTGATGATTACAGGGGGTCACAAATTAAGAGGGCAGAGAAACACTGCTTTAGAAAAATCAAATTAATAATTCTTTAAATGCTTTGTGTCCAATTTGATCAAGTTTCTGATTGACCAAAGATCCAAACCTGAGAAAAAAACTCTCAGTGAGCACTGCGCTCCATTGGAAGGCCTGGCACCCAGAGGTGTCCATGAACAACTCACAAATCAAAGTCATAAGAATGTAAATTAAGGGCTTGCTAGCCAACAACCACCCCACCGGCACACTCCAGAACCTGTGTGTTCCCAAGCATATTTGTGATTTCCTGTGCTGGGAATTTATTTTCAATGTTCTGTTGTTTTTGCTGTTCAGAACGAATCACACTGGGTACCTGAATCGCGTCCATTTGCAAACATTAAATTTCCGCCTATCTTGCTGGCTGCCAGTAACAAGTATTATGGTCTTGTCATCCAATATCTGCCAGTTGTTCCTTCAGGTGCCACTTACCCGTGTTTACACAATGTGGATAGGCAGCTGCCCATGCTGTTGTTGGAGTGCCCCTTGATGATGATCTTTTTGCACTATCCAGAGAGGGAAGACAATTATTCTTAGGTTAGCTTTCAAGCCCTGCTTTGGGTTACAGGAAACCGTTAGTTACTTCTTGGAGGAAAGACAAAAGGACGTGCTGTCTTCCAGTGTATAACAACACATTGACTTCAGAGTTTGGGATGGCATGTACAATTGCCAGGCTCAACATTCTCGATAGACCAAAGACCAAATACATATCTCTTATGTCACAAGCACAGGGTGAGATGCACTCTGGGCTTATTTGGGGGTTCACTGATTCTGTTAGAGGATCTACAGGCTATACGTGTAGTCAGTTCCTAGCATCCCCAGCTGTTGGTTCCAAGACCTCCCTAGGTACCAAACCCCAAGATGCTCACGTTCCTTACACAAATGAGGCAATGTTTACACATTGTTTAAATTACCTCTGAGCTTTTTGTACTATCTAACATAATGCAGACACTATATAAATAGTTGCTTTACTGTGTTGTTGAGGGTATAATAACAAGGGAGGAAAGTCTGTATATGTTTAGTACAGGCAGAACTTTCAAGAGATATTATTGATCCATGGTTGGTTGAACCTATGGATACAAAACCTGCAGATAGAATGCACAATGGCAAAATGTCATATAAAGCTGTGTGTTTTCTAAACATAGCTGCTTTTGCTATTATTCGACAGCATTTATAAACCAAAATAGCCCTGCAGAATTTCATCACTTTCTTCTTTACCAAAGAACAGCAAGGTGAGTTCAAGTGTCCTGGAGATGCAAACGACATCCTCGTAACCCATCCTTTATGCTGTTCAGTCTTTCTGAACGCTGGCTCCAGCTTTCCTCCTCAGTAATCCCTCTGGGTCCTCTGGCAACCAGCTGAGGTATCTCTGATTCAAGGAGGCACTCACCCATTACTCAATGGAGTCTGAGTTTCTCTTTGCTTTTCTCCTTCAGCAGTCTTGGTTCTTTTCCTCCTTAGAATGCATCACAGCCTGCACCTAAGTACTCATTTGGGTTTGTTTAATGCCAGTGTATCCCAATAGCCCATAAATTCCTTGAGAGTATGGATCACATCTATTTAATTTGCAATTGCCTGCCCATTGCCTGTTGCAGTGCTGAGCACTCACTAAACATTTGCAGAATGAATGAAAAGATGTGCTAAGGAACAAGAGACTTGGTTGTGCCTGGATTCTCCCCTTTCCGGAGTTCCCAGCGGGGAGCACTATTACTTCTTATCTCTGAGGCCAAAGTCCCCCCCAAAAGCTAGGGGATGTCTGCATTAGATGGTGTGTTTTGATCCTAAAGTCACATCAAGCCCTTGTCTTCAGATGACAGTCTGTATAAGGCAGCACACACAATGGGGAATTTGTGGCCAAGGAAACCAGGACCAAGATTATCTCAATGTGGTTGGGAAACTTCCTTAAATAATCAAAGCTTCAATATGCCAAACTGTAAGGAATAATGGGGCCTGCTTGAATCATAATTGCAAGGATCAAATGAAACAAAAGAAATGAAAAAGCTGGAGTCCAGTAGTAGAGTAATAAAGGGATTGCATTGGATATCCAATTCAGTCCAAATGAATATGGGTTAAAGAGAAAGAGGCTGAAGACTGTGAGCCTGATGCGGGTTCAGAGACAGAGCTCCATGATTGATTAGCAATGTCTGCCAAGTTCCAGGAAGAGTGTGGTGGCAAGTATGCCCTCTATTTACCAACTGAGGACTGGCAAGTGGCAGGCACCTAGTGATTGCTCTGACATCTAATAAAGTCTTAAACAAAGATGACTTTAAAACATTTCAAAATTAAAGTAAGATCAGCTGTTCACATTAGGCCAGAGTTCAAACACAACATTCAGGAGATGTGAACAACTGAGAGATGCTAGAAACACAAATTCATAAAACTCCAGGTACATTTTCACACAAGGTGCCCATGTCCTGACAGTAAAGCTCCTTTATGCTGCTGAGTGGTACCCATGACTCACCATTGTTTTCAGCACGAAGCTGGACAGCTGTCTGGTCACAAATGAAGCACAAGCCTGCAAGCTTTGCAGGGGTTCTGCTTACATGAAGATAACTGATGGGCTTTTTAAGTAGGTTACTGAAGTTGTATGTTTGAATCTGGCATAGATATTTGCAAGCGAGTGGAGCCATGATCAGCCAGATAAAAAGACAGGAAAGATAACATTTTAGAAGCAAACAACTCAGCTCCCACAATCAATGGTGGCTAAACATGAAGCTGGCTCCAAGAGCAAAAGCAGGTCATTTAGGGCCCTGGGAGATACAAAACCATGGATATAATTTTCAAAGGTATTCTATATGGCTCTCAAAGGATGCTAAGCTACACCAAATTTCCCTGTGTTAAAATACTATGATTTTTGTCGTTAATTATGCCCTCTCTCCAGCTGGTTCTAAGCAGCTCAGTATGAAAGAGAAAAACATTTTTCCCCTGAATCTTTCTGAGCTCTTCCAAGGGTTAATTCCTAAAAGAAATGGGGTGAAACAACCATCATTGGATGCCTTGTTCTCCCATCAGGAGACAAAGTCTGTTCCCTTTGATTCAAACAAGCCCTGTCGCTTCTAATCATCCTGCCCCAACACCACCCTCAGGGGAGCTATGTCAATGATGTCCTATTCTACAAATGGTTAGACCACCACAATTTAGCACTGTCTGCAGTACTTTGTCATGATGCAAAGTATACAAAGCGACTTGAGGGAGATTCCACAAATGACACCCCTCCATAAGCTTCGTATTCCCATGTGGTGAATCTAAGAGGTGCCAGTTCTGGAAGACCAACGGCATCCCCTCTTCCTACGGAATCCTCCACCTAGTAGTGATTGAAGTGAGGACCAGTATGCAAGCTCCTTATCCTGACCCTGCACTGGGTCCTTTCTACTCTGCAGCCATAATTGAGTTCAGGCAAGCAAGACAGCCTCAGGCTTACAAAAGAGCTCCCTGCATTTCCAGGCGCAGGTCTGCCACTGTCTAGACTGTGGCAGGCAAGTCGCTTCATCTTTCTGGTTAATGAAAAGGTTAGGGCAAGGTGATTCTGCCATCCCGGGGACATCAGACACACTTTGCTTTATAAAGATTGATTCAGGTCTTCTGCTTCTATACAAACCTTTGAGTGAGCGTCCCTTCCCCCACCCCAGCTTGCAGAGGCTGACAATCACACAAGCTCTGGACTCTTTGTGGTCTCAAAAAGGCCACTCTTGAGACAGTAGCCCTGTTTGGGTCCCTTGGACTAAAGATCTCAGAAGTTCGTTCCTTGGCCCATTCTCCTAGCACCAAGTCAGCTTCCTACAGGCAGAGCCTTGGGAGACAGCCCAGGAACCCACTGGGGATTCTCTATGGAGCTCACATGCTCATCTCCTCCAACCTGTGCCCACATTGTGGGTTGCCTTTGTATTAGAAATGCCTTTGGGTTGCTACAATGCATAGAGATGCTGTGTTATTGGACCATGTCATTTCAGAAACCTTCCTTTGGTGATACTGAAGAACCACTTGAAGGATTTCAGGCAGTATCCTACATGGCATCAATAAACGTACAATGTGTGTGACTTCAATAGACGTACAACCTCTAATCCTCTATATTCATCTCAGGTCTTTCTCGGAGGAAGTCACAGCAGTGAGAGATGTTTTCAAGGCAAGTGTTCAGGAACTGTCTACTGTCAGGCTTGGAAGACACAAGCTTTTACGATAACCTAATGAGAAGCAAGTTTGTGGACCTCAAGTTCTCCCCTCCATGTAGTTCTGTAGTGTCTTCTGAAAACACTCAGTGGATGTCAATTCCTCAAGGAGAAATCAGGTGCTTCTTACCAGCACTTAGGAAAAGAATATTACATGGTGTCTAAATCTAATGTCAATCTGATGCCCATGGAGATGATACAACATCCAATGTTTATATGCCCATGAGTACATTGACATTGTCTCCCAGGGCCTGTCTACATGCCCAAGATGGACAGTAACAGACCCAAAGCAGAGGAGGGAAGTAGCTCCCACCATTGAAGGTCCAGTGGCCCACCCATGGCAAAGGGTGCAACACTCTTCCCAAAGCCACAGTACTTCACGTGACAGTCATGCCACAACCAGAGCAGGCTCATAAACCATTTCCTCACCGCCAGGGGCTATGCTCATTCATTCATTAGTTCTGGTGTCACAATGCACAGGTAGAGAATCATAACCCACCTTCCAAATCCTACTGTGGAAAATTTTGGCTCATACCCTCTTTTTCAGGAACCACAATGACAGCAGTTCAAATAGATAACAGGGGGAAAAAAGCACACATGAGATCACTATCTTGGTAAGACATTGCAATGATAACACTGGAATTTGACTGTCTTCTTAATTTATTTACTTCCACCTTGTTGATTCCCAAGTCTTCTCACCCATATTTTTGGATGGACTCTACATCACCATTTCTGTTGGCCTCCTGGACATTGTTATTGTCCCATCAAAACCAAAATTCCCCGCTTCTAAGTAGGCTCTACATTTTGTACTCATTGTCTTGAAAGAGGGTACTGTGGTTTGAAAGTCCAAGCTGATTTCCTCTCTGTTTCACCTTCCATCTCAGTGAATCGCTAAGCGTATAGAGTGTCTTCATGAAGGCTCATCAGACTGCTCCACCCTCCCATCCCTTGTGCAGCTGCCTTCATGCAGATCATCAGCAGCTCTTGCTTCCAACACAATATGCCTGCTCTGAGCTCACCTCCATTCTAGGACAACCCCTCAGAATGCAGATACAGTCTTGTACTCTGCTGCTGGAAAACCCTATCATGCATAGAGGTTGGGTTTGCTCTACAATACTAGCCATGACCAGGGCTGTGCTGGTATTGTCTCTCTCCCACAGAATGCCTGATGCCTAGAAGGTGTTCAATGACTATGAACACTTAACTTGGCCTGTCTTTCACCAAGTGAATAGGCCTTACCTAGAGTTAGGACTCCAAGGTGAATCCAAGAAGTTGGATTGATGGGTTTATAAAACCCAGGAAGGAATGTTTTTAAAGTCTTTCTCCTACCTCCTATCATGGACTATCTCGGGTTCATCAATTTTCAGCTGGAGGCTTTACATTCCTGTCCTAGAGGAAGCATCCTGCTGAGGAGTAGCACAAGAAATAGAGCTAGGATTGGAGGTTCCTGGGCTGTGCCAGTGTGGAAGGTTGTTATTACTAAGCCTGCTAACCACAAAATGCAAATCCCACTGTCTTGAATGCTCAGCAACAAAGATGCATTGATTTGCTCCTAGATTATTTTCTAACATTAACCTTGCATGGCCCTTCAGCCTCCTCGGTTTTCCACCTTACCACGTAGTTCCTGCTTTCCTAGTCTGTACTCAAAAGGCATATCTGAAATATTCCAGGTTTGGAAGAAACCTGCACAGTTATATTAAGAAAATCATTATGCAAATATTAACATTGAAATAACAGGTTGTTGAGAAGAAAGACATACATTTCAAGACAACTGGCATAGCACTCAATAGACATGCTTTAGGGGAAAAAGTAAACCCTACCAACTATATGTTAACAAAGCTCCACCTCAGCTTGCTTGTTCAGAGGTGGATCTTAGGAACACAGGGCTAGCTTTTCCGTCTCTCCCCAGTCACAGGCTTGCTTATTATTAGCTCCTTTTAAAAATAAAGTGGACGCTGGAGCTCAGGGTCAGTCATTGCAGACATGCACGTGGCCAGACCTGACAGAGTCCATTTGTTAATTACACATAGCTACTATTCTGTTTCCTCAGAATTTGAACCAAGGGACCAAAAGCTAAGCCATTAGTCATTTGAGAATATAAATGGAATTTCATGTTCCTATGACTGATTGGTCTTAATTTATGGAAAAACAAGTACTCTGTGAGGACAAACAACAAGAATCAAATATATATCCTTGCCAGGGCTCATAAAAGTAGACATAATTGGTTTGGGTCTCTGCTCTCTTGAAATGCTCTAAGCAATCTTAATATCTTTAAGGAACTAAAAGCTTTTTTTGTCAACCTGTTTGGACCTAATTGATGATCTCAAGGTCAAAGTCAATGTATTTATATTTCATTTTCCCCTTTTACAGACCGAACTACAGTGCAAGCTCAAGTACTCACACATATATCAAATGCCAGATAGAAAAACAGTATGGAAGCAATATCCTTGAGTATGCATGACCAGGGGCAGGGGCAGGGAGGTGAGGGGGAAAGAAGCCAAACCCCAAAAGTGTAAGGGTTCAGAGAAGTGGGCACAGACCCACTTTTAATGGAGATGTATATATTTGAATTTCCTTTGTACAATTGACATTGTACAAATGTACCACAGAATTCAGGTGTGTCTTCATTAATTCAGGGATAAGAATGTCTTTAAATATCAAGCTAGTATCACCACTAAGCACTACCACATGTACCAGAAAATACCAAGACTTTGAGGTTGAATGCAAAATACAACTACAAATGCACCAACCTCCAGAAAAGCTATAGCTTCACTTTCCTGGACCAGAGAACCACACTGATTGTTCATTGGAACATTACTGAGCCTATACTACGTGCTAAAGATTATCTAGACAGAACTGTGAATGAAATAGCCAGGCTCTCCACAGAGTTTATATTCAAGGCAAGACGATAGCCTAAAATTTAAACAAAGGAAGTAAACCAAATAATCACAGATTTGATATGCGCCTCACAGGGAGTAAAGATAGGATTCAGAAACCAGAAGCAGCACATAGATCATCCCATCCTTCTATAGAGATGAGAGACTTGCCCCAGGTCATGCAGTTTGATAGATAAATGGTCCCCTCATCTGATAGATAGGTCACCTCATTTGATAAACTGCATTTATTTCAAACAGTGAATTTTGGTGCAAATAGCATTACAGGCTTAGTTCAAACACATGAGAGTGGTTTTCCTGCTAAGTGTGACTGCAATGCATGGAAAACAGAGTTCTGGGCACTGCCACCCTCGACTGAGTTAGTGGACAACTTCAGGCTGCTGCCTGTTAATCAGGCTTCAAAGCTCATGTGGTGAGGACATGCTGTCCATCCAGGACCTTTCTCCTTTTCTCCTCCTCAGAGGCCATGGAAAGTACCAAGATCCTGGAATGGATTATGAGTTACCTGCCATTCAGCACACCACCTGCTATAAGTCGGCTGTATCTATAGGAACAATCTTCAACTAGGGGAATAGTTTTCAACTCAAAAGTTTCTGTCACAGCCAAGATAGGGATACTTATTATGTGCATGTAGCTTTGCAACATACCTGATCCTGATTCCATTTAAATCTTGCCACCACCTTGCATGGAGGGCATTACTATCCCCATTTTATAGCTGAACAAAATGAAGCAACACATAGATCATTCTATCCTTCTACAGATATGAGAGACTTGCCCCACGTCATGCAGTTTGACATAATGTCCCTTCTAATGTACCCAAGTTAGTGAATAGACCAAGTGCCAGGGATGGAAGTAGAACTTCATAATCTAAGATCTAAATGTTGCCGTCACAGCTACCTCCCATTCAGAGTTGCCTAGGGAATGATGTCTTCGGCCACCTGGTTAAAGAATGCAACTGCTCTCCTTAACCAGAATTTGGGCTTTAGCATGTACCAGCCAGGTTGGATGTGGGATTTGACTTAAAAAAAGAAGTGGGTGGTTGACTTACAAAAAAGAAAAAAAGGAAGAATTACGAAAAGAAGCCACTGAAGAGGGCAGTGACAGTAGAAGTGGCCAATATGGAAACTGAAAGGCAGGGTGGGGAGGGCATCATTCTATACCAGGTGACTCTCACGCTGTCTCTACAAGGCTCTTGACACTTCACATAAACTCATCTCATCATCTTGTTATCCATTCGAAAGATAAACTTCAATGTAGGTTTCTTACATCTTTTAGTTCAGATATTTAAAACCAAATACAATGACAGGCGCCAGAGTTCCTGATCCAAGCCACTGTGCTGCATTACTGTCACCACCACAGTCTGCTCCCTTCACCTCTACATCCACCCACCTTCCCTAAGGCATCATTCTGGGGACACTCATCTGCCTCCCTTTGTATGTGCCTAGGAGGTCAATGTGTCCTTTATATTTCTGTTCCTTGATTCTCCCAAGAATCCGAATCTTGAGTGAAGGAAGAGAATGGTTGTTCATCTTACCATCAATAATGTTTTATCTCTTCCTGAGCCTCTGTCCCACACTTCATTTCCAAGATCCCCACATAATCCCGATTTTTTTTTTCCCTTCTTGTTCACGGTTATTCCTCCTCAGACTCCTTTGAGGGTTTCCCCTGAACTCTTTCTAAGCTCTAGCTGCTCAAGTGCTCCTTGATTCTGTGTTCTGGGCACTTACTCTTTGCTGCCTCTCAGACTTGCTCAGCTCCCAGCCACCTCCCTCCATCCATTCTAGGCAAAGCAGACCTTCACACTGGATATTCCCCAGATGACCTGCATCGCACATGCACCTTGCCAATTCTTTGCTCATCAATGCCATCCCAAGTGAGTCATCACTAACATCTATTGATTCCCCAGCCAACCTCATCCCCTTGCATTTTAATCCATGTCATGTTCAACACCTTATGTTTTTGTATCTTTTGCTTCCTGTACACTTATCCCCACTGAACATTATCTCCAGGTAGGTACACATCATACCTGCTTTGTTCACTGACGTTTAGAAGTGCCTGATCCGTAACAGGTATTCAATAACTGTCTGTTGACAGCCCAGCTGACACTGGAAATCTTTAATTCACAGTCTTGTGCTTTCTCATCCATCCAGGGAGACAGAAAGGGTGGATCATGGAATTGATCAGCACTGCTGCTGGGTGAGCATGTTGGAGAAGGAAGTAAAACAGAGGTACTGTGGTTAGTGATAAAGTGGCTCAAGGGGTCACCATGGGAACCAGTCTAGGCAGGGAAGAAAAAGCAAGGATTCAGTGATGTAGGGAATGGCGGGCTTGCAAGGTAGAGGACTGGATTAAAAACTAAGAAAATCATGAAGCTGCTGTCACAGTGATATTCACAACTATCAGAGGAATATTCACTACCAATCTTGACAAGGTTCAAAGTGTCTCGAGGTAAGTAATTGAGATGGAACTCTCAGGAGGTAAGAACGTGGTGCTGTGTGAGCCTGTAGGAAACATGCCAGATTCAGACCATAGCACCCTCAGAACAGAGCTGAGAAGTGTCGGGCCCATAAGAAGTCATTGAATTATGGGGTCCCAGTATCATGCAAGAATGCATGTAGCTCCCAGAAGAGTAGGTTCGTATTCAGGTGGATACAAAGCCAGCCTCCCACCTCCTCTCTCTTGCAGGCCCATCTCTTCTTCCTCCCACTCCCAAGGCCCTTCACCCAGGAGGCCTTCCACACAGGCCAAGCGGGTGCTGGTGCCATGGTTTGGGCCCTCCAGAGGTAGGAGCCCCAAATCAACTTCTATCCCTTAATAAATGACCCCAATCTCAGTTATTTTGCAATGACCACTGAAAAAAAGATGGCAACACAGAGTGACACATCGGCTCACCACTCCCAGCCAGAATCACTCACACAGTCTCCCCAGCTAGAAAAGGGCCAGGAAATAACCATGCCCCGTGCCCTGCCATATGCCTGGGAGCTGGGGAGAACTTTGGCCAGGAAGAACTAATATTCTTTGCTGACATTTTGACTCATATTGATTTGGTCCAAATTGCTTCAGGTATCTATTTTACATCTGCAACGACATGGCTAGGAGCTTCCAGCACATTCTGTTCCAGTGGCCTTCTTTATTCTCTCCCATCAAGCACATGCTGAAAAGCAAAACCATTGCCCTTCAGTTTGAGTTCAAAGCGAAAACTATTCAGGGATGATCTTGCTCGCCCTCCCAGGGAGAGTACTTGAAACATCACTTAACCCCAAGTGCTACAACAGATGAATCATCTTCAAAACACAGAGCAGAGTTTGGCAGCTTCGTAGGGTGCCAAGGCCTATCATGCCGCCACTCACTGGTGGTTTCAAGGTCAGGTCTGGGAGCAGCTATTCATCATACTCTCAACGCCTGGTTCAGGCACCTGGCCCTCAGTCCAGCCACAGCTTGAAGATGCGAATTCCCAAAGAACGCCCTTGAAAGCCACCAGCTGTGTGTGACAAAAGCAGACCCGGTCTTCTAGCCAGAAGTGTGCTGAGGAAGAACAGGGCAGCCACAACACAAGCTAGGCCAGACCAAACAGGGATCACGCCAGGGGCCCAGGCCCTGATGCACCCTGCCCCGGGGGAGGAGACATGAAGTGTGATGGAGCCCCAAATCCAACTCCGCCTGTGTGACAAGATCATCACCTGGCACTGGGCACCTGCTGAAGGCTTTACAGGCACTGAACACCTGGGACATGGGGGAAATATGGCAGGGGTTGCAAGACATGCTAGCCTCTCAGACTCTGAAAAAAAGGAGTATTCTGTATGAATGTCAGAGGCACTGCTTTCTTGAAATGATAGCAGGGCCATTTTGAAGCTTGCCTCACTTCAGAGAAGCAAAGCAGTGTTCCATAGGTGAACACCCGTTATTCTGAGGCCCAACGCATCTCAAACTGGGGAGCCTCCACTTTTGCTTCCACCTAATTTGCACTTGGCATCTGTGTGGATCCAGAGAAGGAAAGAGTGTGGGAACTGTCCGCATGCTTAGTAGGCTGACAGGCTCATGGAGGCCCTGGCCATATGGGAACCACCAGCTTTCCAACAGCTGCCACCTCTGATTCAAACAGGAAATCTGAAAATGACACCCTCTTTCTCATGGGTGGGGGTGGGCCCACAGGTGGAGTCATTCCAGGTTCCTGTCAGCGAGAGAGATAAACTGGGGGCAGAGAGATTGATGAGGTGCAAGAATGGGAGGGGATTTGAAGAACCCGTATACACTCAGGTGGCTGTGGGCAACCTCATGCCTGCCCAAGTCTGGTCACGACTTGACTGGGCAGGGGGCATGCCTGTTTGAACCTGCTGTTCTCTGAATGGCATCCAGCACATGCGTGACTTCCTGGTGCATGACAGAGGAGGCCCAAGTGAACCATGGGAAGGTGGAGGTGCCAAATCCACAAGGAAGAGGGTGGGATTTTGACAATATATGGCCACTTTGCAAGGAGACCGCTGGCTGCCTTTGTTCACTAAACTGTTTCCCCACCTAGCCCGTATCACCTTGAAATTGAAGAGAGCAAACGCTCCCTCCAAGTTTTCTTTGTGTTTGGGAGCATATCAGCAATTTAACTTTTATTTGGTTACACTTGGTGTGAAGTAATTTATTTTAGAAATCATCTAAGGTCAGGAAATTAAAGACTGCCATTTCATTTTTTTCCTGTAATTTTTGTGGGATAATTTTCTTTCTTGTTTTTGTATTTTGCAAACAAAAACTCAAGAATAGTAACTTTTATATCCCCTCTTGCACAGCAGGCATTGCGGGGCAGCAGGTTGAAACACCACTGGGAATGCCTGCACTTCCTACCAGGATGCCCGCTTCAGCCTTGGCTACTTCTGATCCAGCTTCCTGCTAATGCACCTGAGAACGATGACTTAGGTGTGTAGGGCCCTTTCACCCATGTGGATGACAAGGCTGGAGTTCTAAGCTCTTAGCTATAGAGTCAAACCCTGGCTGTTACAGGCATCTGGGGGAGTGAACCAGCAGTTGAAAGATCTCTCTGTTTCTCCCTCCTTGTCTTTCTGCCTTTCAAATAAATAAATATATTTGAAAAAGAAACACTCTTATGGATAGGCAATTGCTGATTGGCCCCACAATTTCCACTGACGTGACAGAAATCGCTATGCAAAGCATATGGTAAATTGTGGAGGGTGGCTTGGCTTTATGTGAGTGACTCACCACGGAGGACTTATCCATTGGAAAACACAGATTGGTGAAAAGGGAAAGCATAAAACCCTGCTCCAGCTTTTAATTTCCAATTGAAATAGCAAGAATCGCCTTAAAACAGAAGCTTAAAAGGAAATACAAGAGATTTAACTCTAAGACCCCATCTTTCAGGTCCCCAAATCTTCCCATTACAATTTGGAAGTCACAAAGACTGGCAATGATGATCTTCATATATGTGGGTCGAAAGTTTATAGGCAGTAATTCATCTCCCATCCACTGAATGGCAAAATCTAACAGGCAGCAGGCAGAAGCCCAGGAAGAGCCTCCAAGCTGAGTGATGATTTTGTCTCAAAGGCAAAGGCTTCTTTTAGAAATGGCCCATATGGCTCCACTTAGAACTTTTAGTACTGACAGGTAGCTCTGGGGAGCCAGATGGTGACACAGGTAGCTTTCCAGCATCATAAATCTTAATAAAATTTCCAAAAGGGGAAAGTAAAAATGCCAAATGTAACTGGAAACAATTATCCTAAGAATCATGCTCACGAGGGCAGACATGTAGCCTACTAATTAAGATGACGGCATCTCATAGCCGAGTGTCTGAATGGTGGGGGGGGGCGGGGGGGAGACTCCAGTTCCACTCCGGATTCCAGATTCCTGCTGATATCTACTCTAGGAGGCCATAGAGATAGCTCCTATGGTTCAGAGGATCAGACATCCAAAGTCAAGGTTATCAGGCTAGGTTTCTTTGGGTTGCTGTGAGACAGAACCATTCATGGGCTCTGGGTAATTCTTAGCCTTCTGTGGCTCAGAGACATCCATCCAGTCTCTGCCCATCACTGGTCAATTTCATCTCCTAACTTACACCGGCAGAGACCCTGTTTGTAGACAAGGTCACCTTCAGGCCCAAGCAAGGTTAAGACTGGATCCAACCGTTGGGAAGCCACTGCTCAATCCAATGACAAGACATCAAAACTAAACAAGTGTGAACCAAACTTTCACCTTCCAAATTTTTTAGATACCCGAAAGTAGGGTTTCGACCCCAGTGCCTGATCTGGCCTATCTTTCTTGCAAAAATACACACATGGAGACAGCAGAAACACAAAGAAGTCGGGATAAAGTCTACAACACCAGAGACTGAGAACGAGTCAGGTAGCATTTGCCAGAATCTGAACGGACAGCTGCCAATCAGTATCTAGGCTTATGGGACTTACTCGAGAAAATAAACTGATGCTTTCTCACCAACACCTTGCTCCTCTGAAATGAAGACCTTGTCGGTCTGCAAGGAGCAGTTGGCCAGAATAGCCAGGATGGGTTAAAACCACGTCCTGGTTCAATGACTTATTAGGAGAGACCACGCCCAGGTGCAATGGCTCCTTAGGAGGATCCGCAATACTTTGGCCTTACTTGTAGTCTGGGGGATGTGATTGATCTCAGCAAAAGGGTTCCAAGCACAAACAGTGCAGGGGGAAAGACAGCGGGTGGGAAATTCAGCAGGGTCTCCTCTGTTACCGACTCGGGGACCCAGGAAATCTGCAAGTGACAGACAACCACCACCACTTTCCGAGGCCTCTTAACCATCAGGCCAAATGCCTGTCCCAGAGTATCAGTTTAGAATAGAAAGTTAGACCCAGATCAATTGTTCCCCAATTTTGAAACCAAAACAGAAACACTCTTAAAAATGAAATTCTATAAAACTAGTTAGTTAATCATTCAACAGTATTAAACGTCAACAATTCAATGGCAAGGGATGGGTATGAAGAAGCAGACGAAACACTTGCGGTTGTATTCCATAGAAGAAAAACAGATATAATAAGAGAGCAAGTGAATAACCAGGGCCTCTCTGACAAGGTGACCATGTCTGAATGCAGATCTGCAGGGCAATGAAAAAAAAAATGAAAACCTAAAATCAGAGCATTATACACAGTGAGAGGATCCAGTGGCAAAGTCCCAAGACAGAAAAGCCAGGTGTGAGTTAGAAAATTTCCCCAATATTATTGTTGAAGAGATTATCCTTTTCCCATTACATATTCCTGGCATGCTTATCAAAGATACGCATGGATTTATCTCTGGTTTCACTATTCCATTTCACTGAGTACCAAACTGTTGTAATTACGGTAGGATTGTGGCGCATATTGAAGTTAGGCATTGTGATATCTCTGCTTTCGTTATTTTTGCTCAAGAGTGCTTCAGCTACTTGGAGTCTGTTGTGGTTCCATAGGAGTTCTAGATTTGGTTTTCTATTTAACTGTATCTAATTATATGTATTTAATGTCAATGACATTCTAAACAAAATGTCATTGGGGTTTTGATAGGGGTTACACTGAAGTGTAAGGTCACGTTAGGTACTATTGTCATTTTCTCATAATTCTTCCAGTTCGTGAACATGGGACATTGTCTCAACTGTTTCTTCGTTAATTTCCTTTTAAATTTCTATTTATTACAAGGCAGAATGACAAAAAGAGAAGAAGACAGAGATAAGCAGAAATGAATATTCCATCTGCTGGCTAATTCCTCAAATGACCACAAACAGACAAAGGTAGACCAGTTCAAAGTCAGGATCCTAAAACTCAATCTTGGTCTCCCGTATGGATGGCAAAAACCCTAGTATTTGAGCTGTTGCCTGTTGCCTTTTAGGGGATGCCTTAGTGGAAATTCAGAGTTGCAATCAAGCAAGGATTCAAATCCAGGCACTCTGGTATGGATGTGGGCATCCCAGAGGGGCACCATATGCAAATGCCCATTTTTCTGCTTTAATTCCTTTCATTAGTATTCTATAAGTATTCAGTGTGCAAATTTGTCGCCCTATTATTAATTCTTCAGTTTTATTCATTTTGATAGTCTTATAAATGTGGTTTTCTCAACACTCATGGTTAAAGTACACTAATTGACAACTGTTTATCTCTCTCTCTCTCTCTCTCTCTTGTCTAGCATATGAGCTTATCATGATGCCTACTGCCCTTGTTGCTTCCAGATTTTGAGAAATCTGCAGGTAATCTTACTGACAATACCTTATAAGCCATGAATCACTTGTTTGTTGCTTCTTTCAGAGCTCTCTCTTTGTCACTGACTGTTGGCAGTTTCATTATAACACACTTCAGTGTAGGTCTCATCATCCTACCTGAAGTGCATTAGATTGACAGATGCTTCTATTCATTGCTGTAGTTCTTATTTCTTTTTTAAAAAGGTTTAATTAACTATTTGCAAAACAAGTTTTTCTTTTCCTTTTGAAAAGAAAAGGGGCTGAGCAATGGGAAGGGGGTATCTGCTGCCAACCTAGGAGATCATTGGGCCAGAGTTACTGGCAGGTTACTGTCCAAGCCTTCCATGCAAAGTGTAAAACTTCAGTATGCTCCAGAGCTCTGAACAGTTAACATCCGACAGAGTCCACTGGTTGCAAGTCCCTGGTGCTTTAGGCTCTGCCCCCTTCCTGTTCTGATCTGCATTTTATAAAGATGAGGGCGTTGCATAGTTAGTGATTTATCGAGACGTGGATGAATGAAGATTCTCTTCTAGCTACAAGTGATAGCATCCCCAATTTATGTAGCTGTTGCTGGAATACATTACCTCACCTAGCACAGAAATTGGGGGCAGTGTTTGCGAGTGGGTTAACGCAGCACCACAAAATGTCAGAGCTCTGTCTGACTTTGCTGCAAGTCTCTTCCTTCCCATTGTGGTCACAAGACAGCCAACTCCAGGCTTGTGGTCCTCTGTACAAGCTGGGAAAACTCTCAGATGAGCTCCTCTTGCTTCTGCCTGGCGTGCCTTGTCGGATAATGTTGCCAGAGACACCCAAGCCCATGGTGGCTGATGGCAGAGCAACCCAAATGACCATCATTAGACTCCCAGTGTTCGCATCATAGGTATGCACACACATGCACAGATTTAGAGCTCTTTAAAAAAACAGCGGCACTATGACTTCTTAGCAGGCATTCTACCAGGCCTGGGATGGCTCAAAAGGAAAAGAAAAACAAGTGGCTCTTGCAACAACCACAGCTAGAATGGAGAGCGGCTTGTCCCCCAACTCAAGCCCCTTGGCTAACACCAGCATGCATTGTAATTACTTGGAGGCCATTAAAAATATGTTTTTAGCCCAGAAATCCCCAGAGTTTTTCATTCACTGTTGCTGGGGCTGGGCCTGACGATCTGCACTCCTAACCAAGACCTAAATATCGTCCAAATCAGGCTGGCACCATGGTGTAATAGACTAAACCTCTGTCAGCGGAGCTAGCATCCCTTATGGATATGAGTGTATGTCCAGGCTGCTCCATTTCCAAAATAATTCGAGGTTTATGGCCTGAGAAAGCAGCAGAGGATGGCCCAAAGACCGCTGCAGCCACACAGGAAACCGAGGAGAAGCTCCTCGCTCCTGGCTTCAGATTGGCTCAGCTCCAAACTTTGCAGTGTTTAGGGAGTAAACCAGTGAATGGAATGTTCTCTCTCTCCCTCTCTTTCCCTGTCTCTCCCTCTCTTCTTCTTTTTGTGTCACTTTACCTTTCAAATTAAAAAAATTTCAAAAGTGCTGGACTAGCCAATGGATAATGGGGGGGGCGGGAGGAGGGTCAAAACAGTAGTTGTCAAAAGTACTGTTCCAAGATTTTCAGATGCATTGATTTTACTTGTTACAGATACAGACAGACAGAGAGACACAGAGACAAATCTTTCATCTGTGGTTCACTTCCCAAATAACTATGATGGCCACAGCTGGGCTGGTCCAAAGTCGGGAAACCAGGAGCTTCTTCCAGGTTTTCCACAGGAGCTCAGGGACCCAAGTACTTAGGCCACCCTCCACTGCTTTTCTCAAGCCATTAACAGGGAGCTGGATCAGAAATGGAGCAGCCAGGACTAGAAGTGGGGCCCATATGGGATAGTGGCATTACAAGCTAAGTATTAGCTTGATACATCATGACACTGGCCCCTTGGAGCATGATTTTAAACACTCTTGAAGGTCACATTGGGACAATTTCTTGACACAGATAACTCTATAGGCAGTTATGCTGCAGCATTGCAAATGCTCGAAAGATAGGCCAGTTAGACACCAGTGCTCTGGATGCCCAGGGAAGGCATCTGGTAGATGTGGTGTTTCCATGGAAAGTCAAATCAGGAAGCAAGTCAGCTAGGGAATAGAGCTCATCTGACAAAGCAGCAAGCCAGGGCAGAGAGGACACAATGAAGGCAAGAGAGGGCTTGGTCCTCCAGGATGCCTGAAAGTAATCCCCCACAGCCAAAGCATCAACTTGAAAGGGACACCAAAGCCACCCGTTCCTGCAACGGGTGATGCCAACCCCACTCTAAGCTGCTGAGGAAAACCTTTAGCGTGAATGAAGCATGTTTCTTTTCCCAGAAAGAAAGAATCAGCTTGATGGGCAATGGAATCACTTTACACAATAAAAATTTGAAGTGAAGGCCCAGCACCATAGCCTAGCAGCTGAAGTCCTCACCTTGCATGCCCATTATCCCACATGGGCACCAGTTCTAATCCCGGTGGCCCTGCTTCCCATCCAATTCCTTGCTTATGGCCTGGGAAAGCAGTCGAGGATGGTCCAAAGCCTTGGGACCCTGCATCCACTTGGGAGACTCGGAAGAGGATCTGGGCTCCTGGCTTTGGATTGGTGTAGCACTGGCCACTGCAGCCGCTTGGGGAGTGAACCAATGGATGGAAGATCTTCCTTTCTGTCCCTGCTCCTCTACATATATCTGGCTTTGCAATAAAAATAAATAAATCTTTTTAAAAAAAATGGAGTGAAGGGAACAGGGAAAGAGAGATAAAGAGAGAAGAGGAGGACAAGGGAGACCTTTCCACTAATGAGAAGTGCAAGTAAAATATTTTAGTTGTTTTTTTGGATCTTCCTCAGGAATTTGTTTCGTTAAACAGACAGTGGAGCTGGACTTTGTGGGCTACAGAGAGAATGCATCGTTATCTGTCACACACACAAAGCAAACTCTTTGATAAATTCTTTCACTGACTTTAAAATCAAGTGTTCTTCCAGCAGCTTTTGAGGAACTACTTTTCATGTATAGAACACCCGACTAAGAACTACCCAGAGGTGTGGTTGGCATCGGGCAGATGGAGCCAGCCCCACAACCCCATCCTCATTTTTCCTAGTTCCTGTGCCAGCCCTACCTGGAGAGGATGTGACTTACACAATCCTGTTTATGAAGTTCTATCCATCTCACTCTAGTCCCACTGCATTGTTATAGGGAACATTCAGTGGCTGAGGCTCCATTTTTCCAAGAACAATCTCGAAAGCACTGCTGTTTTATTAATAGACTTGTTTTTCTGTAAGACTTCATTTTCTACCTTAAGACACTAGATTTTGTTCTTTCAATCTATTTTAGTGGCAAAGTTACAGTGCAATAGACACAGAGGGAAAGAAGACAGAGGGAGGTTATCCATCTTCTGATTTGCTACCCAAATGGCTACCAAAGGCCAAGGCTGGCCAGGCCTGTTACCAGCAATGCTCAGTGGGTTTTTTCTTCAGCTTAACATAGAAATAAAAAGCCAGGAACAGATTGCAGATAGAAAAGTTTATTTGCAAAGGGACCAGGAAGGCAGGAAAGAAGAGGGACGGGTCAAGTACCTCCTGAGAGAAAGTCAGGAGGTGGGGTGCCTCTTGAGAGAAGAGAGGGAGAGACAACAAAGGTTTGAGGAAGGGTCTTGGGTTTTAAGCCTTGCCTGACCCCTCCTTGTTGGATGGAACCTATAGGTAAAAGGTTCCCCATTGGTAGTCTCTTAACCAGTTAGGAAATGGGTGGCAATGCTTGTGCCAAACACTTGAAGGTGTGGCCAAGATTTCAGCAGGCTTGGACTGTCTCAGGTTGAAGCCAGGAACAAAGAGCTTCCTCTAGGTCTCCCATGTGGATGCAAGGGCCTGAGCCATCCTCCACTGCTTTGCCAGGCACATTAGCAAGGAGCTGGATTGGAAGTGGAGCAGCCAGGTCTCAAATTGCTGCCCAGAAGAGAGGTAAAAACTACAAGTAGTAGTTTAACTGACCACTACTCCACAACATCAACCCCATCCTGATACTAAATTTCAGCTTTGCCCCGAGTGCCCCAAAGTAAATGACATCGAAAGTTCTCCTAGGAACACACTTGCAGGCTGCTAATGTCATCCTTCATGTGTGTGTGTGAATGTGTAACTGTGTGTGTGTACACATGTGCTTGCACATATTTCACCCTGTGTCAAAGCATCCCTAGATGAACACAGTCACTCACTAAATGATCTACCTCTTCTAAGCTGTTGTGCACATCCTTCAGCCACTCCTATGTCTAGAAACCTTTTCATGGTTTCCGTAGGGGCACTGGACAGACTCCTCACCCTCATGCATACTTCCATGTTCTTCAAGTTCAGATTACATCTGTGTGCTTATTTTTCACCTGGTCCCATGACTATCACAGACCTAGGCTGCTCACGCTGCTGTATGCGCACTCCTGCCTGGAGGAGCTCTATTTTTCCCTCCCCTCCATCTGAAACCAGTCCTGAATCCAAGACTGGGAAGGCCCATGGGCAACCTCGGCCAGAGACTGTGTTCTGTTGCTTCACCTCTCAGCTCACACTCATTTGTGGGTTTCACATTCAGCCATAATAGGTTTTGTTTGTTTGTTTTGTTTGTTTTATCCAGTTGTACAGGGCTCATCCCTCTGATTAGTTCTTCATTTCCTTGAGAACCAAACACTGTACCCAGTGCCTGAAAGATTTACCTGGTGACAGACCATCTCTTTTAGGATAAATCTGCCTGCCCTCAACAGTGTGGCCTCCTCTGTGCTTCTGTCCCCCAAAGCATCAAGAGCCTTTTGGCTCGACTTTCTCAAGGCTGCTGTCGGTGCAGAGCTGATGCAGCCCAGCTCCATCTTTGCTCATTGCACCTGTGGGCAGAACAGACATCTGGTGCTGATTGGCTAAGAGCTCAGAAGCAGGGGGCAGAGTGCACTCAATCTTTGTTTAGTATAAGATGCATTTAACCTTAAAAGGCTAACATTTAGTGTAAAACTCATTTTTAAAAATCACTAATTATTGAACTCACCTTAAATGCTTCCGTGACCGTACACTGAGTGCTTTACATGGGCAAGCTCGTTTCACTCCCACAACAATGCAATGAAGCAAGCGCCATCTGACCAACTGAGCTGGGGAGCAAAAACCGATCTGCGAAATTGTGACCAAGGGCACCAATGCTATTGCATGGCACTTGTAGTCCCCTGTCTGTGTGGTCTCCTGAAAGCAAAGGAAATCAACCGCCCCCTTCCTCCTGTCTCTCGGGGAGACATGTGGGACGATAAAGCTGATGTGTTTGAGAAGTAATGGAATCAAAAGGGAGGACACTGGGCCCGGCGGCATGGCCTAGCGGCTAAAGTCCTCGCCTTGAACGCCCCGGGATCCCATATGGGCGCCGGTTCTAATCCCGGCAGCTCCACTTCCCATCCAGCTCCCTGCTTGTGGCCTGGGGAAGCAGTCTTTTGGGACCCTGCACCCGCGTGGGAGACCTGGAAGAGGTTTCAGGTTCCTGGCATCGGATCGGCGCGTACCGGCCCATTGCGGCTCACTTGGGGAGTGAAACATCGGATGGAAGATCTTCCTCTCTGTCTCTCCTCCTCTCTGTATACCCGGCTTTCCAATAACAATAAAATCTTTAAAAAAAAAAAAAAAAAAAAAGGGAGGACACTGAGGAGCTGTGCTATTGTTTAGAGACGTGAGTTCTTCCTACAAAACTCGTGTCTGAGAACGTCACTCCAGGATGCTGCCTGACTCCTATAACTGAACACTGTCTATGCGGCCCATAAAAATAGTTATGCATCCACTGAGCAATTTCAACCTCATACTTTCTCTCTCTCTCTCCAAGAACACCTTAAAGGCCATAGGCATGGGCATACACTTTTATGAGTCTGGAGGAAAAAATGAGTCCTGCTAGCTACAAAATAAATAAATAAATAAAATGAAAACTACACAGAAATGCAGCCCAAAGGAATGCTGCTGCCCCAAGCCTGTCATCCTGCCAGGTCTGTCATCCTGCACAGCGCTTCCCCTCACCACCCATGAGACACAGCACCAGCTCTGATCACCAGCCGCAGACCTCTGTGTGGCTTCTGCTCAGGCACTGCTCCTTCCAGTCTCCTTGAGAACAGCTGTCTCCTTTGCAGAGCAAGGATACCCACTGATGGAGAGGAGGTTCAGCATAGTTGGATTGCAGTACTGAAAATCGCAAACAGCTAAACTTCACTCTGAGAAGACACAAGAACAAGCCACACAGCACTCGATGGGTGGAGATATCGAAGCCCATTCTCAAAGCCACCATTCTAACCTTAGACCATCTGTCCAGGCATCCTGCAGCTGACATTCCGGGTAATGGATGGCTGGAGGTTGTAACCTATGAACATAACCTTCTGTAAACTGAAGGCTGGCCTGGCAAGCCACTCATCCCCCAAGGACAAGTCAAGATGAATGAGGCACTCTGAATTGGAAATGACAGCAAAGGGAGAGATAGCTCGACAGATGGCAGGCACCTACAAATGAAAACCTTTGTAGCAATTCTCTCCTAAGTACAGGCTCTGAACTAACTGAATGACTAAACATCTAGTTATCCAGACAGCTGCAGGAGTAAGAATGTCCTCAACATTTATTTGTTATGTACTGCTTCTCATTTCTCCTTTTTTAAGATTTATTTATTTTTAGTGGAAAGGCAGATATACAGAGAGGAAGATCTTCCTTCTGATGGTTCACTCCCCAAGTAACCACAATGGCCGGTGCTGTGTCGATCCAAAGCCAGGAGCCCAGATCCTCTTCCAAGTCTCTCAAGCGGGTGCAGGGTCCCAAGGCTTTGGGCTGTCCTCGACTGCTCTCCCAGGCCACTAGCAGGGAGCTGGATGGGAAGCAGGGCCGCCGGGATTAGAACTGGTGCCCATATGAGATCCTGGCGTGTGCAAGGTGAGGACCTTAACCACTACGCTATCACACTGGGCCCTGCTTCTCATTTCTTCATTTACGTTTCCTGCCAATCAGATCTGCTGACGATAATTTTATTAGCAGTTTATTGTACATTGTCGACCGTCACGGTTCAGGGCTGTGACCAATTCCTTACAAACCTCCCAGTTGTCTCACCCTTTCCCTCCCTTTGCTTGACTCACTTGCAAAATGTGACAACACATCACACTAAATGCAATAAGCCAGGACGAATGAGAGAGTGCAGACACAAGATCTCCCACAGCAGTCTCAATGGAGACACTAATGGGAGGAGCTATTCATGCACCAATCAACCTTTCAAGAGCTGGGCAAGCAAAGTGAGGCAGCCACAGTGCCTGATTTTAGTAGAAAAAGAAAATACACATTGAAGAAAGCAAGAAAGAGCTGTTTGTGGGTCATACCCCCTGTTTTTGGCCCAATGCTGCAGCGCAAGGAAAACCATGGCCTTATAAACACATGGCATCTACTGTTCTCTCCACAGCCAAGAGGGACTTTGCCCACTGGGAAAAGCACGAGCAGGTGGCCCTTGGCAAGCCCCACTGGCACAACAGACTCCTGAGACCGTTCAGAAGCACTGCTCCTTCTTGCTCAGCTTTCTCCGCTGGGGAGTGAGCCCTCCCACACAGTCATACAGGAGATCATCAGAGACAGCACAGCTGGAGTTGTCTAACCCAGGCCTACAATGATATGGATACCTCCTAGATAATGTAATGTGCTCAATTCTCAGCCTGAATTTTTAGAGCAATTGCTGAACATGTGCATCTCTTAAAAACCAGAATGAGGCTCTGCTCTACATAGAAATATAGATACCCACTAAATTAAATAATCCATATCAGCCACATGTTTTCACAGATTTTACTGGGTATATGGTAAAAAGTCAAAATTATTCAAATTGCAACAATTAAAAAAATAATAATAAACTACATTCCAGAGGCAGGCAAGGTGTGGTTAAGATTCTTGTTAAAGACCTGGTGCAGTAGCCTGGTGGCTAAAGTCCTCACCTTGCATGCACCAGGATCCCATAAAGGTGCTGGCTCTAATCCCAATGACCCCGCTTCCCATCCAGCTCCCTGCTTGTAGCCTGGGGAGGCAGTTGAGGATGGCCCAAAGCCTTGGGACCCTGCACCTGCATGAGAGACCCAGAGGAGTCTCTGGGCTCCTGGCTTTAAAGCAGTGCAGCTCCAGCCATTGTAGTCGCTTGGGGAGTGAATCAGTGGACAGAAGATCTCGCTCTCTGTCTCTCCTCCTCTCTGTATATCTAACTTTCCAATAAAAATAAATCTTGAAAAACAGTTCTTGGAAAAAAAAAAAAGATCCTTGTTAAGACATTACTATCCCATAATGGAACATCTGAGCTCAAGTCCTGTCTCCACTCCCAATTCTAGCTACCTGCTAGTGCACACTTGAGGAGGCAGCCAGTGAAGGCTCAAGTTTCTGCTATCTACATGGGAGATCTAGAGTGAGTTTCTGCTTCCCAGTTTCTGGACAGTCCAGCTTCAGCCATGAAGGGGATTCGGAGGAGTGAATTAAAAGATAAAGGAGTCTTTCTCTCTCTCTCTTTCTCTCTCTCTCTCTCTCTCTCTCTCTCTCACACACACACACACACACACACACACACACACACACAAATGGAAAAACAAACTCATTCAGGTGGAAGTCTCATGTCAGCAGAGGCACACAGACACTACTTTCAGTAAAGCCATTTGAAATCTTTCATCAAATCTTTTATGAAATCCTCAGGAATCACTCAAAGCTAGAAACAAACACATGGGTGCTTTTGTGACTGTTGTTTTTATCCTTGGCATTAAAATATAATCCAGCCATAAACTCCAGGGCCTTGGCAGTAATTCTTGACTACTAATCAGTTATTTCCAATAAAGAAAAGGCCAGATGTCTTTGCTACCCTTACACAAAAACATCAATCTGACAGAGGTTAATCTATCACAATTAGGCAAGGTTTCATTATGTATGTGGAATCATCCAAATCAAAAACTGCTTTGTGTCTTGTGTATGTCTCTGGCAATTGTTAAGAGCTTATGAATGTATGTGGCATAGTTGGATGCAGGATCTTGTGTTTATTAGAATATCTCCAAATGGTGCCTTTCTTCTTGTAGACTAAATTCAGTCTCAACTTTTCTTACTAGAGTTAGTTCATGTTAGTTTCTCTTTTGAGCCGATATTTACATTTAATATATGTGGAATCTTTTGATATTTTAAAAATTGCTTTGCTTATTTGAAAGGGAGAGAAAAAGAAACTCCTCTCCTAGGTCAGTCTCTAAATGGCTGCAACATTGGGGGCTGGAGCCAGGAGCCAGGAGCTTGCTCTGGGTCTCCCACGTGGGAAATTCAGCCACCACCACTGCCTTCCAGGGGTAGGAAGGTACATTAGCAGGAAGTTGGAAACAGAGAAGGGAGCTACAGATGCAGGCAACTCAAATGTCTTTACTGCTGCAACAAGTTCCCACCTCCAGGTATCACAGTATGTGGATTCTAACCCTAGAGACAGCCAGGGAGCACACGGAACTCCCTCTGAACCCTCATGCTACTTGCTTCAGCTAATTCTTCAGCTGCACCACCTGCAAATGGCAGGCTGGATCAGAGCTCTCCAGAGAAACACAACCAAAAGGCCTTATGTACACAAACATCGAGAGAGAGAGTTGTAATAAAGAATTTGCTACGTAACTACAGAGGTGGGGAACTGCAGCCAGCTGCAAACTCAAGAGAAAGCTGATGCTGGAGTTGCAACCCAAAAGCCAGTATATATCAGACCCACAAACACCAACATTTCCATCCAAGTCCAGAGACAAGAAAAGTCAGTTGTCCTGGCTCAGGAAGATCAGGCACGCGGTACCCTCTCTTACTTGGAAGGACAGCAGCCTTTTCTTTTCTTCTTTTTTTTTCTTTAAAGATTTATTTATTTTTATTGGAAAGGCAGACCAGATTTTACAGACAGAAGGAGACAGGGAGAAAAATCTTCCATCTGCTACTCCATTCCCCAAATGACGGCAACAGCCAGAGATGAGCCAATCTAAAACCAGGAGGCAGAAGCCTTCTTCAGGGTTCCAATGTGGGTACAGGGTTCCAAGAATCTGGGCCACCTCTGCTGCTTTCGCAGGCCAGCAGGGAGCTGAATGGGAAATGGAGCTGGCAGGACACGAACCAGTGACCATATGGGATCCTTGAACTTGTAAGGTGAAGATTTAGCCATTAAGCTATCATGCCAGGTCTAGGACAGCAGCCTTTGTTTGTTTGAGGCCAACAGCAGGTTAGAGAAGGGCCACCCTCATAAAAAGGGGCCACCTACTCTGGTCAAGTCATCAGAGGCTAATACCAGCCCAAAACACCCTCAGTGCCAGACCCAAAAGAATGCTGGACCCAATATCAGAGCACCCCCTCACCCAGACAGGTTGATGCATAAAGTCAACCATCACAGAAGTTAAGCCAGTTATGTAGAGTCCCAGTCCCAACTCCACGTACAAACAACCTTCTCTACTCAGGGAGTCCTAGCGAACTGCAGGCTCGAGACCAGGCTGACACTCCACTCACTTCTTCTCATGGCAATTTGTGTCTGTCAAGTTCTCAAGCCTCACAGTGTGTGTGTGTGTTATTATCAAATCCCCAAATGCTTTCTTCTACTTACTTTCCCAGTTTCTTCCGGAGGACTCAAGGGAAACCTCCCTAGCTACCCTGATTTTCTGTTGAAACATTCTGGGCCTTCTCCACTATTCCATGGCCCAGCTCACATCTAACTTCATTTTCTACGAAGAGGCTATGAACAGAAGACAAGCCAAGACCACATGTCCAGCTGCCATTCCACTGCCTAAACCCAAGAAAGCGCAGCGAAAGACCTGGGCCTCTCCCGTGCAGGTTTTACACAGTACAATGAGCTTTGGGCTTCCAGTACTGAATGCCTCCTCTCCTTCCTCCCCGGAGCCCTTAGAGTCCTCCCTTTTGGAGAACAGCTGGATGCTTTCACAGTCCTCTACCATCAGAGTTGATGCTACGGAGCTTGATGACCCATCCCCTCCTCCTCACACAAGTCAGGGCTCAGAGTGTGACTGCTGTCATGTGCCTGCCATCCTCACCTCTCTGGAAGGCTGCCGGGAGCTTGTGTCACTCCTCCCGGAAGCCTTCTCAAATGTCAACATGGCACTTAGCACAGCAGACCCCCACGGCCTCCTCTAAGCCAGCAGTGTCTTTATCTACAAAGACCCAAAGCAAGAACGAAAATCTCGGCTTCCTCAGATGGTAAGAATAGCCCATGTACATGTGGGGGCTATTCTGAAACAAAAAGACACCTCTCCCTACAATTGCAACAGATAGCATATTGTCATCTGGAAGAGTAATTTATTTCCAGTAATTGGCTCTACTAAGGGGCATTTTTTTGGTGTCAAATTCCTTAAATAACTAGGGGCCTGCTGTAGCTGGCACTGACCCCAGGGAGGAAGGAGTGAGCGAGCAAGGTAATTAATTGACTTACTTCTGATTAATGCATTCCAGTTTTTCTCTATAGCTAGTCTGCTCTCTCAATGACGAAATTGCCCAACCCTATGGTCTCTCTTTCTGAGGATCTAATTCATTTCAAATAATGTGAGAAATTCGAATGACAAGCCAAGGAGTTGGTTGTTTGACAAGAACCCTGGGGGCCACACCTTTCCTGAATGCCCCATACATCTCAGAAGTCCATTTGGGAAAGTGATTTTGCTCAGTGCTTAGCCACTAGGGTCTTAGTAGACACGTGCTTTAGAAAAAAAAAAACTTTAAGTCTCTTGATTCATTGAAACACTATGGATCTTAAAATAAGTGGGTTAGATGAGTTTGCAGGAATAGAAAGGGAGGGTGGGGAGCAAGGAGAGAAGAAAGGAAGACAAGAAGATCATAAAAGCATTATGAGTCTCCCCCACCTCCCTGCAACACACCAGAGAAGCTATCTTGGGTCACACACAACCAATCTGTTCTCAGGCCAAGGTGTGCCATAAACTGCCGACACTTCCTTTTTGGCTATTCGTGGTGCTTTGTGAACAGTTTTCTCTGTCTTTCTAATTGTTCTTGTCCAGCTCAATTTCATGGAAAAGACTAATTCCATCATTAGGAATCCCCAATGGGGCCCTTCATCACCCAGAACTCATCTTGGCAAAAATCTCTAGAAATTGTGTTTCAAAAGACCTAGACCCTGAGCAGGCACCATAAACCAAGGGAAGCAAAGATCTCCCCACATTCAGAATCTCAATTTCAAGTAAACAAGGGTGCTGAGATGGGGTGATTTAGAAAAGAGAAACCAAGGGACAGTTTGGGGCTAAACCAATGCACCCATCCCTGTGCGAGACTGGGATTGTTGGTATCGAGCACCACCTAATGGTGCACACAAAAGCCATGGCTGGTGGGCCTGCCTGGCAGGAACTCAAGCACAGTACCCACCAGTGAGAGTCAGGGCAGGGAGTAACCATGTTAGGATGCGCCATGACACTAAGCATACAGGTACTGCGACTGATTCTGTGGGGAATTTTGGGCTCACCCCAGTGGAACTGCCATACTAGCTGCTTTGCTCAAGGCCTGAGGGTGGTAATGTGCTGAGCTAGGCATGGCCATGGAACTTACCAACACTCAAGTGGTAAATATGGGCAACAGTGTTTTTTCCTTTTAAGGGATTGATCCTGTTGATTCTAATTTAAGAAGAGCATGGCAGTATTAGCTTTCATCAGCCTAAAGATGTGTACGTGAGGTCTCTGTCATACTTCAGCAGAATGGGGAGCCACTATTATCAGCTTAAAAGTTAGTCTTCTGTAGATATCGCGAGAGTTGGGACTAGAGCCAGGCCAGGCTAGGCCAGACTGCAGCATCTGATGTCAAGCCCAAGTTGGGTGACAGGTTATGCTGAGCTGGGTCAGAGCAACCACAGGCATGCGCAAGACCTGCACTGGGAGAGAACCTGGTTAGGGAGCTAAGGGCATGCCCCTGCTGGGCTGCAGTTCCCACTGGTGAGCATGAGAGCTAGAATGGGTTTGGTGATCTGGATTGGACATGGCTGTAGTATCCCTCAGCATGGGGTGTGAACTGGGTCTGGGGTATACCAGACTGGGCTAGGCTCTAGCACCCACTGAACCACGTTGAGAGCTGGGTCTTAGGGTGAACCAAGCAGGGTTAGGCTGTGGCACCCAGCAATAAGAACCAGAATGTGTGTACTGTGGTTGGATAAGACCACTGTACCTACCAGCACAGGAAGTAGGCAAGTCGCACTGGGCCAAGAACTCACTGGTGTGTGTGAGACCTGCCCCTGGGAGCTGCTTGGGAAATCCTCTGTCAGGATGTAGTCCCTGCTTGCCGAGTGCAAGAACCAAGGCTGGGAACATCCCAGACCAAGCCAGGTTACAGTACCTGTCAGCATATGTGTGGGTCAGGTCTAGCGGTAGGCCAGGCTGGGCCAGTTTACAACACCCACTGGCAGATGTGAGAACCAGGATGGGGTTCGGGACAGGCCAAGTTGGGCCACAACACCAGCCAGTTCACATTAGGGCCAGGAATGGGGGCTGGCTGGGCCGAGCCAGGCTGAAATACCCACCGGTGATTTATCGAGGTGAGATGAGCCATGCCAGTCTGGATCACAGCTCCCACTAGTACACATAAGACTCAGGATGGGGGTTGAGTCCAGTAGGGGAGTTGTGGAGATTTCCCTGCTGGACTACTGGTAAGCATGAGAGATGAGAGCTAGGGCTGGGGGCAGACCGGACAGGGCAGGGCTACAAAGACCATTGGCCTGCATGTAAGCTGATAAGTTAGGTGGAGAGCCAAGCTTGCTTAAGTGACTGAATTCAGTGGGGCATGCATAAGCCAGAACAAGCTCAGGGTGATTTGGCTTTGCCACAGCATCAGTTAACAGGTACTAGGAATTGAGAGAAATCCTGGCAAGTTAGACTGTAGAACAACATGGAAAGTGCCAAGATCCAGGGCTGGGAGTGGGCCTAGTAGGGAAATTGTGGGCACTCCTCTGATGGGCTACAACTCCCACTGGTGAGCATGAGAGCCAGGGCTGGGTGCCTCTCTGGCTAGACAGGCAGTGGCACCCACCAGCATGAATGTGGGCTGGATAGTGGGATCAATTGGGCTGAGCTAGGATCCAAGGTCTATTGATACATACAAGAGCCAAATAGGATATGGGACAGATTGAACCAGTCTTCTGCATAAATCAGCTTGCACAGGAACTAGGGCTGAGGGTGGGCCTTATGGGTGGGAGTTATGGAGGATAGTTCCCACTGGGCTGCAGTTCCCACTGGTATGATGAGGGCCAAGTGTGTGGTGGGTAGGATTAGGTTGGGTCATAGTATCCATTGATTTGTGATCACCACTGCTGGGTCAGGAATGTTGCTCTTTCTCTCTTCCCTGTCTCGCCCGGACCTCTCTGTATCCTTTTGACATTCACTCCTTACAAAGGCCTTCCACTCTCCAATTAGCAACTATGAGCTTTGTCCCAGGGAATGAGGGTAGAGAGAGAGAAGGCCCTGGGCAAGAGGGAAATTCTGTATCATTGTTTATCACCGATAAACCCATGATGCTCTGAAAGAAAAATGATTTTAAGATCGCTGCATCTGGCTTTAGCCATTTGGAGCACAGTCAGCCATGCGGTTTTAATATTTTTTCTGTTTAGCTGCCTGTGAAGTTAATAGGTAGATGCAACAGTGGAGTTGAGTGGGGTTCAACTCTGGACTGCACACAGAGCTTCTAAAAAAGAATGTCACCCGTTAAGATTGAAAGAAAAAAATCCAATTAAGTATCACTTTTCCCTGCTGCTAGATTGACTGGAGCCCTGGAAGGAATGGTAATGACACCCCATGAACATCCAGGACAATCACCACGCCTCCTCTCCCTGAATCACACCCTGGCCAGCAACAAGACAGAATGTGCAAGAATTTCTAGGCAATCGCCGTCTGCCCCACCCCTACCCCCAACCCTCATCCCAGGTTTTAGCTGTCAAGCAAAATTACCAGGAAAAGCAGAAGGTGATGAGGCTCAGGCAGTAAATTCTAGAAGAATCACATATCATTTATTCTGTTTTTCTTTTTCAGAGTGGAAGTCGTCAAGGTCAGCACAACAGATTACACACAACTTTTTCCCCCAGAGACGCATCTTGTGGGATCGGCTGCCAGAACTCAGGTACCTGTCTGGGAGCCCTGTGCTGTAATTAAGATACATGTGCTAGGGTGGGGTGAGGGGATGCCTAGGGAGCGTCTGACAGACAGCTTGGCTGCCAAGGAAGTGTGTGTTGCCAGAGGCAGGTGCTCAGTGTGAGATGGAGCCCCTGGCAATGTGAGGCTTTGCCACCACCACACCTGGGACCCAGGCTGACTACAAAGCATAGTGTTAAATTAAATAGTTTCAAGACACGTACAAAACCGGTATTTGATTTAGAGTGCTGTCTCTCCTTTCAAAGAGGAGGATGAAAGGGTCTTCCCCAGACAGAGCTCCTGCCTCTGGTTCTAGCCACCTGCTCCCAGCCCCATCAGGGAATTCTTTCCGGCTCAGGCTGACTTAGGACTGACCTTGTGTGTTTTTGGCCTCAAGAATATGAGTCTGATCCTCAGCCCGAGTCAAACTCAGGGGCACGACTGTGATGGGCTGAATCAGGTACTTCCAAGAGCTGTGTCTGAAAGTCCTTGCCTCCTATACCTCGGAATCCACGGTATTTGGAGACAGAAGGCGTTAAAATAAAGTCATATTATAGGTGACCTAGGATCCTGCCGGTGGAACTGGGGGATTGTGATGCACATGTGTGTCCCACTTTGTCCCAGTGCCCAAGGCTCTGGTGGCAGCTGGAACACGGCTGGCGATCAGCCACCTGCCCCTGGCACACCAGCCATGGATTGAGACATCAACATGCATTTGTCAGGCACTCTGCTCACCCCACACTGGCTCTGCCTTCCAACAGGCTCTTTCTTCTGCCTGGTATCATTTGCCCCTCATTCACAAAACCTCTGACAGTCCTTCACAGAGATAACACAAAAGGGGTGAAAAAAAGTGGGGAGAATGCCAGAGAGTGATGGCTACAGATCAGAGTGGGTCATGGCAGCCAGCCACCCCACCCAGCTTAGCTCCCCTTCCCTCCGACCAGTTGGCACCACGCTCCCAACCAGCCCCAAGTGTGCTCGTATCCTCCTTTTTCTCCTCCCTGTGGGTGACGGTCTGTGCTTGCCAATCATCTAACAGTAAAAGACAGCTGCGTAAGCTGTGTAAGCAAAGCTGGGGGGACTGTGCCCCCAGTTTCAAATGCTGAGGATTCTGTGGCATGGAAAGGCAGGCCTCTTCCCAAACTGCCAAGGAGCCAGGCCACATGGTCCCCTCCTACCACGTCTTGGGGGGGGGGGGGGCGCGTCTCAACTCATCCTCTTAGGGCCTGAGCGGGGTGAAAGTCAGGCTTTTCATCCACTCCGCAGTCGAGTGGAAATCTGCCCTTCAGGAGGCTGGGGGCCAGGACAGAGGAACTGTCCCCATTCCCAACCCCAGAGTCTTTTTTTTTTCTAATTAGTATGAAGAGATTTCGTGTGTTCCATAGCTGTAGTTTCAAGAAGATAATCACACTTCCCTCCCTCCCCTGCTTGTCCCTGGGCCCCTCCCTCCGACCGTCTCATCATCAGTTTTCACACGGATGCACAGAGTCACAGGCTTGGTTTGCCGAGTAATCATAATATTCAATAAGTAAAAAGCAGAAGACCGCAAGATGGCATTTCCACTGAAAGTCTCACCCCAAGGGGAGCACTCCAGTCCTGCACTTCCGGGGGGTTCTATATGAGCTGCCACACAGTGAAGAAAACTTACGATGTTCGGCTTTTTGACACTGTCAGGAGGAATCTTAAAGTCTTGGCCTTAGGGTCCTTGATGCATGTTATCTGCCAAGAGAGTTGAGTCTGGACAGTGAAGTGTGCGCGTGTGTGTGTGTGTGTGTGTGTGAGAGAGAGAGAGAGAGAGAGAGAGAGATGGACAGAAGGAGGGAAAACCAGCAGAAAGGGCACAGGATAAACACATCCTTCACCGCTGAGCATCTACTTCAACTCATTGGCTCCAATGAACCCAGCTCACCCCAGGCTCAGGTCCCTGAAAGACCCGAAACAATCTCAGATACAGGCAGCATCACTAGAAACCCATGAAGCCCGCCTCCCTCCTGCTGGCAATCAGGGCTCTGCGCCCCAGTCCCCGGGGCTCCCTACCCCAAAGAGCACACAAGGAGCCCCAAGGCACCTTCGGAGCTAGGTCCATGCACACCGATCCCAGCAGCATAGATGAGAAGAGACACTGGATATAGACTCAGGACCCCAGTGGACCTCAGAAAACAGGAGGTCGAGGAGAGGGTGCCCACCTCTCAGGGCAGCCCTGTCACAATGAAGCCGGCCAAGGCCTCTCCTGGGCTCAGCCCTGAGCAGCACAGCCCTGTGTACCCACTCGCCTCTCTCTCCCTGTAAGGTCTGTTCCCTCCTAATGCTCATAGTTGGCAAAGCCCATCCATTCAGACTTCATGCGCAACACAGATAACAATGAAGAAGGCCCTGGATCCTAGAGTAATGACTCCCCACCTGCTCTCGTTGGAGTGCCATCCATTTTCTTGAAAGATCATTTAAATTCATTTAAATGATAAATGTTCATTCACAACAGCCACCAAGGTGAAAATAACCCAAATACCCATCACAAGATGAATGGGTAAACTCCAAGCGATGCAGAAGACACGCGATGGTCTGTTCAGACATGTAAGGAAGGGAATCCTGTGACAGGCTACAGCATAGGTCAAACATCACACCAAGCCAAGTAGTCCAGACATGGTGACAAAAGGTGGGTATAATTCCACTCATGGCAACTACTCAGAACAGGCAAATTCACGGAGACAGAAAGTACAACAGTGGCTACCAGACTGGGAAGAGAGGAGAACGTTGAGTTTCTATTTCACGGATACCAAAGTCTCTGCTTGGGATGATGAAAAAGTTCTAGCAATGGGTAGCAGTGTTGATAGCATAGTAATGGAACTTGCTAGATGTCCCAGCAGCATATACTTCAATGGTTAAAATGGCAGGTACCATGTTATAATGTTACATGTTGCCATCATTTTGTTTTGTTTTGTTTTGTTTTTAGCAAAAGATAAAATATCACATAGCACCCCAAGTGTTTCTGGAAGAGAATGACAAACAAGCAAAATGATATCCAGAAGTCAACTGTCCCCTCTCAAAAGACAGACACCAAATTACAAACCACTTAAGGCCGACACTAAGGCACACCTCACTGCCAACGCAGTCCCAGATACGCCCAGCCCCAGCAGGTGCCATGGGTGGAACAGTCTTCTGAGTTCCCAGCTCGCGTTTGAGCATGAACCGAGGCCTCTGCGCCCACATTGCTCCTCAGCAGACACAGACACTGTCCTGGCACTCTGGAAATGATGACAAGGCACACCCAGTGTCCTGGCACTCTGGAAATAACGACATGGCACAGATGCCACAGCAGAGGCGACCATTCCTTAGTCACCTTACATGCAGCAGTATTTTTTAGCCAGGTCTTACTGCCACTGTGGAGGGGGGAAATGAGGCCATCATCTCATTAATTTTTATCTCAATTGTCTGAGCAGCTGCTTGACAGCCACTCTCCCTTTTGTCTATGGAAATGTGACTGTTTGGAGCAGTGAGATAAGACACAAACAGGGACACAAACGGGGAGCTTCCATCAGTGTACCCGGTTCAGCTCAGGAAGCATTCTGTGCCTTTCCCACCACCCTGCTTCCTCCTTCAACTTTTTTTCCTCAAGGTGTGGCCCCTGAGACCATCTCCCAGGCCACTGGGTAAGAACACCTACACCTGTTCCCTGGGGTGAATAAATGGCCTGTGTTCACTGCCTGTGGTTATTGAAAACAGGTTGCCAGGAATTTGCATAGCCAAAACCAACAGAAATCCAACCTCACTCAGGGCAGAGCACCAGGTGTCTAGAACCTGATCCCCAGGATAGAAATCCAGGTATTCACAGGGCCCATAGAGCCACCTCTCCCTGGGGTCTCCAGACAAGTACATGTCCTTTGCCTGTTCCAGCTCCTGATGGTTGCTGGGGTCCCACAGCCAGTCTCTTAGTGCCTGCTCTATGCCCTTTTTTCCTTTAATGGTTTGTATTGATTTGAAAGGCAGAGAAACAGAGAAAGAGATCATTCATCCATGGCTCACTCTCCGAATGCTTAAAACAATCCCAAGTCAGGAGTTTCCACATGGCTGGCAGGGACCCAGTTACTTTGTGCCATCACCTGTTGCCTCCTGGGGTATTCATTAGCAGGAGGCTGGAATTTTAAGTAGAATCAGGATGCGAATCCGGGCACTCCAATTATGGGATGTGGACATCCCAAGCAGTTTACTTCACAGCTGTGCCAAAGGCCTAATGGTAACATGCAAAGAAGGGTGGGACAGAGGTGACTGCTGCCTTTTAAAAATGTAAATCTACAGGCCCCTGTCTGGGGACTCCAATTTGGCTGGTCTGGGGTTGGATCCAGAAATCAGAGTGACAGGCCCTGCAGAGGCCGTGTTTAAGGAGCCGCGAATAGCAGGGAAGTTAAGAGGCTTTGGGGTTTGGCCCACAGAGCAGCCCATATTCAACCAAGGAACACTGTGAATTTCAAAGGCTGCTCAACTGCCACCAAATCTTCAACTTGACTCCAAGGCCATACCCGGCCTCTCCTCTTGTCACCGGCCTTGCCTGGCCACTCTGCTGGATGCAGACCCTTGTGCCTCCTTGGGGGCTGTGTCTGACCTCCTCAGTTCTCCTGGATGCCTCTTTCACTGCAGTTAGACACTCCAAAGCTTCTCCCCTATTTCTGTTTCCAGATCCAGCCAGCTCCTCTGCCAAGCCGAACTTCCTCTAATGCTTTTCTCCTTTGATTTGCCCCAGATCCTTAATTTCCCTTTGCTATATGCCAGGAATATAGTCTTAGGACTAGAAATAGAGTCTGGAACAAAATAGACAAAAAAGTCAGCCCTCATACGTCTGCATGCCACTGAAGAAGGCAGGCAATAAATAAATGAGAAAAATATGAACTATTCAGTCAGTGGTAACTGCTATAGAGATAAACACAGCAGAGAAAGAAGACAAGGAATTGAGGTGGCAGGGGTGGGGGTAGGAATGTTGTCACTGTGAACAGAATAGCAGTCCTGGAGAAGAGGGCTTTGGAGGGATGGAATCACACACATAATGAATTGCCCCTCCAGAGCGAGCGGTCCAGGCAACGAGAATGACAACAGCAAAGAGTCCAGGTGCAAACGCATGCCTGGCACATGCTTGGCCCAGCAGGAGGGCCAGTGTGGCCATGAGCAGCCCACTGAGCAATGGCAGCCCCTGCTCAGAATTCCAACTGTGTTCACTGTCTGGACAGTCCATTTAGGCTGCATGCTAGGCCACTGCCGGTACACTAACTCTCCAGCTGCTCTGAGTTCATTCTTTGCCTGCTCGTTAATTCCTAGAGATCAAGAATCCAGAATACCTTTGCACTACCACTCTTGTCCCCAACCATGAGCCTCCAGCTGTTGAAGAAGAGCCATTGTCTTCTAGAACCTGACCCAATGTATATGAAAGGTCATCAAAACATTCACAAAAAATGTGTAGTGTGAAAAGAAAACCTATGCACGCATGTCATGATTGGATTGGAAGGGCCATGCATCACAATAACTTTGCCTTTTAATTCTATTTTCCATGAATTTTTTACAGAACTTAAGTGTGTATATATATATATACATATATATGATATACTCACACAGAGACATATACATGCAAAAGCAAACTGCCAACTTCTCCAACTTACTGAGCTATTCATTCATCTCTTTACCTAAGATTCTTCCACAGTGGACCAAGTTCCCTCAGATTTACAAATTCACTTTCAATACATCAGTGTCCACTGAGGCTGACTTGGCTGAAATGCCTTCCACAAGGACACTACGTTTAGCAGCTCCACCAGCAGCTAAACTTACCCTGGCAAGAATAAACCAATGGCAAGGTATTCATGGGCGATCTAAAATGTGCTGCCAAACACTGATCCTGGTATTACCAGGGGGATGGATAGAGCCAACAATTAACATCTTCTCATCATTCCTTGCTAGCACTTTATAAATTCTTAACTGATTTTAGCTCTGCCTTATAGATGCATAAATAAAGGTGGAACATCACTTGCCATGATTCTTGAGAATAAGGCATAGGCAGGTCTTGGGTGAGGTTTTGGGAAATCCAGAACAATAACTTTCCACTTTTTCTACCTGGGTCTTGAGCAAATTAAGAAATAGATGTTAACCCAGACAGGAAATCTGACCTTGGGCAGACAAGCGCTAAAGGTGAAGACAAAAATCTCCTTTGTCTAGGAGTAGAGGAAGGATTGGAGCAGAAGGTCCTGTCTCCAGACCGACGCCTCAGGAGCGTCCATGCTGTGCACTCTTTATAGACTTGGGTTTCCTGTTCTCTCCTTGGTCCATGTCACCTGAATTCACATCTGTCAGTGCTGCCCCACCCCGCCCCCAGGCAGGAATAGCAGACACAATCTCCCTGGCAGGTGAGTTCCACAAAGCCTCCCTAACCACTGAGCACACCCCATCAGCCCAAACCCTCTGCCATGCAAGACCTCTGCTCTCTCTCCCTAGCTGGTGACTGCAGCCTGCTAATAGCTCCCTTGCATGGCAAATCTCCTTCTGCAAGGCTCCCTTCTCCTGGTGGGGAAAAGGGTGCCTGCCTCACATCCCCCTCCCACACGAAACTTTCTGCTATTCCACCCAGTTAAAGACAACCGTCCCAGCTTACTGCAGACATCTGCTTTAAACAGAAGCAACTCGGCTTCCAGCTGCATTCAACCTTCCTGCTCCCAGAGAGCTCCTTTCCTTTATCTTTCTGTAGCCAGACTGCTGACAGAAGTGTTGCTTTTGTGGCTTAAAGAGCAATCTGTTCACAAAAGTCAGCTCAGACTCCTGTCTCTAAGAAAACAGAAAGGGGCTGGCAGTTTTTCTTTTTAATGGCCATGGCTCACTCTCATGCCAACCACTGCCTTCTAGCCCCAAAAGTTTTTTCAAGACAGAGTAGGAGTTTCATCAAGTCTGCAACACAAATCCAGGTCCCATCTCTGTGTAAGCAGAAAGAACAGACACTTGCCTGCTCCCCCTTGACCTTCACAGAATCTTCACACCCTGACAGGTCGGTCCACAAGGTGCTGTGCTCCAACACACCCAAGGCGGACTATACATTCTATTAGTAACAACACCTCCAGCTGCGACTCTCATTTTTGGACTACATATGGTCTGAAAGGCACAAACACAATAGAAATGAAGTAGTCTTGGAGAAGAGAAGTTAAAGAAGTAGCTCTAATAGCGCTGTCTTGGTCCATTTGAGCTGACAGGACAAAACGCCTTGGACTGCGTAATTTCTAAATGGCAGACGTTCATTTCTCACAGTTTCAATGGCTGGGAAGGTCAAGGTGCTGATAGATGCAACGAAGCACCTTTAATGTGTCCCCAGGTGGTGGGAGGGGGCAGACAAGTGAAGTGGAAACTGACCTGAATGTGGGTAAAGAACAAGCTCTCAGGCCTTGGTGCGTTAGCCTAGTGACTAAAGTCCTTGCTTTGCATGCACCATATGGGCATTGATTCATATCCTGGTTGTGCCACTTGCCATCTAGCTCCCTGATTGCAGCTTGGGAAAGCAGTCTAGGACAGCCCAAAGCTTTGGAACTCTGCACCCACATGGGAGATCCAAAAGAAGCTCCTGGCTCCTGACTTCGGATTGGCTCAGTTCTAGCTGTTGTGGCCACTTGGGGAGTGAACCAGTGGATGGAAGATCTTTCTCTCTGAATCTCCTTCTTTCTGTAAATCTGACTTTCCAATAAAAATAAGTAAATAAATAAATCTTTTTAGAAAGTAGTTCTCCTGCAGGACATGCTGGTAACATAGCAAGGAATCAGGTTTCTAAGGGATAGTGAAGTCAGTTAAGAGAAGAATGTAGAGGATAAAAAAAGGAGATAAGGAAATGTTGGCTCTAAAAACTTGGGAAGTTCCCGGAAGTATGGAAGCCCAAAATCCAGCCACTGTGTCTTTGCCTCTGTTTCCCCACTCACTTGTCCCTACTAGTGCTAAAAACAGCTCACACAACTGCTCCACAAGACATGGAGGCAGGGGGAACAACCAGGACCTAGCCATTCTGAAGGGACCGAAGCCGGTGGGTCCCTTCCACAAGTGGCTGTCTGGTGGTTCAGTTTCTGCAATGCATATACTGTTGGTCTCTTCTGTACCATTCATGGGGACCTGACCCTCACAACACCATCACTTCCTACAAGCCCTGGCTCTCAGGATTACTGCCTCAGACATTAACTTTCAACCCACGCACTCTGGAAGGATGCTGAGGCCACAGCGTGCCCTGCACTGTCCACCCTCAACTTTCCCCCTTGGGTCAACAGTCAATTCTTTGAAAGCCCTAACTCATCTACTATTTTTGCTTCATGATTCAATTTACTCACACATACAAGTGTTGATTTCAAACTTTACCACTCCTCCAAAATTCCAAGTCCCTGGGTCGTGTTCAAGTATACTTCCATATTCCTTTGTCCTCTGACCCGCAAGTCTGTGGCTCAACAAGGACCACCCAGAGGAGCTTAATGTTGCTTAGAACTGAATTTCTCATCTGTGAAGAGAATCACTGTGTCAGAAGAGTGATCTGGGGCTCCCAGACTCTTCTTGCTTGAGGTGCCCTGAAAACAGGGTGCCATCGTATCTTTGATCGGATTAGCAGTCTTTCTCCCGTCAGCAAGGCCATGAGACGACCATCACACGATCAAGAGGAAAAATGAATGCAAACTCACTTTACAAAACAGTTGATCTAGTGAACTCCTTTACTAGAAAGTTCCCATAGTATTTTGAAACTATGTACTTGAAATATTCATTTTTGCATATATGAAGGTATGGACTTCCACACCCAAAGAAGGTCTTTGCCCAGGACCAGTGCAGTCAATGCAGCAGGTGAGGTCATCACTTGTGACACCAGCATCCCATGTGAGAGCCGATCTGGTCCTGGCTGCCTCACTTCTAACCAGCTCCGTGATCACATGCCTGAAAAGGCAGTAGGAGATGGCCCAAGTGCTTGCACTCCTGCACCCACATGAGAGACCTGGATGGAGTTTCTGCCTCCTGCTTTGGCCTGGCCCTAAGTCCCAACCATTGGGACCCTTTGGGAAAGGAATCTACAGATGTAAGGTCTCCCTCTTTCTCTCCCTGTCTCTGTAACTCTACCTTTCAAATAAAAAGTAGAGAAATATTTTTTAAAAAAAATTTAAAGTTATTTTAGTGACAAAATCCTTCCCTATGATCATTTCCTAGACATGTTATCATGTGTTTATCTGTTAAGATCACGTGCAACCCGCAGGCACAGAATGCGAATAACCACAGACATTGGGTCCGGACTGTGATTTGAGTATTGGCTACAAGGTCATCTCCGTTTTCCAAACCATGCTAGAGAAGACAGAGCTGAGATGTCGCTTTTCAGAACACATGCTTTTCTCATCTGATGAGCTTAGAGTAAGGTATTTCACGTGCCGAAACCTTCTGCCCTCACGTTCTCTCACTCCCACAGGAAACAGCTGTGCTGAGTCACAGCGGCCGAGATAAGAAAGACGCTTTCGCTCCGCAAATGAAGTTAGTCACCGGTTTCCTAACTGCATCTGCTTTTGACAGCCTTGATGGACAAAGATTTCGGGGGAAACTGTATACAGAGAAAATAAATTGCCAGTTGGTCGCTTTCCAAGCCTGGCACCCTCCAGGAAAGGAGCAGCTCAGCCTTACTCAGCACACGGCACATCCGGCAGCTTGCTTCTTTATTTAGCTCCCTTTAAAGTTCAGCAGCATTTCACTTTTTTTCTCAAATTCCCCAAACATCCTAAAACATGCCAGCCATGCATGAGAGAATTCTGAATAAATCCTCCAGCTAGAGGTCAAACCCTGAGACTCCATGGTCCTCGTGCTCAGACCCAACAGGGCTGGACGCCATGCCACGTGGAAGGCCGTCAATGGGAGCCTGCAAATCTGACTCCATTTCTCTGAGGTCCTTTTCAAAACCCATGTGGGTTGATGAAAACGAATCCCATGTGATTCACAGAACTATTAGAAGCTGAAGAGGAAGAGCTAGTGACCTCAACCATTCCTTTCTTCAAGCCTCCCTATGTCAAAGGGCAGAGGGTGGGGGGTGGTCATCTCACCACTAGGAGCCAGTTATCATGGAGGAAAAGAGTTTCATTGAAGGCAAATGACAAAGGCCAACAAATAGACAATTTCTATTCCTAGGAAGCAGGGGATGCTGGAGGCTGGATGCAAGAGAAGATTATTAGAAATGAGAAGTGTAGAAGTGTAGCAAGAATAGCCTATCTTGTAGTCCAGTTCTAATATTCCCCCCATTGATGACGAATCACCTGGAAAGAAAACCTTAGCTGCATGTCTTCATAAACAGGGAGAAGGATCTACTGAGACCCCCCAAAAAAATCCCAGCTGAGAGAAGATCAGCAGCATTCTGGGAAGCAATCAGAAAGCTCTGTGTCTCCATAGCAGGATCTTCAAAAAGCACCACAGTACTGGCCCCTCTGTGTTTATTTCTGTAAATGTCTGCGGGAGTGATGGATATTGACTAAAAATCACCCCCTCTGTGAAGCTGCATGATCCATCATCCCACAGATTCACTCCTTCGAGGAGTCTGTGGTTGCCCTGCGTCCCCAGGAGAGCCCGTGAGTGAAATGATGAGCAGAACAACCATGAGTCCAGCCCTTCAGAGCGGTCATGTGGTGACAGGGACACCTCTCCCTTCAGACTCCACACCCAGGCCAAGTCTCTTCAATAAAAGCTCAGCAGACAGATGATCAAACAAGAAGTCAGAGTAAATGAATGATGAGTGGATTGCAACAATTTATGGAAGTTATGTTTTTCTGGGAAGAAAAAATCAGGACCAGTTTCAGCTAAGTTTTGTTTACCTTTAAAATTGTGCTTGTTAAAGATTTATTTGAAAGGCAAATTTTACAGAGCAAGAAGGAGAGACAGACAGAGAGGAATTCCAGTTTCTGGTTTTGGGTTTTTTTTTCCCCCAAATGGCCCCAATAGCCAGAGCTGAGCTGATCCAAAGCTAGGAACCAGAAGCACCTTCTGGGTCTCCTACATGGGTGCAGAGGCCTACAGGCTTGGGTCATCCTCCACTGCCTTCCCAGCTCAGAAGCAGGGAGCTGGATCAGAAGTAGAGCAGCCAAGACATGAGCTAGCACCCAGATGGGGTGCCAACACTGCAGGGGAAGGATTAGCTTGGCTCACTGCTGCACCGGCCGATTACTGTGTTTATTCGTCTCTGGTTGATGGACTACTCCCTTTGTCTGCTCAGGCTCAGGCTCACGCAGCAGTAGTCCCAAACTCAGGATGCCAGCTCATTTGGTTCCCCAGTGAGGGCTTTCATCTGATTTGAGAACAGCCATCCCATGAGAGAGAGAGAGAAAGAGAGAGAGATTGACCAGTCCTCTTTTTATAACCTTGTGGGGATCCCATCCTTATGACCTCATCTGAATTAAACTACCTTCCTGGAACCCCCATGTCATCGCGTTGCAAGTTAGGACTTCAGTGTAAGAATTTGTTCAGTATCTAAAAGCTGCAACTTTTTAGTACCCAATGGAAGGTAAAATAGAAATTACCAGAAAAGTTGTTTCTTTTAAAGGATTTGCTTATTTAAAGTAAGTTGGAAAACAAAAGGTTACCGGGGGAGGGGGGCAGAAATACGGCTTTGCAAGAAACTCAGAGCCAGAGTAGCGGGTCCTAATGGCAGCCCTGCATGGCTTCGGTCCAGGCACTTCAGCTTTTTGCTCCTAGAATGGAAGGAGTCAGACTCAATGATCTTCAGCCTTGTCTCCAGGCCTGTCCAGCTGAGATGCTCCTGCTGGGAGCACCCTTCAGCAAGAGGCACTGACTGGAGGCTTCCCCTGGCACCTCTGCCCACCAGGCACTGACATACCAGCACCACCCATCGTGTTCACACTCACAACGTCCCATCCATCAGGGAAATAGCACTACCCCCACTGCCTGTCCCTGCACTCTCTTCCCAACCTGAACTGCCAGGTCACTGATGCCAGTACTCGGCGTTCTCCCAGCAACCCTGGGAGCACAGCTGAGTTGGTGGGAAGACAAAGGCAGCAGTCTTGAAATGGCAAGCAGGGCAGAGGGTCCCTGACGACACCTGATTCCCCTTAGGTAGGGAATGTTCTTTGGGAATTGGAGACACTTCTCCAAGCCTAGAGCAATAAAGGCAGAGAAAAGAAATAGCTAAACACTACACCTTCTCAGCATTTAAAAAGACCCAAGCCAACACAGTGCTGTCCTTGACATGAACTATGGTTTCCGTTGTGAATTCTGCCAACGTGTGTCTGCAGTCAGAAATGCTCCAAAAACAACAACAACAGCAACAAAAGTATCTCACTGAAGACCTGCTGGACAGCATGCTCCTGGGCTAGTTCAGGCTTCCTCCCTGTGTTTCTCCCAGATAGCCCTAATCTCAACAGGGGATTTTAATAGAAGCAGGTTGTTAATAGAAATCAAAAGGACTCATCTCCTCACCACCCCCTGCTGTTTTCCATTAGCAATGAATCTTGTTGTATTGGTTTTCCTTTGTTTACTTAAAAGAGCTCATGAATTCTAGACAGAGACCTAAGCCAGGAAGAATGGTGATCACAAAATAAAGAACAGCTAACAATTAGACATCTGAACTGGAAAGTTTACATAAGCTGCACTCATGTGCATTGAGACGGCCCCTTCCCAGGCTGGGCACTGCATGCTGTGAAATCACATGAGAAAGAAAAAGCAGATGTCCTTCTTTTTCATTTGTATTTATTTGAAAGGCAAAGACAGGAAGACAGAGAGCCAGCCAGCCAGAGATCTAATGCCTGCAACAAACAGGGATGAGTCAGGACAAAGCCGGGAGCCTGAAACTCAACCTGGGTCTCTCGGGTGAGTATCAGCCTCCAAGTACTGGAACCATCACCTGTTGCCTTCGAAGGTGTGCATCATCAGGAAGCTGGAACCCACAGCAGAACCAGACCACCAAGACAGACTTCCCACCAGGGTACGTGGTCATTCCAAGTTGTGCCTTGATGACACCACCAAATACCCATCCCAAATTTATTTTCTTTTTGCACTGACCCTTACCATTACTTCCTTTGTGCTGGTAGATGGTGACTCTATCACAATGGACAAGGAACTGTCAAATCCATGACAGATTTACAAATTGCCTTGCAAAGTGTATACCACCAACCCTGCCTGTGCCTAAGCCCCCACTGCCAGCAGACCAGGGCCAGAAACCGCCACACACACTGTTCTCATTCATTCTGGCAGCACTTGGAAAGGCAGCATTCTCTCCATGAACAGGGAAGAGAAGCTTTATTTTCGTGGAAGACAAATCTGGCCTTTATTCTTCATGGAACACTTCTATGGGGCTTCCCATGGAATTTGGGTAATTAGAACAGGAATCAAATATGTGCATAAATTCAAATCTAAGTTAATGATGGAAGGTGTAGAGAAATTTCGTTCATTTTCAAAGGTGTTCATTCATTGTCAGCTGTACGTGAAAATGATTAACAACAAGCTAGCATAACTTCTAGCTTACAAACTGCAAAGTGCATGGACCAGAAAAGTCCAACAGCAAAGTCTGGAAACAAACAGAATATTAGTGATGGTGAAGATAGCAGGACTAAAACAGGTAGATAATAAAACCTAGACAGGGCCAACATGATGGCTCAATTAGCTAATACACCACCTCCAAGCGCTGGGATCCCATATGGATGCTGGTTCGTATCCCAACTGCTCCACTTGCCATTCAGTTCCCTGCTTGCAGCCTGGGAAATCAAGAGAAGATGACCCAAAGTCTTGAGACCTGGCACCTGCATGGAAGACCCAGAAGAAGCTCCTGGCTCCTTGCTTCAGATCAGCTCAGCTCCGGCTATTACAGCCATTTGGAGAGTGAACCAGCAGATGGAAGGTGTTTCTCTCCATTTCTCCTCTCTGTAAATGTGGCATCCCAATAAAACAAATAAATGTTTCTTTTTTAAAGAACAAGAAGAAGAAAAAGAAAATCTAAACAATGTCTGGGAAGACCATAACCACATAGTACTCAACTAATGAGGAACCAAGTGACGGACCTGTATGTTAGAGAATAAATTGCTTGTTGTAACTGCCTCAAATGTGCCTGTCCGCCAAATACCAGCTCTTGTAAGATGGTTAATAAAGTCTCATTGTTGCTGTCCTTGCCAGTCCAAACACATCCTTTGGAGAGGTGAGGACACTTGCCACCATGAGGCTCGTCACTGAGCTCAGTCAGTTTTGCCAGGGCTGCCTCTGCAACTCTCCATATCACATACCCTAGTCAAACGCACATATCCTGAAATATTCTCTCCCTTAAGAAATTCACTTTCTCTTCACCTCATACTCTCCCCATCCACCCATCCACCCAGATACTTGCTCTTCACCTCTCAAGACATACCTGATCTCCTCCTAGAAACCTCTGAGCCTCTGCCCACTCCTCAAAACGCAGCACAGTGAGAAGAAAGTTTTCATTGTGTACTCCTCAGCATTTCCCACTGAACAGGAGATGTTTGTTCTGCACCACAGCTTTGCTGCCTTAGATATGACAGCTCCGCTCACCCAGCTGGTTGCTACTCAGACCAAAATGTCGGAGTCATCTTTGATTTCTTTCCTTTTCCTCCATGCCTAATCGTCAGAAGCTTATATCAATCCTACCTTCAAAATATATCCCAAGTGTAGGATTGGACATTTGATCTAGCAGTTAAGATTCCCTTGTCCCATATCAAACTATCTGGGTTCAATTCCTGGCTCCAGCTCCTGACTCCAGCTTCCTGCTAACATAGGCCACGAGAGGCAGCAAATGGTGCCCCGAAGCACTGACTCCCTGTAACCCACATGGGAAACAGACTGAGTTCCCTGCTCCTGGTTTCAGCCTGGCCCATCCCTGGCTGTTACATACATTTAAGGAGTGAATCGAGATGGCAATGCTATCTCTTTGCCTCTTAAAGAAATTTCCTTAATTGTAAAAACCTGTATCTTTTCCAACACCACTTCCATCACTACTACAGGTCTAGTTCAAATCACTTTGTCTTTCATCTAAATTACTCAGTGCCCCCTACTGCTGCTTTTGAAATCAATAGCCTGTTCTGCACAGAACAGCCCGAGCAATCTTCCCAAACCAGAGATATTATATCACTCCTCTACTTGAAAGCCTCCGATATCCTCCAATCACACTGTGCATGAGACTAAAACTCCCTGTCATCATCATGGGCATCATGTCATCTGACACTTTGCTACTAAAGGTATGGCAAACTCCAGAAAGGCACTACCAAGGAGCAGGTGAGCAGGACAGCATCACAGGTCCCAGTCCAGATCCAAGGAATCGGAATATGCATCTTAGTGAGATTCCCAAGTAATGAAGAGACATCCTGAAGCTGAGCAGAGTTGCTGTAACCCTGCCCTCTTCCCTCATGCCTGCCGATTCAGTCCTCAGCTGCTCCTCTTCAACTACATTATCCCCTGGCAAATGTTCCTTGAATGTGCCACATACATATATGCATAGAACTCCCCTAGAATACAGACATCCCACTCCTGGGTATACATCTAAAAAAAATGAAATCTGCCTGTCAGAGAAACATCTATAGCACCATGTTAACTGTAGCACTATTCACAATATCTGGCAAATGGAAACAACCTAAGCAGCCATCTTCTGATGAACAAACAAAGGAAATGTGGTACATTTCCACAGTAGAATAGTACTCATCTATTTAAAAAGATGAAGTCCTATAGTTTAAAGATTTATTCTATTTTTATTGGAAAGGCAGACATACAGGGCCCGGCAGCGTGGCCTAGCGGCCAAAGTCCTCGCCTTGGGCGCCCCGGGATCCCATGTGGGCGCCGGTTCTAATCCCAGCAGCTCCACTTCCCGTCCAGCTCCCTGCTTGTGGCCTGGGAGGGCGGTTGAGGATGGCCCAGGGCTTTGGGACCCTGCACCCATGTGGTGGAACTGGAGGGGGTTCCTGGTTCCCGGCATCGGATCGGCACGCACCGGCCCGTTGCGGCTCACTTGGGGAGTGGAGCATCGGATGGAAGATCTTCCTCTCTGTCTCTCCTCCTCTCTGTATATCTGGCTTTCCAATAATAATAAATCTTAAAAAAAAAAAAAAAGAAAGAAAGAAAGGCAGACATACAGAGAGAAGGAGATACAGAGAGAAAGATCTATCGGTCTGCTGGTTCACTTCCCAAGTGGCTGCAACAACCAGAGCTAAGCCAATTCAAAGCCAAGTCCCAGGAGCGTCTTCCAGGTCTCCCACATGGGTGCAGGGTCCCAATGCTTTAGGACATCCTCTACTGCTTTCCCAGGCCACAAGCAGAGAGCTGGATGAGAAGCGGAGCTTGAACTGAGCTTGAACTTGAAGTGGCAGATGGGATCCTGGCCAATGCAAGGCAAGGATTTAGCCACTAGGCTACTGTGCTGGGCCAGAAATTGTGTAATTTGCACATGGACGGAATGGAGGTCATGATGTTAAATGAGATAAGCCAAACACACAAAGACCAAGCTCACATGATCTCATTCAAAGGTGGAATATAATATGAAGATCAAGTGATCTCAAAGCAGTTAAAACATAGTGGTTACCAGAGGCTGGGAAATAAAGTAAGGAGGAGAGGTGGGGAGAGCTTGACTAACAGGTACTAGACTATAGACAGACGGGAGTAAGAAGTTCCGGGGTTTTATATACAGTGAGATGACTATAGATGATGTTGGTGTGTTGTATATTTTCCTATTAGAAAACAAACTAGAAGTTAACATTTTGGGGCCCGGCGGCGTGGCCTAGCAGCTAAAGTCCTCGCCTTGAACGCCCCGGGATCCCATATGGGCACCGGTTCTAGTCCCAGCGGCTCCACTTCCCATCCAGCTCCCTGCTTGTGGCCTGGGAAAGCAGTTGAGGACGGCCCAATGCATTGGGACCCTGCACCCGTGTGGGAGACCCGGAAGAGGTTCCTGGTTCCCGGCATCGGATTGGCGCACACCAGCCTGTTGCGGCTCACTTGGGGAGTGAATCATCGGATGGAAGATCTTCCTCTCTGTCTCTCCTCCTCTCCGTACATTTGACTTTGTAATAAAAACGATAAATAAATCTTTAAAAAAAAAGTTAACATTTTGGATGTTTTCAACATAAAGAAAGCTTTGAAAGCATAAATATATTTACTTTAGTTAGATATTACACAGCATATACATGTACCAAAATATAACATAGAATTCCAAAACTATGTGCAATTTTTAAGAGTCCAGTAAGTGTTTTTAATAAGTGTGATTTAGAAATCCTGTTGCTGGGCCATTCTCTTTTCATGTGCTTGTTCTTTGGCCGCTCCGTGATCTTCATCTCTGCTTGCCTGTCCATCTTACCTGTGTATCTCTTACCCCCACACTGTTTTGCACTTGAGAAACATGACAAAATTCATATTGTTCCCTACTGGGGACTGACAAGGAAGGCAGTGGCTGCCCACACCTGCCATCCCATCCCATATCTGCTAAAAGGGCAGAGGGGACACACAGCGGCTCCAGAATGTCACCTGACACCTGATGGAGCAGGTGTGGGTACATCTGTGACTAAAATCCTCTCCATCTTTTTGGTAGAGTGCATCAGTTCTCAGTGTTTGTCTATGATGCGTTATAGGCATGGAAAGCATGCACACAAACCATGCATAACACTGCAGGTTCTTGCCCCCAAGACCATGCACAGCACCTTAGAAAGCTAGGAGCAGACACCAGCAGGCATGAGCAATGCCAGAGTATGCTTGACCAAGTAGGCGAAGCGCTGAAACTCTAAAAGATAAAATAATGCTAAAGCCATTTCATGTTGATGAAGCAGCCTTATTTAAGCAAAATGTCTCTGAGGATGCCACCTGCCAGATTATGGCACAGGTAAGCTGAGGAAACACAGGCACGAAAATACTAAACTATGCTGATGTTTTCAGAGGCATTTTGTCCACACTTCAAAATACGGGGAATGCTCTGAGAAGGGCTTTCCTATGATAGTATCCCATCAGAGAGTTATAATCACCCTGGCGTACACATTATCCTTCTCATATCACATACACGAGATTCAGAAAACTTTAGTCATCATCTGCCCAGACTTACCCGATTACTCATAGAATACACCTTGCACTTTGCACTGTAATATATAGCCTTCATTCCAGGCACTTTACCGTGTGGTGGGCTACACTGCTCCGAGCTGACATGGGAGCCTAACCCCTGTCTGTAACATTTTTGTAGGGAAATGCTCCCAAATGTGGCTTCTTCTCATGCAGTGCCTACAAAGAAGTGATCAGGGCTTATGTTGTTGGGTTCCTGCAACTCACACTGGAGACCTGGATTGCAACCCCTGCTCCCAGCGGCAGCTGGGTCAGGTACTGGCCCCTCAGGCATTAGAGAAGTCAACCAGCTCCCAACACGACAGCATGTTCGCTACCTGTCTTTCTCTCTGCCTCTCAAATAAATACCTTGCCCAGCACAATACAGGTAACACAAAAGACTCCATAAACATTTATCAGACTTCTAGCCATTTTCCCAATTCTTATCATTCATTTTACTACTTACTATCACGTTATTGTACTTTTAGAGTCCCTAAAATTTCCAATGTTTGGTGAAAATGTTCTTTTGTATTCAAAAATACATCTTTTCCAATTATGTATGTACAAGTATGTATACTCAGTGGATTTCCTAGGGCTGGCACTCTGGTAGAGTGGGTAAAGCTGCTGCCTGCAATGCCAGCATCCTATATGGGCACTGGTTCGAGTCCTAGCTGCTCCACTTACAACCCAGGTCCCTGCTGATGTGCTTGGGAAAACAACAGAGAATGGTCCAAGTATCTGTGCCCTTGCACCTGCATGAGAGACCTGGCGAAAGCTCCCGCCTTTGGATCAGTCCAGCTCCAGCTGTTGTGGCCATTTGGGGAGTGAAACAATGGATGGAATCTCTCTCTCCTCTCTCTCTCTCTCTCTCTCTCCTCTCTCTCTCTACATATAGATACAGATACAGAGGAGATGATAGAGAGAGACAGACAGACAGAGATACAGCTCACCTCCAGACTGATTTTCCCCCATATTGTTACAGTAGTATAGTCCTTCTTAAGGAGTTAAAATTCCATCGGGTCTTGCTGTTACTTAGTTACACTCCAGTAAACAAACTGATTGTGTAAATAGGACTGCACCATGTGTACTTAGGTTGTACAGACCAGTGTATTTTTTCAAATATTTCAGATATATTTATATATTCAAATATTTCTCTATATATACATACATAGAGAGATACATGTATATATCTGTAACTCTGCCTTTCAAATCAATAAATAAGTCTTTTTTAAAAGAAGAAACAATTTCCTTCCTTAGCTCTGTGGACATATCCTCTCCTTGAATAGTGCCAAACATAGTAGGAGTTTACAAATTTGCCAATGAATGAATGCAGAAATGCAGAAATGAATGAATACAGAGAGTGATTTAAGAAAAAGGCAACTGAACTTTGGCAAACTGGTTTGGCTGAAGATCAGAACCTGGAAGGAGACCAATGCGGCAAAAATCAATTTCCCGAATGAGCAATTTCTCAAGTTACAGTGAAACTGAAACAAATCGGTGAATTGATCGTCTGACAAAGTAATCATCTGGCAAATTGATGTTGGCAAAGTAGTGATTAGGTAAATTAGTCACCTGAAAAATCGTTGTTTTAAAGCACTTCCTGAGCTCTAACAGAGGTGTGTTTCCTTGGGCAGCACTCAGCCTGTGTGCCCCTGCAGCCAGAGCCCCCTGACCGAGTCTGGGTCAAAGCCATCCACCCAAGCCCACCTCTCCCCGACTTAGGTGTTCCTTCCCTTTCTTGTGGCTTTCCAGGCCCCCAGCTGTTACCTCCCGTCTTGAAAACTCCTTTTCTCCTCCCTCCTCCATCATTCCTGGCAGGTCTACAGCTCCAGGCACAAAATGTTGAATGTATGTGTCCTTTCTGTTATGCCTCTTCTACAATAGATATTTTAGTCAACTGAGTTTTCCAGTAGTTTCTTTTGTTGTTGTTGTTGTTGCAAACAGAAAAGTTTATTTGCGAAGGGACCAGGTGAGCAGGGGAGGGAGAGGAAGGGGAAGCACCTCCGAAGAGCCGGGAGGTGGGGTGCCTCTCGAAAGAGGAGGGAGAGAGAGACACCGAACAGTTTCAATACCTTAGGGGAGATACTGAGAGAGAAAGAGAAAGATCATTTTTTTAAATCTCTTGAACAAGAAAATAATCTTCTTGTAAGACTGAGTGCGGCAGGGGAGAACAGAGGGAAGGGGAGGGAATCTGGGGGAGGGGAAGGGAAAGCCCAGTGCCAACTAAATTGTATCAGAAAACAATAACAATAATAATAAATGTCTGAGTGTGGCATTTTGAATTGCTTTTCAAGCTCACTATTTGCAGTTATCTCCATTAAACCCCCAACTATGAAATAATCTTACATCTCCTAAAAGCAGAGGCTAGGAAAGAGAGATGGTTCAAGAAACTCGGTGGCTATTTCCAGTAAGACAGATGTCCGTTCTGTAACTCCAACAGGTAAGATTCTTTCCTTCTTAGAGATGTACATGTACATGACTACTGCATGAGGGCAAGTCCATCGTATGTTTTGCGTGGCCACTGAGATGGGAAAGGCAGGCAGGAAGTGGTCTCTTTCGCACATCAGCCCATTCTATTCTCCTCCCCAATCCTTACATATTTTATCAGCCACGATGCTGGGCCCATGGGAGAAAGCTGACTTCCAAGTTATAAAGGGCGTATTTTGGACACATACACCCACTGGAGGGGACAGCCTGATGCAGTGGGGAGTGGGGGGCTCAGCAGAAGTGCACAGGGAAGGAGCAGCGTGTTCTCTGTGTTGCCAGCTGTCTTCCAAGCCCATAGGCCAGCCAGCATTCTCTTCATAGCTCAGTGACTAAGCTCTCTTCAGCTGAACATATCTGGATTTTAAACATTCAAATAGTGAATCAATTCATAGTTATATAGCCATAGGGGATGACTTTTTGGAGTTTTATGTTCTCATTTGTAAAATGAGTTTGTGGTTTGTTTGGTAAGAGGACATAGACCTTACTAAGAAAGTATCACTCCATTCTCCAAAGTGGTCACGACCCTTTCTTTCCAGGAGCTCCGCCTCCTTACCACTGAGTCAGTTTCTGGTTTTTTAAACTCAATTAGCATTCTTTCTAAATGATGTAAAATGGCATTTCACCAATTTTTTTTAAAAAGATGTTTTTATTTTCATTTGGAATACAGATTTACAGAGAGAAGGAGAAACAGAGAAAGATCTTCCATCTGTTGGTTCTGTCTCCCAAATGGCTGGAAGCGCTGGAACTGAACCCAACCCAAAGCCAGGAGCCAGGAGTTTCCTCTGCGTCTCCCACATGAGTGGCAGAGGATGATGGCAGAGTGGGGCATCCTCCACTGCTTTCACAGGCCACAAGCATGGAGGTAGATGGGAAGTGGGGTAGCTGGGACTCGAATCAGAGCCCATATGAGATGCCAGCACTACAGACAGAGGATTAGCCTGATATGCCACCGTGCCAGCCTTTCATCATGGTTTTAATTTGCATTTCCCTGATTAAAGATTATATTGAGCATTTTTCATGAGGTTGTTTCCAATTTATGTACCCTCATTTCTGAAGTATCTTTTTATCTGTGTTTGTATTGTTTTATATCTCCATTTTAATTTGAGGTTTCTAAATATATACTTAAAAAGCCAAGATTCTTATACCAATTATCTCAAGTGAGACCATGCAAAGCGATTCAGTGTGTACAACAATCATTTCTCCCCCTTCAGCTTCACTCTATACAACAGCATGAACCACGTTGGGTAGCACGTACCTGGCTAGAATTGTATTTGATTTTAACAGACACATAAAGTTGTCCATAATGTAATCTCATAAGTCCTCTAATTTAGGCAGGATTTGTAGTAAATCTTCCATTTTCATGTCTAATATTAGTAACTTACAACTTCTTTTTTTCTCTTGATCAGCCTGTATTGATCTTCACTGATTTCCACTCTGTGATATCCTTTCTTCTACTTCCACTGGGGCTAATTGGCTTATTTCTCCAAGTGTCCAAAAATAGAAACTTTCTCACATCTTCCTCATTCCATTAGAAGCTGCTGAAGTCATAAATTCCCGTCTGCAGTGCTTCAGTTTGCTGAAAATGTTGCTGTTACATTTTCATTTCATTCAGTTCAAAACACTTTCTAATTTCCTTTGTGGTTTTTCTTTTGTTTTGTAGGTTACTTAAAAGTATGTTATTTTTCAATACTGGGAGATAACTGTTTATCTTTTATAATTTTTTAAAGATTTATTTATTGTTTTTATTACAAAGTCAGATATACAGAGAGGAGAGACAGAGAGGAAGATCTTCCATCCGATGATTCACTCCCCAAGTGAGCGCAACAGCCGGTGCTGCGCTGATCCAAAGCTGGTTCCAGGAACCTCTTCCGGGTCTCCCACACAGGTGCAGGGTCCCAAGGCTTTGGGCCATCCTCGACTGCTTTCCCAGGCCACAAGCAGGGAGCTGGATGGGAAGTGGAGCAGCCAAGACATGAACCATATGGGTTCCCAGCAGATGCAAGATGAGAATTTAGCCATTGCTTAGCCTACAGTAGCAATATTTTAAAACTAAATACTGTGTAGGAAAAAACAAAAAGGATAACACTGAGATGTAAAAAGTGATTTTTTTAGGAAACTGAAATGTCATAACTCCATTCCTTTTATTTAGACTCTTATGAGTTTCCTAATGTATACATTAACCTTATAGTAATAAAAAATTAATGAAATAACTTTTTAAAGCAAATGAAAAAGTTTACAACTTTTAGTTATTGATAATTTTAAAGTGATATATAAATAATTACACTTTTCTATTATCAATTCAAAGTCCCAACATTATCCATATTCTACCCAGATGCTGAGAGTCCACTTCCGGGCTGCCCTGGCCTCCCCAGGGCCCAGCTTGTTAATTACAGGGCCTCCATCAGGCCTCTGCCTCAGCACCGGGGTCCCCCTCCTTACTGTGTGAGTTGTCACAGACAGGCCACGGCCCTGAGTGCACCAGCAACCGTCCCATGTAAGCCACTGCACCTGCAGAAGTGACTTGCTAAGAGTAAGGATAAAAGGAGACCCCGGTTAGGTCAGAGTTGGAAGTTTTGCGATTGCTTAGACCAGAGAACACAGCATTTGCGGTGAGGACGTGTTTCAGAGTCCCACCAGCAGCCGGATGCCTCCCACAGGAAGGGTGCGGGCAGAGCAGTCTGCGGTGTCACGCAGTAGGACTACAGAAACTCTGACACAGCAAGCACTAGTTCCCACATTTTTTTTTCAAGAGCTTTATTTAAAAGCAAACAGACTGCATCTCTCTTGTTAAGGCATTTGCCACAACTTCTACCCTTCCACAGTGTGTAACTGGCACTACCAGCTTGGGGACCCTGGCACAGCGCCTTCTAGGAATCTCAGCCCACATGGCAACGTACCAGCCTGTGACAGCACCTGTACGTCCCTTAGATTCTGGGAAGCTTGAGGGCAAGGGAATGCTGTCCAGCCCACCTACTCTGCCTGGTTTCCCTCAAGCCACTGAAAGGGCTAATTAGGTATCTGAATCTCTGACTCAAGCTGAAACCGGTCACTTGTCTATCCCATATTGCAATTACTGATTGAGGTCAGCTCTGTGGCACAGTGGGTTAAGCCACTGCCTACCACAATAGCATGCCATGCTGGATTGCTGGACCCAGTCCAAGCTACTGCTCTTTGACACAATTCTCTGCTAACGTGCCTGAAAGGACAGTGGAAGATGGCCCAAGTGCTTGGGCCTCCTGCATCCAGACGGGAAACCTGGATGAAACTCCTGGATCCTAGCTTCAACCTGGCCAAGCCCCACATATTGCTGCCATTTGGGGAGTGAACTAGTGGATTAAGATATGCCAAGCTCACTCTGCCTTTCAAATGAATAAATCTTGAAAACAGTCACTTATTAGTCACCACAAACTGTCCCTAGCTTTTACCTGCAAAATCACCTTCATGTATAAACCCTTTCTGTTAAAGAAGCCATATTCTATCAAAAGAATATATTTTGATTTAAAAAAACTGGACATGCCCAGAAATTGAAATAATTCCTTTACATTTTTTACATATACAGTGAATCCTTCAGCCATCCCCCCAAAAAATTATCTTTACACCTGAAAATAGCAGCCTTCTGAGCCCGGCACGGTAGCCTAGTGGTTAAAGTCCTCGCCTTGTATGTGCCAGAATCCCATATGGGCGCTGGTTCTAACCCCTGCTAGTCCTGCTTCCCATCCAGCTCCCTGCTTGTGTCTTGGGAGAGCAGTCATGCATGGCCAAAAGCCTTGGGACCCTGCACCCATGTGGGAGACCCGGAACAGGCTCCTGGCTCCTGGCTTTGGATCAACGCAGCTCTGGCCATTGAGATCACTTAGGGAATGAATCAACAGATGGAAGATCTTCCTCTTTGTCTCTCCTCTCTTTTTATATCTGAGTTTCCAATAAAAAAAATTTTTTTAATAAACCTAAAAAACAAAAAGAAAATAGCAAGCTTCTAATCCAGCCACTAGTCGCATCACGCAAGTCTGAACATCTAGGATCGGGGCATTTTACTTCCCACACTGTGCTATCTTCCCATGAGAAAACCGGGGAGATGATCTGCCTATTCGCACCCTGGATAACACGGGCTGGTGATGCCAAGCGGGGCCTCCTCCTGGAGAGGAGACGCAACGCTCACTTGGGGTGGGTACGTGCCTGCCCATGCACCTGCGTGGGACAGCAGGTCTCCTCCCGCTTGTCTGTGGTTTCGTTGTCACATTTGTGCCTCCCTCACCTGCACAATCCTGCCCAAGACTTTCCAGAACTAAGACTCGGGCCTCCTCTTGTCCCCAGCATCCCCCCCCAAGCCCACTCACAACCCGCTGAGCATCACCCCGCCCCCTCCTGCCGCGTGGAGGAGGGCGCGCACACCCGCACAAAGGCAGCTGACATCCCTCCTGCCTTGGGCTCCTCTCCACCACCTTTTCCTAGAGTAAACCATACGGAATTTTCATCACAAAGGACGTGCGACCTGAAAGCAACAGATCCAACTGACAGCAACAGTACTTCTTATTAGAATTGCCAAGCACTAGTTCATTCCCTTCAATGTCCACAAACAGCCAGGGCTGGGCAGGACACAAGAACTCAATCCAGATCTCCCACTAGTTGGTAGGAGATTTGCTGCTTGAGCCATCCATCCCTACAGCCTCCGGGGTTTGCATCACCAGGCAGCTGGCACCCAGGAAGTCAGTGCCAGGAACTGAATCCACGGCGTCTCATCGGCTGGGCTAACTGCTTGCTACCCCAAAGCAGAGCTTGTTTAAATCACAAGCTATATCAGTCCGAGGGTTCGCTTCGCCACGTGTATCTGTGCTACCAGGGCTCAGACGTTCCCTCTGAATGTTCAACTTTGTAACAAACCACGGGCAAGAACACAATGAGACTACTTTTAATTGGGTTCATAAACTACTAATCAACAACCCTATTGAATAGACTTTCTAAAAGTTAGCGCTTTAACCCCACTAAGAAATGGTGGTTGGGTGGGAGAGCTCATTGAGCAGAGAATAAAGTTTATTCTTTCTGCATTAAAAGAACAAGGCTTCTGGAAATGATCTAGAGTTTTCCCTCTATAAAAAAAAATGTCATCACATAGTTATCTTCTCCCATCTTGGATGCTCATGTAGGGCTTGAAAAGGATGTCGTGGAAACAAAATTTTCTGAATCATAAATGGGACTGCAGATGATGATACACGCAGTGACTCAGGCAAACCAATAACCAGGATCAAATGATGCTCGCACAGCTCAGCTGCAGTTTGTCACAACAATTGTGATTTGGAGGTTCGCACTTGATTGCCATAAATGGAGCTGATATCAGATAAAAATGAATCATGACGTTCAAGGAAAAGCAAATAAATGTCAAGACATTCATCTGCATTAATATTTTGAGCAGTTATGAAACATGACGGTAGTTAAGTGTATATCTTAGTACGAACTTTTTTCAGGAAACTACTTTGTGTTCCCAGAATATCTATTGTAAGATCTCCCAGTCATCTCTGTCTTTTTCTCTCGAGTTGGTAGTAATGGGCTGAGAGGAGGACAGAGGAGAGAGGGCATTCCCCCATTCTGGCTCCCCCGTGTGTGACTAATACACGGCCTCTTGGTAAAGACAGGAATGCAGTATAAACATTAGTGACCATCCAAGGATAAAGGACAGATAAGACCTTCATGGTCACAGCCCTCCGAAGCATCACATGAACATTTTTGCTTGTCAGAAAGCACCATTTGAAGACCATATGTAAATATGAAATACTGTGATAAAAGAAAACATGTCAATCAATAACTGAATTACTAAGCTAAGTAAGTTTGTGGTCTTATCAGGAACTCTGGAATTTCCGCTTTCTGTAAAATAGGAGTACTGGCTCTGTCTTCTCTCCAATCAGTCTTTCCATTTCCCTATCAAAAGCATGACTCTCAATTCTTTGAGACACCTCTTTAACTTACACTAGAATTCCCAATACACTTTACCCTAAATAGCTTCATTTTAATAAAAATGTATGTGAACATGTAACATATACTGCTTACCAAATATTCTGCCTTTCAAAGGGAAGTTTTAAATTGGAAAACTCCTTCCTCAGTATTATCCCTGCACACAGTGTAAATGACATGGCCCTGCCACTGGATTCTTGCTATCATGACTTTATTTTCTGATGGGCAGGAATAAATTGGCCATTGAATCCTGCCCCTTCTCTTTCAGGGGAAGGCAGGGAGAAAACATTTTTTAGTTGGAGTGGATTTCAATGTGGTTGGCTCTATTTTTCATGACAGCCATATCCTTTTTTTGAAACTAAAAACAATAGCATTTCTCATAGGGGTTGTTTTGAAATGATGGAGGCTATTTAACGGTGATTGGATTAGGATTAAAAGACAATGAATCACAGGAAAAGCATATTCCTAAGGGACAGACAGCCTGAAGCCAGAGTTTCAACTCATTCTTCTCATTGATTCATTCAACAAATATTTGCTGAATGCAAAGTTTGGGACTGTACATAGCACCAACCAAACCTCACAGAGTTTGTTTAGAGATGTGGGCATTAACCAGGCAATCACACCGAAAAAAAAAAAAAAAAAAAAGCACCCTTGGTAAGTTATCAATGCACCAAAAACTAAGTATTTACACAACTATGGCCGAAGTTAGATTCCTGAAATGTCCTAAAATAATTTCCAACAGCTGCTAACACATACACATTTGCTGTGTAATCCAAAACTCCTTTTACATGAAGTAAGAAAGTCACGTTCCAGAGACAGGCATTGGCAGTTAAGTGGTTAAGATACCCTTATCCCATATGAAATACCAGGGTTTGAATCCTGGACCCACAGCCAACACCAGGGCACTCTGAGAGGCTGGTGATAACTCAAGCAGTAGGGCACCTGTCACCCACAGAATAAGTTCCTGGCTCCCACCTGCAGCCTGTCCCAGCCCTGGCTAAAACTGGGGAATAAACCTGAGGATGGGATTCTCTCTCTCTCTCTCTCTGTCTCTCTCTGTCTCTCTCTGTCTCTCTCTCTCACACACACACACACACAGACATACATGCACACATATATCTGCCTTTAAAATAAACTGATTAAATGCTTCTAAAAAGAAGAGGAAAACCGTTATCAGATGAGAGAATTGTGGCACTGGATACAGACTTCTTGAAACAGAAAATACATAATCAATATTAATGAAATCCTTGAAATGCTTCAAGGAAAAAGTTTTAGATTCTGTAACAAGATGTCCTTAATTACACTAGATGCTAAATATAAATGTATTGTCACCTTCTTTATCCAAATGAACAGGTCTGTTTTCATTTAGAGGTTGCCTTTACTGAAAATGTCCCTGTCGCAGGATGCTATGGGCCCAGAGCGACACCTGGTGGCTACACACAAACCTACAGCAAACGGTAAATTAATACCCACTAGTAGTAGCATTGGATGGGGGTAGGAGGGAGGGCAGATATTAAACCTTTAATAAAGAGCAAATAGACAAATCTTAAGATATTAACCCCAATGATTATGATGGTATAACACCACATTAATGGTAGAGTTTTAAGTTATGGATATATTATGGCTATTCACAAAAATTCCTTTACATTTTCTGGACATTCATGAGGTGTTGGCATGGTGGCATAGCAACCTAATCCTCCACCTGCAGCACAGGTATATATGGGTGCCAACTGTTCCACTTCCAATTCATCTCCGTACTGATGTCCTGGGAAAATGAGGATGGCCTAAAACCTTGGATGCCTGCACCCACATGGGAGACCCAAAATAAGCTCCTGGCTTCTGGCTTCAGATCAACTCAGCTCTGGACATTGTGACCATTTGAGAAATGAACCAGGGCATGGAACACTTCTCTATTTCTCTGTCTCACAATAATGTTTGCAGTTTTAATCCCTACAATTCTTCTGCTATACTCCTAAGTATTTTTTTATGCTACAGTAAATGAAATTATTTTGTCAACTTAGTTTTTGATTACTTATTTCTAGGATATAGACATACAATTTGGTTTTGTGTACCTTATATGTTACAACCACGCTGAACTTGGTTTTTAAGATTTATTTATGTATTTATTATTGTAAAGTCAAATATACAGAGAGGAGGAGACACAGAGCAAGATCTTCCGTCCAATGGTTCACTCCACAAGCAGCCACAAAGGCTGGAGCTGAGCCAATCCAAAGCCAGGAGCTGCTTCTAGGTCTCCCACACAGGTTCAGGGTCCCAAGGCCTGGCCGTCAGGGAAATGCAAATAAAAACCACAGGAAAGCACCTTAGGCCAGTTAGGGGAAAGGTGCCCTGATTCATTCTTGCTGGGAATGTCAACTAGTACAACTTTATGGCAAGCAGAATGGAGATTCCTCAGAGCTACCATATGACCCAGCCACCCCACTCCTGGGATTGACCCAAATGAAATGAAATCATTAGATGTTACAGTTATCTGTACTCTGAGGTTCACTGCAGCTCAATTCACAACAGCTAAGATATGGGATTAACTCAGGTGCCCTTCAGCACATGACTGGATAAAGAAAATGTAATATACATACACTATGGACTACCTATCAGCCAGCTGTAAAAAATAACGGAATCCTTTTGCAATAAAACAATGCAATATGCTAGTCCCAAAAAGACAATACCATTTTCCCCAGATGTGTGAGAGTATAAAAAAGGTAATGTATATCAGCAAAATTAACATTTTGAGATTTGATTTTGAGATTTGACTTGATTTCCTCCTGAGGTTTTTTTATTTACTATTTTGTTATTTATTTGTGGAGGATTAAGCCTGCAATTATACAATTATGTCATACATAAACATCAGCAGAAAATTAGGGAGGAGGAGGGAATATGGCAGCATGGGTGTAGGAAGGCTACACATGTGGGAGGCTACACGTGGGAAGTAGCATGATGACTTTAAATCTGTATATATGAAACACATGAAATCTGATCACCTATAATAAATTTTTTTTAAAATATTTGCCAGGCAGAGTGACTTTACACCCACTGGATTCACTCCCCAAATGGTTCACCCAGGTCTGAACCAAACTGCAGCCAGGAGATCAGAACTCCATCCCGGTCTCCCACGTGAATGGCAGGGCCAAGCACTTGGGCCATCTTCCAACTCTTTCCCAGGGGCACTAGCGGGGAGCTGAATTGGAAGAGGAGCAGTTGGGACTCAAAATTTTTATCAGGTTCAGTTTGCTAGTATCCTTAGTATCTGTATTTATGAGACGCTGACCTATGCTTTTTTGTGTGTCTTTGGGTTGGGTATCAGAGTAACTGGCCTCAGAGTCCACTTGGAAGTATTTCCCTGCAAATTTTATTAAAGCTTGCGAAGGAATGGGATCATTCACAATGTCCGTTGATATTCGCCGTGAGTCATACTAGCTTGCCTTTCTCTTTGCAGCAATTTTCCAACTACCACTTCTCTCTTGCCCTGTTGAAGGTCTTCCAGGTGTTATTCACATGGGGTTTCACAGGTTTCATTGTCTAGCATCAATTGTTCGTAATAATCCCTTGTAATGCATTTCTGCTCTGTAAGGTGTTTTTTTGAAGTCCTTGCTTTCATTCCTGGTTTTAACAATTGCAGTCTTTTTTCTTGATTTAGTTCAAATTGTCGAAATCTTGTTTATTTTTCAAAGCAGCAACTTTTTGTTCTACTGATTTTCTGTTTTGGAGAATTTTGTTTATTCTGCACCTCACCTTTATTTTCTTCTTTCTGCCCCTGTTGATTTATTATATTTTTTTCTTTTCATTAATATTCATTTATTTTCTCCTTACTGGAAAAAGAGAAGTAGTCAGAAGATGGATCTTCCATGTGCTGACTCACTCTCCAAATGCCTGGTTCTCCACTTGGGTCTCCCACATGGGTGGCATGGGACAAGTACTGGAGTCAAAACATCCAGCCTTTTCAGGCGCATTAGCAGGAATTTGGACATGAAGCAGAGCAGCCAGCACTCAACCCAGCACTCAGACATGTCATGTGGCATTCCAAGTGTGTCACATCCCAAATATTTCTAATTTCTTAGGTGGAAATTTACTGGTTAAGTTACTTTTAATGTAGGCATTTGCAGCTACAAATTTTCCTCTCAGCACAGCTGGGGCTGCATTCAAATCATTTTCAGAGTTTCATTTTCATTCAGCATAAATTATTTGCTGATTCACATTGTCATCTCTATCACTTTTGTTTACTTGAGAAATGATTTTCAATTTCCATGTAACTGAATTTTCTAAGTTTTCCTTCTCATGAACTTCTAATGGATATTAAACATGCAACTAGAGACTCTGTTATACTGCTTTAATCTACCCACACCTCAATCAAGTCCAAGCAACTTTGCCTCCTAATATTTCACAATTCGCCTCACATCTCAGGTCTATCTACACGTCCCCAGGTCTTACTTTCATCACTTCTCATTGGTCTTCTACTTCCTTCCCTGATGGTAGGAGAAACATGAAATTCAAGGGGCTCAAGCTGCTTATAATTTGACACTGTGTTTCTTACAAAATAATTAGTACGATTATTTTATGATTTCAGCTACCCACCTGGCTGTTCACTACCTGTATTTTATACGACCAAAAGCAACAAACTATTTCTCCTCTCAGCGCTTTGATTATGCTTTCTCTGCTAATTAGAACACTCCTCTCTCTTCACTTTCACTGCACTTACTTGAAGTTTTAATTAAGGCATCATTTCCTGCAGAAAGCTTCATCTAATACCACCCCTCCACCGAGGAAGCACCTGCTTCTACAAGCCCACAAAACCTGGAACTACCATTGGATAGCCCGTGTGGAATTATGAAGATCTGCTCCTAGGTTTGAAGTTATCAACAGACAGTAGGCTTTGCAAATGTAAGGACCACGTTTTATTTTTTACTTCCAGAACTGAACATAAAGCAGACATCAACTATCATTTGTTGAGTAAGTTATCAACCTTAATCATCAGCCATCAACATACTGAATATCTGCACAACACTTTTCCAGAAACCTAAAAAACCTTTCTTATCATACGTAACATAGTCTGATTATTGAGCTTCAAATAATGATTACATACAGTAAACTCTTTAAAAACTCCAAGTTTAACAAAACATCAAAGCATACAAACAAAAGCTTTTTCACAATCTGAATAACAGACACAATGCCACTATTCATAGAACATTTTTATACATTTTATTAACCAAACTACACAAAGCTCTGAAATGAAATACCGGTAGTAACACATTACTTCATCAATCAACAGTGGCTTCACCATTTTTTGTCTTTTCCTTAAATTTGTCCAAGTTCTCCATCTTTAATTCTTCCTCCTTTTTATGTTGAGTACATTCAGTATCTTTCTCTGCATCAGAAACAGATTTCTCCTTAGGTAGCAAGAAACATTCAGCATTCAAAACCTGCTCAGCAGTCACTGAACTTCTACAAAAAATCAAGCTGCAGAGGAGCGATTTGACACTATCATCCTGCAAGAAAAAAACACGTTATAAAACACACCCAATCAAGAACCCCCTGGCAAGCGCAAAATCTGGCATTGGGAGGGGTTCTGATGGAGGAGCCTGGGCAACTCCTCTGGCAGGACACAGTCCCTGCAGGTAAGCGCGAGAAGCATGATTGGAAACAGCCCAGAATAGGCCATGGAAAGTTTCCCACTGGCATGCATTCGGCATGGGTCAGGAGCAGACCAGGCTGAATCAGTTCATGTCATCCTCTGGCAAATCCGATCACCAGAACAGAGTGTGGAATGGGCCGGGTTTGGTTGCGACAAAACCAGTACACATTATGGAACGCCAGGGCGTGGTTGCCTGTACTGGATATGAATGCAGCACCCATCCAGCACACGTGAGATCCAGGAAGGGAGGGGCAGAGCTGGCGGGGGGATTAAGGGGCTGGTCCCCTCGCTGGACAGCCACTCCCACTGGAGAGCGTGGGCTGGGATAGAGACAGACACGACTAAGCAAGGCTACAACACCTGTGCGCTGCATGTGGACTAGATCAGGGCCACAGCATCAGCTGGCAGAAGCTGGCACTGGGGACTAATTCTGTCGAGTCAAATCACAGGACCACTTAAAGAGTGCATAAACTGGGACAGAGAGACCTGGGAGGGAAAAAGTGGGTTCCCCCTTCTTAGGTCACTATTCCCGTGGGAGGGCATGAAAACTAGGACGGGGGCTGGGATGGCTAGATAGAGAGGTACTCAACAATATCTGTGAGGGCTGGATGGTTGAGTTGGTTAGATAAAACTAAGCTTTAATACCCATTGACAAGTACCAGAGCCAAATGGGATGGGGGACAGATTGGTCTTCTGCTACACATACTGGCAAACCAGGGTAGGGGGCGGTCTGGTGGGGGTTATTGTGGGTCGCCCCAACTAGGCTGCAGCTCCCACTGGTTGATGTAAGGGCCGAACCAGACTGGACTGCAACACCCATTGGTTCCAGTGCAACTCGGGACTGAAAACAGAACCAACACAGCAATTGCAACCACCAGCTGATCAGGGTGATAGACTGTGCCGGGCCCTGTGCTTGCTAGAACATACAAGAAACTAATCTGGGAATACCTCAAAGTATCTTTGGAGATCTCCCCACTTGAACTGCTGGACTCAGAATTCTAACCAAGAAAAGACAGAAGACAGAATAGGACAATCATTCATCTCAGCTACATGTTGGCAGCGAAATATGGGACAAATGGAGACTTCATGATGGACCATATCAATCAGTGGACCACCTCATCGAGCGAAACTGGCAGTGACTCATAACTGGAGAACTATTAACTCCACTTGAGCACATATCTCAGAGCATGCCCCACATCCGGGACTTGGGGTGGGCGGGAAACCAGGTGGGGCTTCTCCCTCAATATCCCCCTTTACCTCAGATACATGATGGAAACAATATGGACATAATAGCATTGCCCACCTCCCTATCCCCCTGAACCTTTTTTTTTTCTTTTTCTTGTTTTTCCTTCAACTATAGTTAACTATGTAAAGATTGTCAACAACAATACAATAAAATGGATAAAAAAAAAAAAAAACTAAACTAATCACTTAAAACTAAAAAAAAAAAAAAAAAACCACACCCAAAAAAATCCTAACAGATGAGCCAAAGGACCCTGGAAAACTCAGTCACTGATACAATTCTTCTATATTTTTAAAGATTCCTTCAACCATTACTGGTGATTCCACCAGTAATGAAACAAATGATACTGAATTATAGGGGGGATAAAGTAATAGCAAAAACAGAATCACAGCAAGCTCTCTCAGAAACAAGACAAATTCCAGCAAAGGATACTTAACGACCTCTCCTTCCCCTTCTTTAGAGGCCCTGACCTGAGTTAGACATGATGAAAACTCTGCACTGGCATATTTATCACAAAAAATAAGCTGCTTTACTAAGTCAACTCCTCTGGTCTTAGAACTCTTCTTAATACCACTACTAGTAGCATTCCTGCAGAGGAGTCAGTGTTTGCAGTTACAGATAAGCAACCCCAGGACACCGCTGTTCCTTGATTCCTGTGCCACGCCTCATAGCTGCCCCGTCATCACACTGAATAGGACTATCACTAGTTTACTGCTTGTGTTCTCATCAGACCCCAAGATCCTTAAGGTCAGAAATCTCAGCACTTCATTCTCACTTCAAACAATAAACATTCAATAAATTAATGAATGCCAATATCTACACTGCACTCTACAGAATGTTTTTAATCGTATTTAAACACAGCATCTTCATCAGAAGAAAACTAAAGATGAGGGGTGTGGAGGTGGGGGAGGAGTCATTCACCGTAGCAGTTAAGGAACCAGATGAAACATCTGTGGTCCATGATGGCATTCTAGGGCCAACATGAGGCTCCTGACTCCACCTTCCTGTTAATACAGACCCTGGAGGCAGCAGTGCTGGCCACCTACATGGGAGGCCTGGACTGCAATCCCACTACGCTCCCAGGTTGGGCTCGATGTGCCCTTGGTCATTCAGGACATTTGAGAAGCTGAACAGCAGATGGGAAGGTTACTCTGTGTCTCTGCCTCTTAAGTTAACTGAAAATCATACAATGCAAATGAGAAAAAAATCACACATACACTCCAAAAACCACAAAAGTAGATTCAGAACAAACAAAAGTCCTATCACACCTTGAATAATATGGATTCTCATCACAAATGCTTCCATTTTCCCTAACCTATAAAGTTCACATTATTCCATGAAAATATTTTTCCTTGAAATCAGAATAATTTTAACTATTTCTGGAAGAACCACAAAAATTCTGATAGAAACATAGCACTGAAGACAACACTAGCCCTATCAACTATTCAAGGATATTATATATAAAACCTGTCTTAATTAAACAGAATACAAAAACTAAAGCTGTATCTCTAAAAAAAAAAATAGTAAAACCTTTTACCTGTACCTTCCCCTGACCAATCTTACTGTGGCAATCACACCCAAAATGACACCTGCACTTAGTAAGATGTGTACAGTACCATCAATAAAAGGTTCTTCTATAAAAATTAAATCTGAATTTAATAAAACTTTCATATCTACAAGAGTGTTTCTACTTGGAGGGAAGATAAACATAAAAAACTAGAAGGATAAAATCAGCCAATTCTGAAAGTGAGAAATGAAATAGATTGCCCAATATATGTTACAGAAAAAGGAAGCCAGGCCCACTACAGGCCTATTGGCTAAATTCTCCCCTGGCAACTGCCAGAATCCCATATGGGCACTGGTTTGTATTCCAGCTGCTCCAATTCCCTCCTAGCTCTCTCTGCTTGTGCCTGGGAAGGCAGCTGAGGATGGCCCAAAGTCTCGGGCCCCTGCACCCACATGGGAGACCCAGAGGAAGTTCCTGGCCCCTGGCTTCAGATCAGCAGCTCTAGCTGCTGCGGCTACTGGGGAGTGAACCAGTGCAAGCAAGATTTTTCTCTCTGTATATCTCTTTTTCCAATAAAAAATAATAAAATATATCTTAAAAAACAAAAAGGAAGACAATGTGGAGAAAATTTATAATCAAGAATTTATGAGTTTTTATGCCATTTTATTAACTTAATACATGCGGATCTTGTTGAGATTTTGATTGAAAACAGCTACTTTAAAAATATATTTGAGATAACTATGGAAATTGAAATATAACATTAAAGTTATTGATTATATAAGGTAAGACAATGTCATAGTAATTTATGTTTCAAAGTCAACTTAAAAATAATAAAGACTAAGACAGAAAGTAATGAAATAAAGAACAGAAAATAATGGAAAAACCAAACCAAAGCTGTTCCTTTGGGAAAAATCATACAAACTGACAAAGATCATACGGATTGACAAAGAAAAAATTAAAAAGGCTTAATTTACTAGAATCTGAAGCCAAAGAGAGGAAACTGTTACTGAGCTAATAAAAATTAAGAGGCAATTACAAAGGAAATGGACAACAGGCCACCTAAATAGATAATTTGCACAAAATGTAAAAACTCCTAAACTGGCTCAGAAATAGATAATCCAAATAAAGCTTTAACAAATTAAAACATTGGACTAGGAATAAAAAAAAAAAAAAACGAAAAGCCCAAGTCTAAATAACTTCAACACTGAGCTCACTTAAATATCTAAATAAATAACCTCAAAATTTCACATATACTTCTTCTAAAAGCTAGAAAAAAAAAAAACTTACTACCCATTCTGTAAGATCAGCAATGCCAAAAAATGAAGACCAAGGACATCACAAGAAGAAAAACTAAAGACCAGTATCTCTTCTCTCAAACATTTGTTTCACAACTTCTCGCCAAATTGAACCCAGAAATATTTTTATAAGACAGTGACATATGGATTTACTCAGGAATAGATGTTTGGTTTAACATCCTAGAGAAATTTTTTTTATTTTTTTTAAAAGATTTATTTATTTTATTACAAAGTCAGATATACAGAGAGGAGGAGAGACAGAGAGGAAGCTCTTCCATCCGATGATTCACTCCCCAAGTGAGCCGCAACGGGCCGGTGCGCGCCAATCCGAAGCCAGGAACCTGGTACCTCTTCCGGGTCTCCCACACGGGTGCAGGGTCCCAAGGCATTAGGCCATCCTCAACTGCTTTCCCAGGCCACAAGCAGAGAGCTGGATGGGAAGTGGAGCCGCCGGGATTAGAACCGGCACCCATATGGGATCCCAGGGTGTTGAAGGCGAGGACTTTAGCCGCTAGGCCATGCCGCTGGGCCCGAGAAATTTTTTTTTAAACCACATGATCATCTCAGCTAATGTAGGAAAACAATCCAATACCATTTTACAATTAAGGAAAAACAGATCTTAACAAAATTAAATGAAATGGAATAGAAGGAAACTTTCTCAACCTGATGAACAGCCTCCACCAAAAACCCACAGTTACCACAGTTACTGGAAAAGAGTAGATGCTTTTCCCTAAATGTAAGAAAAGGCAAAGATGTTTGCTCTTAGCACTTCTATTCAGCATTGTATAGAAGACTGTAATTAGAAAAAGTAAATTCAGACTGAATACAAACAACATTATATCTATCTGTAGACAACACTTAAATAAAACACTTTAAAATCTACAAAAAATTACAATTCATGAATTGAGCAGAGTTGCAGGATCTAAGACTAATATACAAAAATAAACCTTACTTTTATACACTTGCAATGAACCACCAAAAGTCAAGAAAACAATTTCATTCACAATACCAATAGAAAGATAAAATACTTTGGAATAAACGTGCTTAAACATTTATCTGTGAGGCCGACAGAAATAAACAGAGATCCTCCCCATACCACCCGTTCACACACTACACCCCTCAACAGCTGGGGTTGGGCCAGGCTGAAACTGGGAGTGGGAAACACAGTCCAGGTCCCCACAGAGGTGGCAAGAACCCAATCACCTGAGCATCACCATTGCTTCCCGCAGTCTGCATCAGCAGGCAGCTGGGGTCTGGAACCAGAGTTAGGAATCAAACACAGATGTACACAGGTTAGCCACTAGAATAGACAACCCCTCCCACTGAGGGATAAATTGAATAAAAGAAGTGCAAAATTCATATTCCAAAAACTAAAACATATAAATTAAATGTCTAACTAAATGGGGGGAGGAGAAATTCCATGTCCATGGATCAGAGAACTTACTAAGAGTCGTAAGATAGCAACGGTACCCAAACTAATCTACATACTGCACACAGTTCTTATCGGAGTCTCAGTGATTTGTCTGGAGGGATGACAAGTGAATTTTGAAATTCACAGATTAGCAGAGAACCTAGAATAGATAGAATTATCCTGAAGAAAGCGCAAAGAGAAATAGCATTTTTCAACTGTGGAATTTACTCCACAGCAAGTCATCGAAATAATGTGATACAGGCACAAGACCAGACATAAGCCGTCAGTCCTGAGTTTACGATGGTTTGACATACAATGGTTTGACATTCATCCAGCAGAAAAGTACTTTAAATTCTGAATTCCCATCCTTTGCCAGGATGGCACCGTGCAGTGTGCTAGCCCCGCCAGTGCTGGGCAGCCCGCCACATTCCCCATCATGTGACCACAAGGGGAACCCACCAGCACTCTACAGCTCACCACCAGCCAGGACATGCTGTGCTTCAACACATTTATTAGTTTCACCTTATTCTATTTTTTGCTACAATGTGAATATTCACCTGGATTTAATCAGGGTCCTTTGCTATTTACTAGTTAAACATATTTCAAGAAATATTAAGTTTTTTACTGTAATATAAATTTAAAATGTTATCTAAAAAGCTAAAAAAAAAAGACTGTGTGAGAAAGGGACAGGGAAACAGGAAAAGACTGTGCTCTGAGAATTCTATCTACAAGCCGTTTTGAATCTGCTCAACGAATTAAAATGAAAATTAAACAATGCTCTAAAAAGCACTGAGACTACAATGTATATGAATTTTGAAAACATTATGGTACATGTAAGAAGACATGCAAGCTAGAAAACTATTCCATTTGCATAAATATGCAGGATAGGTAAATCCATAGACACTGAAACACATTAGTAGTTGCTTAGGGTTGCAATTGGGGGTTGGAGCTGGGGGAGGTGAGAGTTGAATCTGGGGTTCCCACCTTAGATCCTACAATTGACTGTAGTGATCATTGCATATATTTATGACTATACTAAAAACTATCTGGAGAACTTAAATGTAACCTTGTAAACCCATGCATGTATCTATTTGACCAAAGTTAACCGTAGAATAAGCAAGTGACGGGTCAGCCTCAGCTCACAGGGACATCAGTGGATCATGTCCTCCAGTGGACATCACTGGAGGAACTCTTCTGGGCGATGGGAATGACATGATTATTCTCTAACAACTCAGTCCACTTCCTAGCTGCAGGGTGCAGACATCAGTCCCCTGATTTCATGTGCAGTCACACACTCAAGCGGACGCAACGCCATTCCCAGTCTGATGGCTGCCTCGGGCCACAGAAGCAACTACTCCACAAGCCCACGGTCAGCAGGTACCATGTGCCTCCCCATCTTCATCACACACCCAGCAGAGAGTCCGCACGCCAGCGGGCAGGGCGCACTTCCTGGGAGGTTGACTTGCCACACCGCCCCAGTGATTCCAATCTCCTGCTCCTCAGACCCTTCTGTCTACAGAATCACTTCCAACAAAAACAAAACAAGAGGTTTTCCACAAATCCATGCAAATGCACACTATAAAAAAACTATGCATGAATTTCATTTACTGTATGCACAAAAATAAACACCTTTTAATTCCATCTCCCCCAAACTTTCTGAAGCACCCTCCTAAAGCAGAAGCAGTAGAACATCAAGTCTGCGATTGGTGAACACTAACTTCTGTCTACAAGACACTCTACTGCCTTGTCTCTGACACACTTTGGTCCAACAAGCTCCACAATGGGAACACAGCAATGGCTGAATCTATCGAACTCTGTGCACAAACACGTGGACTTGTAAACTACTGGTCCTCGGCTGTGCCCTAAGACACCGAATGCCACCCAGCACCTGCAGGCAGCAGCCCATGAGCCACTCTGACGCTGAGGATCCAAATAAGTTCAAATTCCTGGCTCATAAAGCTCTTAAGAAAAAAACAGAATGACTGACAGAAAATAGGTGATCACTGTGGGTTACTGTCTAATACCAACAACTCTTACCACAGAATGTAGACCTCATTCGACAGCCTGGATGTATGATGTACACTTGAATAATCTTACAAAAGCTATCTTCAATATTTTTACTACTGTCAAAGAAAAGGGGGAAGCTCCCAAATGCCATTGCTAAAGTGTACTTTTTAAAAACAAGTTCATGGTACATTAGTAGCTACTATTAAATATTTGGTTAAAGAAATTTGCATGCTTTATTGCAATCCAAACTATCAAAACAGCATGAGGATTTTCACAGAATGACCCACAATGCCCGAGATCCATCCACTAACACAATTAACATCCTAATGTACTCTACCTGCCACTTGTCTGAGAAGCTAAAAATCAGGTTCCCCCAAAGTATTTTCGAATAAACTCTATTTAGACATCTTGGTTGTTTACTTGTCCACATATCCAAATTATTAATTTCATTTTCAATGATGCAACCCTTGTAATTGCAACACTGCTTCAATTCTCAGTACACAGTATATGCTCAAAACACGCTAGCTAAACCTTAACCCACTGACAAACACAGGAGCCACGTTGGAGTGCAAGTCATGCCAGGCTAGGCTACCACACCTACTGGTTTGCATGAGTCAGGGATGGAAGCAGATTGGGCAGGCCTGGGTTGCAGTACCCACCAGTGAGAGTTGGGACTGTGGGGCGGGGCAGGTCAAGCCTATGCCCAGAAATTTGCTCTCATGCTTCACTGGCGTATTTGACCAATTTGTTCTGTTCTCCTTCCTCTGCTATGGTGCCAGATGCCCTCTTCAGGCTCCATGGTCTGACACATGCTCCATGTGCATTTGGGTATCCCATCTACTTCTCTGTCAAACACACTGAGGAAGCCCACTTTTGACACAATCACTCCATTGTAAGACCACAGGTCCTGCCACTCTCTCCACTGCTGGAGTTCTGAGTCCAGTGGTTGAGTTGGGGGGACCATCAAAGAAATCTTGTCTGAGGTGATCTCAGACCTATTTCTTGCATGTGCGGGGTCCAGCCCATTCTCTCACCCACATCAGCCTATATCCACATGGATCTACCTCCAGCCCATTTCTCACACAAACCAATGGGTGCTGCGGCCCAGTCCAACCCTGCCCCCACAGTCAGCCCTCACATACACCATCAGAAGCTGCAGCCATCAGAGCGACCTCCAATAACTCCCACTAGGCTGGCTCCCAGCCTTGGTTTCTGTGCCCACCAGCATGTGTAATGGACTGGTCCAGTCTGTCCCACCTCCCAATCAGCTCACGTACACGTAATTGGGTGTCAGGTACTTGCAAAATCCTAAATTATAATAAAACACTGACTTTCATATAATCTTAGAATATACAGTAAACAATACTTATCCTTAATTATTAGATAAATTGTACCATCAGTGCAACAAACACAAAAGCCAGCAACATTAAATTCTGGCAGTGGTGTTAAGTAGCATACTTGCTTTTTATTTCTAATAACTCTTCATCATAAATGTTATTTTTGGATTCTTATAAAAACTGGAAGACATTTTTAAATATTTAAGTTTGCATTAACCACAAATATTTTAAACTGAAATATGATAGAAAGTTCACATACCAAGTGAAACTGATCCACTTTCGGAATTCCATCTTCATTTGTCTCAAATTCCTGATTTTGAACTGAAAGCTGTAAAAAAATAATAATAATAAATGAATCCCCAAAGTATCAGGTTCTTGAAGTCAAAGCTGGAACTCTTCAGATTCTGGTGACTAAGAAAAGCAGATGAACTCATGCTTGGCAAAAAATCATTTTCATAATAGCTGCTTGTTCATAAGCAACCAGCTCACCCCTGAGGTTCCTAAAGTATCAACCACAGCTAATGTATACACTAAAAACATTCTTTCTCAACTTATGAAAAAAATATGGGGGCTGGTGTTGTGTCACAGCACATGAAACATCCACCTCCAATATTAGCATCCCATATGGTCCCTGTTAACACGACTGGGAAGCAGTATATGGTGGCCCAAGTGCTTGGAGTCCTGCACCCAGAGGGACCTGAAAGCCTGGCTCTTTATAAACCAAACACTAACCTAGTACCAAAACCAAATTAAAAAACTAAACTAAAACTACAGATTACTATCCCTTATGCATATGGATACAAAAATCCTTAATATCATCAAATAAATCTGGCAATTTGTAAGAAGAAATATATATGAGCAAATAGTGTTTATTCTATTAAAAGAAGATTGACTCAATGCTTCAAAATAAATCAATATAATCTACCATTTTAGTAGCATAAAAAAAACTTCACGATCATAATCCATGCAGAAAAAGCACCTGACAAAATTCAATACCCACTCATGAAAAAAAAAACAGAACAGGAAAAGGTGACGTTCACCTGTTACAGGTAAAGAGCATCGTGGGGCGGGTACTTGGCACAGTGTTTAAGACATCACCTGGGATGTCTGCATGCCACATCCCAGCTCCTCTTCCAGTCCAGCTTCCTGCAAATGCATCAGATGAAGGATCAAGTGGTTGGGCCTAACACCCATGTAGGGCACCCAGACTGAGTTCTGAGCTCCTGATTTTAGTCTGACCCAGCCCTGGATGTTGTGGGTAGTTGGAGAACAAACCAGCAGACAGAAAGAAAGATCTCTCTCTTTCTCGCTCTCTCTCTCTCTGCAGCTTCCCATCTTTCCAGATTAAACAAAACTAAAAACACAATGATGTTTATATATTTGAATGTGTGTATGTGTGTATAAATTATGTGTGTATATATATATATAAATATATAATATAGATACATATTCAAGCCAATTTGCAGAAAGGACATAATAGGTGATAAGAAGTTAACAGTGTATGAGAAAATTTTTTTAAATATTTTTAACTAAAAATCTACCACTTCTCTTTATCCATGGTGATACATTAAAGGAGAATCACTATAAAATCATCACTTTACATACTGAGATATTTATGAAAATGATTAACCTATTTTAAAAACAAGTAACATACCCAGAGTAAAAGGCAGCCATACGCATATAAGTCAGAACTTGCAGAAGGAGGTTTCCCCATTTTCAGTTCAGGTGACATCAAGCTCAAATCACCAACCATCATGTTCACTGCAGCACGCTGGCTCTATGAAAACAAAAGGCGTTAAATGCTTTACAAGCAACACAGTGGAGGCTACCTTCCATGAAATTGCCTTCATTTAATAGGAAAAGAATCATCTGAAATTCTCCACTCCCTTGTTCCCATATATCATCTAACTTCTATTACTATAAATTGCTCTTGAGATCAGGCTTACAAAGCTAACAGTGATTTTATTATTATATTTAGATCAGAATCCAATAATTCAAAACCACCTATCACTGATGCTTAAACATCTAATGCTTTTTAAAAAGAAATTTCACAAGACCAATGATGTTCTCCAGTTGTGAAAACTACATGTTTCCAAAAAACTGAAATTGCACAAAGTATTTTTTTTATTATTATATATATTTTTTATTGCATTTCATTTTATAACAACGTTTCATAGGCTCTGATGTTCCCCCATCCCCTCCCTGTGCCCTCCCCCCATGGTGGATTGCTCCACCTTGTTGCAGTATTACAGTTCAAATCCAGTCTTGTTTCTTTCATTGCAAGCATGTGCCATGCATAGAGTCCAGTATCTCACTGCCCAGCTGAATTCAACAGTTTCTTGGGGAGACCAACTCTGTTCTGAAGACATAGCTGGCAGAATATCATTCCGACCAATTAAAAGCCATAACATAACATCAACAACAGTTTCCATCCTTATGGGGTTAATTATCATTGTATTGAGTGACTGATATGTTAGACAATGCGAGTTCTTAACCACATCCTGTGACTACTTCATTACCAATTCAATTATAGTTCCGTACACAACCGGCCTCTATCTACCTTAAATTGGCTACAGGACACTATTCAGCTGTCTCATGTCTATTTCCATTCCAGTACTTAGCAGTTTATTGTGTTGAAGCATAATTTTTACTGAACTTAGCAGATCTTAGCATAGTCTAAACTAGCTTATCCCTTTAGCAAGCCATTGACACTGCTGAGGCACAGAACACTGTTGGGAGGGGTGTGCAGAGAAATCCTGCATACCCTAGTTAGGAGAGTTTATATTTCGTGTCCTACCTAGTAAGGTATGTGCGAGTCCCCACTGATCGCTTCCTGTCTAGTTCCAAGCCCTCCTTGTTCTCTGTCTATTCCAATTTTTTTTGTTGTTTGTTTTGTTTTGTCTGGGGGGTAGGGGGGCTCCAGGGCGACCCGGATGGTCATTGCAAGAGAGGGTGGGGATCCAGTATTGGAACTAAGTAAGGACCAGAGAAAGCTCCCCTCCACGGTTGCACAAAGTATTTTCTTTCCATTTCTAACATGTCAAGGAGGACCAGGGACAAGGACAGGTACACAACGGCTGTTACTTCCTACTCTCCCTTACCTGCTGTGCCCCCATAGGCTCTCAACTCTTTAAATCTGAATTAGCTAATTCATAAAACGAAAACCACATCCACCCCTGCTGGATGAAGGTATCCAGCACAACGCCCAGCACAAGCACTAAGTGTGAACTGGCTCTGTGCTGCCAAGGCCAGCAACCATGGCATTAACTAGGAGACTGTCAGAAATACAGATTATTCAGCCCAGAAATGCTGAGTAATAATTTTTAATTTATTTTATTTTTTTAATGGAAAGTCAGATACACAGAGAGGAGGAAAGACAAAGAGAAAGATCTTCCATCTGTTGATTTACTACTCCAGCAGCCACAATGGCCAGAGCTGAGCCAATCTGAAGCCAGGAGTCTCTTCCGGGTCTCCCACGTGGGTGCAGGGTCCCAAGGCTTTGGGCTGTCCTCTATTGCTTTCCCAGGCCACAAGCAGGGAGAAGGATGGGAAGCAGGACCACCGGGATTAGAACTGGCGCCCATATGGGATTCCAGTGCATGCAAGGTGAGGACTAGCTGCTAGGTTATCGCACCAGGCCCATGTAATCATTTTCATTTAACAAGCTCCCCAGGCCAAATCCTATATGCTTTGTAATACCTGAAATGCAAGTGTCTTAACTACAAACTGCTTTTCCAATTTCTTTTCCTGCTTAATACTCCAGTCTGAAAGTAGTATAAAAACTGCAGCAAAAGTAAGTTTAATCACTATGTCAAAGCAAGTAATTTTCATTGGAGATTACAACCATGTAGTGGTTGTATGGCAATGGTAACAGTTAACAACGGAATATAAAAGAGGAAGAGTAACTCCAGAAGTAGTCACATCTACACTAGCGCAACACACGACCTACCCTAACTGAAGCCACAGACACTTCACAGGCAGGCACTAGGAAAATTACCTGAAGACTAAAAACTATTTGTAAAATCATGATATTTTACCACAGATTTGGTGAAGTCAAAATCTCCAACAATTCCTTGCTCACGGTTTACAGCAAACACATTGTTCTGATGCAGCGATCCATGGATTATGCCAGCCTTGTGCAATGTATGCAGGCCATGGGCAACACCTTTCATGACTTTCAAAGCTTCCTGTGCAGAAACACACACAAAAAAATCAAGAAATCGGCATATCATGTTTTAAGATTGCTTTTTTTATTTGAAAGACAGAGTTACACAGGACAGAAGGAGAGAAAACTTCCATCTGCTGGTTCACTTTCCAAATGGCTGAAATGGCCGAAGCTGGACTGATCTGAAGCCAGGAGCCAAGGACTTCCTTCAAGCATCATCCCACATAGGTGCAGGGACCCAAACACTTGAGCCATCCCCTGCTGCTTTCCCAGGTCAAGAACAGGGAGCTGGATGGGGAATAGAGCACCCTGGACTTGAACCAGTGCCCATGTATAATGCTGGTATAAAGGTGGAGGCTTAGCTTGCTACACCACAGTACAACCTTTGGGAAAATCATTTTTATACATGAATCTTTAACTTTGAAATTACTCCAGATTTGGAACGACCATTAAACCAACTGCTCCAAATGAACACCTAGCAAGACTATAACAGAGAATTAAAGGTCAGGTAAAGCCTTAATTATGCAACTGGTAAGGTGTGCACATAAATATACTTAGGTATACAAACAGATTCATATGGATAAACACATTCTTCAGTCTCTCAGAAGCCAGATTAGCAATAACCATGTGAAGCACCCAGAAAAGAGGAGACTGAACTCGTGTTACAGGGAGAAAGAATCAACTGTTACTGTCAATTCTCCATCTACAGTGCTAAAAATGAAAGCAACCACTTAAGCACTTAGAAGAGTAATTCGAAAAGCTAAAGGAAATATCAAAATAGAGATTATGCACATTTTCCATAAACTTCTTGGAAAGCCCTCATGTGCTGTTTTAGGCAACATACATACAAGTTCAAGCTCAACAACTACCAGCTTGAGCAATGCAAGCAGAAAATAACTAATTCCAGGGTCAGGCAGCTGCCTGGGCAGTCACTGGCTGCCATGCTGGGAGGGGGAATCCTGCCCTGCCCAGTCAGGAGGCTGCTCAGGCAGCTGCCAGCCGCCATACCAGGTAGGGATACTGTTGCCCCACCTGAGTCAGGCAGCACTCGGGGGACTTGGGGATCGCAGGTGGGAGTGAGCGATGACCTGTGGATTTAGGCCCAGGTGAAGAATTATTGCTGAGGGACATCCATGGATAAGGCCACCGTGTGTGTAGGTGAAGAATGATTCCTGAAGGACTCCCAACAAGGCCACTGTATTTGCAGGTAAGCAAGCAGACTGAGGCATGGTGGTTTGGAGGGGAGAGACCAGAAGACCTTTA